>NW_020837983.1:14866135-15133635 GCF_003676395.1 Aethalodelphis obliquidens
TGCCTATAAGCAGGTATGCCTGGAGGAAATTCATCCTTTGTATATTGTAAAATCGATAACACATTTTTTCCCTACAGGTGTTTTGCAAAATAAAGGGGGATTTATTATTTTGACATCCCCTGATTAATGAAGTTGATTCATAACAAAAGATTACCTGTTGGATATTTATCTTTTAAGGTAGAATATTCATTGCTTTCCTTCAGTCAGGGAAAGTATACAGGATGTTTTTGAACTTTTGCTATTGCATGAATAGTGATTATATCAATATTTTTACCCAAATTTTTGTTATTCAAAAAAAGTATTGGTATTTTACAACTGTATTAAGAAGAGGAAATTTCCCAGGTTTTAGTGGCAGTTTCCAAACATCTTAGAAAATGAACTCTGGATTCTAAAGTTTTAGGTTCGAATTCTGGATTTGCTGCTTACTTGCTGGATGAATTTTTGCAAGTTGCTTAATCTCTCTGTGCTGTTATTCTCATTTGTAAAATGTGGAAAGTAATATTAACGCCTCTTAGGGCTTTTGTGAGAATTAAATCTTGAACATAAAATGCTAATGACCATTATTATGGCTTTGAAATTGTTGCGACTTGAAGCAGAACCTTTAAAAATTCTTTTCTGCATTTTTTAAAGCACAGTAGTACATCTGTTACAACAAGGGTAAACTTTTATAATACCAAGCATCTAGGTTTTTTTTTTTGCGGTACGTGGGCCTCTCACTGTTGTGGCCTCTCCCGTTGCGGAGCACAGGCTCCGGACGCGCAGGCTCAGCGGCCATGGCTCATGAGCCCAGCCGCTCTGCTGCGTGTGGGATCTTCCCGGACCGGGGCACGAACCCGTGTCCCCTGCATCAGCAGGCGGACTCTCAACCACTGCGCCACCAGGGAAGCCCAAGCATCTAGTTTTGAATTTAGCCACAAATTATTGCTTAAGACATGAGGCAATGAGCCAGGTGTAATTTCAAGGTCTCCTAACTTTAAGGTCCTCCCACCCCGTCCTGATAGTCACCCTAAGATAGAGAGTTGTCTCTAAACATAGAACAGAGTCAAAGGACAAGGAAATTATCTAAAGAATTTGAGGCATAGAGCTAACATCGTTTAAGATAGATCAGGATTTATCTTATTTTTAAAGTTTGATTGGAGACGACTCCACAACTTTTCTTGATAGCTCAGTTCGATAATGAATCAACTCCTCTGTGAAGTGTTCTATTTTTATCAAGTGCAAATTCCCCAGAGCAATTTTTTTTCCTTATTTGTTACACATTTAAAAGTCACATTTAATAATTGCTCGTACCTTTGTTAACTCTTATGATTAGGTGGAACCTAAACAATCTTTAGGAAAATTGTCTTAACATTTGTAAACATTTCTAATGATGAAATGCTTTAATGTTTAAATATTTGTGACTCTTATTTGAATAATCTTCAATTTCTTATGAGTCTTTCACCATTTGAGTGGAGTGCTAAACTCACAGTAAGCTAGTAAAGTTCAGGCCAGTGTAAAAGTCATTACCTCATTATTTCAGTATTTCACATATCTATTTTCAAGTCTGATTCTTCTTTCTTGCTCTTAAGAAAATTACCTTGACATTACTTTGCTTGGAATCTAATTCATATGATACTTGTAATCCACTGTTCTTCCTTTCCCTCTGTATTTGCCTATACCTCACTTATATCATTTCTGTCTTCTTTTTAAGTAAATGCTTTTTCTTTTATCACCCTCCGGTAATTCAGTATGCCAATATTCTCATACATTTAACTATTTAAGAAATAGTCATTGTACACTAATAACTGTGAAAAGTGCTAGGGAGAAGTCCAAAGATGTACTACAATGCTGGCCATAGTCTCTCTTTTTTTTATTGAAGTATAGTTGATTTACAATGTTGTGTTAATTTCTGCTGTGCAGCAAAGTGATTCTATTCTCTCTCTCTCTCTCTCTCTCTCTCTCTCTCTCTCTCTCTCTCTATGTATATATATATATACACACACACATTCTTTTTTCATATTCTTGTCCATTCTGGTTTATCACAGGATATTGAATATAGTTCCATGTACTATACAGTAGGACCTTGTTGTTTATCCATTCAATATATAATAGTTTGCATCTGCTAACTGCAACCTCCCATTTCATCCCTCTCCCACCCCACCTCCCCCTTGGCAACCATAAGTCTGTTCTTTATGTCTGTGAGTCTGTTTCTCTTTTATAGATAAGTTCATTTGTGTCACATTTTACATTCCACATATAAGTGATATCATATGGTATCTGTCTTTCTCTTTCTGCCTTACTTCACTTAGTATGATAATCTCTAGTTCCATCCATGTTGCCGCAAATGGCATTTTTTCGTTCTTTTGGGGGGCTGAGTAGTATTCCATTGTGTATATGTACCATGTCTTCTTTATCCATTCATTTGTTGATGGACATTTAGGTTGTTTCCATGTCTTGGCTATTATAAATAGTGCTGCTGTGAACATAGGGGTGCATGTATCTTTTTGAATTATAGTTTTTGTCTAGGAGTGGGATTGCCAGATCATTTGGCAGCCCTATTTTTAGTTTTTTTGGAAACTCCATACTGTTTTCCACAGTGGCTGCACCAACTTACATTCCCACCAACAGTGCAGGAGGGCTCTCTTTTCTACACACCCTCTCCAGCATTTGTTATTTGTAGACATTTTAATGATGGCCAATCTGACTGCTGTCCACACTGTCTCTTTTTGATACCATTTCTCTCCTTTAACCTTCTTTAATTATTCATGTAGTGTAGTTAGGTAGGATGCAATAATTAAGCATGTCAACCTAGAAAGTAGAGAATTGGTCTAGACTACAGAAGAAAATGCACAAATTTTAGAGCCATGCTTACACTTATGGCCTTGTGGCCTTGGGCATATTAAACAGCCAGGACCTCAGTTTCCTTATCTTCAAAATGGGAAGAATAATACGTACTTTGAAACATGGTTATGAGGATGAAACTTGAAAGAGATGATATATATGATACCTAGCACAGAGCCTGGGCGAGTGTGGGATTTGCTAGATGTTAATGGCCTCCCTTTACCCTAGGACCTCTCACATTGGCCAACCATTGGAACGTGTCCTTATTCTGAAAACAATGCTTACATCTCTGTCTCCCTCCTTTAAGAAAATCTTTAGAACCTCAATCCATCGCCAAACTCTGGAGTGCTGACTTGTGTATTTATTTAGAAGGAGACTGAGGGAAGAGAATACTGTTAAATCATTATAAATTCGTCATCCACCACTATGAAATGAGTACCTTAAAAGTCACATCTCATAAACATCAACTCTAGGAATGCCAACTCTCTGGCTTATGTTATTAAAAACATGTTACTTCTTTTTGCACATGGGAATAATGAATAATTTGCTTTCCCTGGTCTAATATTGAATGAATCTACCAACAGCCTTA
Source organism: Aethalodelphis obliquidens (assembly GCF_003676395.1). NCBI lineage: Eukaryota > Metazoa > Chordata > Mammalia > Artiodactyla > Delphinidae > Aethalodelphis > Aethalodelphis obliquidens. The sequence continues at coordinate 14,869,545 of NW_020837983.1, forward strand.
TAGCAGCTTTAATTGACATTTCTAGGAGCTCTACTAAAGGAACATATCATGTTACTCAAATTGTGCAGATAAGTATATGTAGCCCCCAATAATGTATATTAATACAAATATACACAGATATAAAATTTTGAGCAAGCAGTCATTTAGATTCTTTGACATGAACTTTTCCAGATAATCATGTACTTTTATTTAAATAGATTTTGGTATTTATATGTAAAGCATTTGGGCCATTTCAGTAAAAATGAAGTAGAAAATCAGACCTTGTATCGATGATCTGAGGAATTCATAGAATGAAATTAGGAATAATTTTTGTGTTATACACCATGGAACAGCACACCTTCCTCCTAGGTTGATACATGGAAATCTGATTTACCATCAGAGGTAACTTATTTTGAGGTAATGGGTAGAGAAGACCAACAATACTTCTGTTTATATATTGGCCCTGCCACTTATCAATTGTGTGACTTTGGGTAAGTTACTAACTCTCCAAGGGCTCAGTTTCCTTATTTATAAAATGGGGCTAATTATAATAACTACCTCATTCGTGAGATTTTTTTATGTGAAACATGGAGATCAAAACTTCATAAGTACTCAATAAATGGCTCTTAATATTACTTTTAGTAGCATTTTGGCCGTTGTGCCTTAGAAGCCATTATAATGCCTTACAGATGATAAGCCCACATTTGTATAGTGAATGATTTCGCTATATAGAAATCATCACAGGGCTACGTTAACTATGTTCTATTCAACTGGATTTAAAACATAATTCAGTAAAAGAAATTTTAATGTAAATAAATTTTCAAGAATAAATGTCTAGCATAAAATCAGATGTGTGTACTTGTTGCATCTGGACTCAAAATGTTTCAAGAAATCTGTAAAGAGGTCACCTCATTCAGGTGCTGTTCAGCGTTGTGGATCCACGCAGATGATCAGGCTAGTTCTGCTCTGTGCCTGAAATTAAACTGAGAAGATGGGGAGTGTTTTATATAAAGTGGAATGGCAGCTGGGAGACCACTGTGAGAGAGAAGCACACACTAATGATACAGGGTTTTTTTCCCTTTACTAGTCCAAAGAAGGGCTTGGAGATTACAGTTCTGATTTCGTTTCCTTTTTGATTGGGAAAATGTGGTAGATATAAGATCTGGGAAATGCCATTTGAAGTAAATTAACAGAAACCTATGAAACATAGTTAACCATAGATATAGTCTGACAGTAAGAAGAATATTGTGAGAAGCAGAGGAAATCGTAGAATGACTGTGTATTACTCTGACAGTGAATTGGTATTATCTCTGCTATCAGATAATGCAGTTATCATTAATTTTCACATTTGCATTTCAATCTTTGGAAGGAAATGACTCTTGCCGGATGAAGATAAGAGCTCTGTACCACTATAATGAACCATCATTTTATCCCAACGCTTTTTGTCCATATGAAAATGAGGCGGGGAGGAGAGTGTGTGTGTGTGTGTGTGTGTGTGTGTGTGTGTGTGTGTGTGTGTGTGTGTGTGTGTGTGTGTATGTGGGGGGGTTCAGAAAAACATTATAACAAAGTGTCAAAAATTGCTACAGACTTTTGAGCCCCTTCTAAAACAAGAGGGGGTCAAAATAAATCTTCTGTACTGTAGTTAAGTGGATATCGGATTAAAAGATGAAAGCCTTACTCTTTGTAGAACAGGATGCCACATAAACACAGTAAAAAATAGTTCTCTTTATCTTATTCCTTTACTCCAGTTTGCACTCTGATATAGAATTAGGGCACACATAAACCTAACCCAAAAAAAGAGGTAGGTTGAAGGCAAAGGACTTACGATTATTGTTTGGAAATAGATGTCTTTGAGTTATAAGAACTGTGTAAAATATACAAATTTATTATTATTATTTCTTCAGTTGTACAAGAATGGGAATTAAGGATATTTAGATAATGGCTTGTAGAAGTTGCAAATACCTAATTTGTTTGCACAAGTTTAACTGATAAATTCAAGCTAAAGGATAATGAATTGAGATTAAATTTTTTTTTTTTTTGGACCTTGCTTTGCAGTGACCTTTTCCTCAAACAGATTGCTGGAAAATAAAATACAATGTCAAGTTTTATAAATACATCATGATCCCGGAAAAATATATGACAGCACATACTTTCCTATCCTACATGCTGCACCCATGGCAAAATTCATTAATTAACCTTTTACAGTAGAAGCTCCCTTAATTAAACTAAAATTTGCACCCTTTCTCTGAAAATTACTGATTGAGGCTGTTGTGAGTTAAGTCGGGTCCCCTCACAACTCATATGCTGAAGTCTTAAATTTCAGTACCTCAGAATGTGATGTTATTTGGAAATAGGGTCATTGCAGATGTAACTAGTTAAGATGAGGTCATACTCATTAGGGTGGGCCCTTCATCCAACATGACTGGTACCCCCATAAGAAGGGGAAATTTGGAGACAGACCACATACATAGGGAGAACATACTGTGAAGATGAAGGAAGAGATTGAGATGATGCTCCTAGAAGTCAAGGAAGGCCAAAGATTACCGGGAAACCACCAGAAGCTAGGTAAGAGGTATGGAACAGATTCTCTCAGAAATCCTTCCTTTGAATCCTTCTGATTCCCAGAAGGAATCAATCCTGCTGAACCTGATCTTGGACTTGTAGACTCCAGAATTGTGAGACAATACATTTCTGTTATTTAAGCCACCCAGTTTATGGTACTTTGGTACAGCAGTCCTAGAAAACCAATACAGAGGCCAGGAGCTAGAAAGGAATCATGTGGGCAGTCCCTTATATGCTTTCCAACTATATATCTTACTGTAATTTTTAGTTGATTTTAAATATTGTCTAAACCACTCAAATATATTTGCAAAAAAAATACATTGTTTCTAGGGCAACAATATCGAAACCTTCCAATAACTAAAAAATGTAGGTATGGACAAAATAACTGCAGCAAATCAGGGAGAAAATCATAAACATATTGAAAGAATCTGCCCTTAGATGGCTTTGCAAGTGCTTTTACATCCTCACTCTAATGAAACAAACTAGAAATTGTAGATGAAGCATTTGAATGTTGTTTATGAAATTGGAGGACCAACAGTGGGCTCATAGGCCAATAAAAGGTCTAGGCCCTACATCAAATGTTTAATTATTAAATGTGCTTTTGTATAGGATAAGTTAAAATATAATGCTTCTATTATTATTTTAAAAATCATTCCATAGTTTGGCTATTTTGATTAACTGCTCACCCCACTTTTGTCCAATAATAGGACTTCTACTGTGCTCTTTCCTCCTGAGCCATAATTCAGCTTGGAATTCTTCTCAACAGGACACTTCAGGAAGACACTTGTCAGTAGGATATAAGAAAAACCCTTGCTATCCCCTTTGTAACCTCTTTTATAAGGAAGTATGCATTAGATACTTATTTTGGTGCAAGAATTTTTGGCATTCGTTGACTCAGCATTACACCTGGAAAAGATACCTAAATATATGCCTGATCTGAGATGTTGAAAGAAAGAAAACCTAAACCATGTAATTATTTGCTTCTCTTTTGTCTGATTCAGAAAGGGACTTAATGGGGTTCAGAAGGATAAGTCAAGACCAACACAATGACATACACTAGAAGTAGAAGTAGTTTAAAACTATGGAAAATAAAAGCGGGTACATAGAGACGTGTACACTTGCTATTAACGGGCCACAAATTTGGAACTAGATTACTAGATTATTTAAAGGGTAATATTGATTGGGTACACAAGATAAAATACATTTCTTGTAAGTTGGTAGTTGAATCTAGATCCTTGAAGAAATTCAGATTCAATACTGTAGGCAACAGTACTATACATACATCACTGGGTGCTTTCTATTGCATCATGTCAGTAAGCACATACAAGGCCTCTGCCTCACTTGTGATTTTACAAAGTATCAGGTGGTTCAGGTGTTTTCACTTGATCCATCCGTTATAAAGTTTCCCAGCAACTTTTCACCTACTGGTTATTGCCAGGATCCATTACATCATTAGGGCTTGCAAAATGGTGACTTTTGCATTTTATCATTCCTTCTGTATTATTAACTGATATTATTATCTTCTGAAAATCTTTCCCTCATCTACTATTTAGTTACCCCTGAATACTGTTCATAAAGGAAAAGGTGGACACATGCTTGATTTTTTCTCATTACATACCAATTTTCAGTATAGGAAAGAATAGAAAGAGTGAAATAAGGCTGGTAAAATAAGCTGGTAAATATTGTCATTGCGTTTAAATTCAAGATCTGTGTGAAGACGTGTTATGCATATAAGCCGCATACTCAGAATTGCATTAAAAATAAACTACTCTGACTACAATATGAAGAATGGGTAGAAGAAGCACAATAGAAATACAGTAGTAGTCTCATCAAGAGGTGAAAGAGGGTTATGGGAAGCACCGGATGTATTTGAGGTTGTCATTGTGTGTGGCTTGTTCAACGTGTTTTGTTGCCATTCACTGAGGTAAGGAGAATTGAAGGAAAGACATGTTTTGGGAGAAAGATGAATTGGATTTTTAGTATGTTATTTGCAATTTTTGTGAGACATCCAAGTGGATCTGTTGAGTAGAACATTGGTAATATAGGCTGGGAGTTTGGAGAAAAGCCTAGTATAGAGATGTAAATCGGAGAGTCATCAATGTATACATGGCAATGGAATTCATGGGAGTAGATGGGAATATATATATATACATACATATGAGGTCTTGGACATGAAGCTTGAAGAACTCCTGTCTCTAGCAGAAGGATAGAGGAAGAGGTGTCAAGAGTGCCTGATAAGGAGGGAACAGCCAAGATAGGGAGAACCAGGGGAATGTAATAGTTTTAAGGAGGAAAGAGTCATGCTTGGATTAAATGCTGCTGAGACGTCAAGACCGAGATTTAAAGACTTCCCTTGAATTCATTGCCACGTGGATATTAGTGATTTTAACTGGAACTATTTCAGTGGAGCTCTTGTAGCAGAGCTGCCAGACTGTGGTAGGTTGAAGTGCAAGCGAAAGACAAGCAAATTGAGTCAGCTATTGGAAACAACTCTTCTTGAGTGTTCTTGATAAATAAATATAAACATACCTGGGTTTCTGTGAAACTGTTTATTGATAAAATTGTTCATTACCATTTTATTTCTACCTCAGAAACTTTCAAACTTTAGGGTTATGCCTCCAAAGAAATTTATGTCTCATATTAAGCCATTCTGAATCTGCTACCCATTAACTTTTATAACTTATTTCAAAGTTATTTTTGTTTCCTGTCCCTACCATATTTTCAAACTTTACATAATACATTTTGCTCATTTCTTTTAAATTTTATTGTTTCAACTTTTATATCCCAGTAACTAGTTTACCAAATAGTTGGTGTGTGGATTTTTTTTTTTGAGTTTTATTACTTTTAATGTAATGGAAATGCTAAATTTAATAATAATATATTACCTAAAAATTTACTATAAATTTGATGTGGGTTAGAAGTATGTTTTCCCTTCTTTCTGTATTCAAACTGATAACAGCTCTTATGGTGCTATTGTTATTTCTGTTGTTGTTTTAACCTCAAGAGTACACTTGGACCTTGGGGACTGTTGTATCTTTGTCTTCATAATAAATTCCTACACTGTTTCTGAGATTGATCTTTGGAGCCAGCAACTTATTCACTCATAAATATAATTTGCATATCCTTGCCAGATCTTGTACTTCTTCCCCTGCACCTTTGCAGACCCACATTGAATTAATTAATTTAATTAGTTCAAACACTTACTGAATAAGTGTTAAGAATAACTGTGTGCCAGACTCCAAGGATAAAGCGATGACTTGGACTCATACTACCTTCAAAAAGCTCGTAGTACAAAGAAGACAGACAAATGATGAGATAATTAAAATACATTGCTATGGATTCTGTTGCAGAGGCATGTACAGTGTGCCGTGGTAGCAAAGGGAGGTAGCAAAGGAGACAGACAAATGATGAGATAATTAAAATACATTACTATGGATCCTGTTGCAGAGGCATGTACAGTGTGCAGTGGTGGCAAAGGGGGAGGAAGGTCGTCCACTACCAAGTGGGAGGGGTGGTGGGAAAATGGCTGAGGGATCAGCTTGCACAGAGGGAGAAGGGAAGGGTTGCTCTGATGGTGAGACATAATGCTGATGAGATAACACAAGCAATGATAATCTCTTCAGTGATCGCAAGGGCAGAGTGATAAATACACACTGGATGCACTAAATTGTTAATGATACGTGGGAAATGTTTAGTTTTTTGCAAAATTACATATATTATATATTAAGTGTAGTAAACGTGTTGCCATTTTGCCTGTACAGAAGCTTTCACTTTCCTGTTAAACCTGCCCGACTGTGCCACCGTTACCTAGAAGGCACTATCCTTCTGTCACTCTTGGGCCTGAGGAATGGAGAGATTTTCTGAAAGATAACGGAAACTAAAGTACCCATGCTGAAGATGAGTTACATCTGTAAACTGTTTAAAAACAACAATTAAAGAGTTGGGTAAAAGGTCAGCTAAGAAACAATAAAGAAACCTGATTGTAATTTTAGCCATTTCCTGGAAATTGAACAGCAAAGCAGGGTATCTAGTGGCCTTACTGGTCTTGCCTGGTGTTTGGAAGCAGGGCTAGCTCTGGGAGGTTCTTGGAGAGCTTGTGGGGAATAAGAAAGGAAGGCTCAAGGGGGAAAGTGTGAGCTTCTTGCTAACAGCAGAGTTCTACTTGGCAGGATTCCTGTGGGCCATATTTTAAGTGTCCTTGAAAGAAAGTTGCAAAGTGCTGCGTGTTTTCAAAGAAAATTTATTGAATACATTGTCATATATAGGAAAGTAATGAAAATAACATATTTGATGTTAAACATAGTTTATATTTGGATAAATACACAGAGAATCACATATCTTATTTTGAGTTTTCATGGCAGAATCTCTTGATACTAACAAGAGTATAACGTTCTTTTTAAGTGACGCCCTGAATAAAAACAGTCACAAGCCTTCCCAATTGAATGGAATTTTAACAAGTTCTTTGGTTTTTTTTCCTGTTAATTTTTTCATATGAATTAATCAAGGTTATTTCATCTTTGAGCATTGTATTAACAATGTAAAATAAAACGAAAAGAATAAATACATGAGTACATTCTAATAAGGATGGAAACATGGCATTTTTTTACAGAATTAAGTAACCTATACACCAGACAAAGAATATAAAATGATTGAGATTGACAGCACTTATTTTAGTGTGTATTTTAAGTAAACAATGCATTATTTAAGTTTATGGTATTTAAAATTATATTTTCTATATAAAAGCAATGCAAGCTCACCAAAAGAAAAGAGAAACGAGTGGAAGACACTTTCTGCCATCAGAGTGTTTATTTCAGTTCCCTCTACCCATTTTTCTTTTCTTTAATTAATTAATTAATTTATTTTTTGGCTGTGTTGGGTCTTAGTTTCTGTGCGAGGGCTTTCTCTAGTTGCGGCGAGTGGGGGCCACTCTTCATTGTGGTGCGCGTGCCTCTCACTGTTGCGGCCTCTCTTGTTGCGGAGCACAGACTCCAGATGCGCAGGCTCAGTAGTTGTGGCTCACGGGCCTAGTTGCTCCGCGGCATGTGGGATCTTCCCAGACCAGGGCTCGAACCCGTGTCCCCTGCATTGGCAGGCAGATTCTCAACCACTGCGCCACCAGGGAAGCCCCCATTTTTCTTTAAATTAGATGCTTTCCAAGAAAATTACTATCTTCCTCAGTAATTTTCATTACTCTGAAAATTGAATAAAAGGGGGACATTGGGTATATAAATAATAATTATCGTAATATGATTAATGCAATAGTTGTTAAATAGGCTGATAAATTATATATAATCTTAAAATATTATGCCTGCATTTCTAATACTATAGCTGGAAATAATGACGTGTGAAAAGTGTTTTATTGTAAAAGAAGTCATTTGAGTAGCCTTTCTTAATTATGCAAATATAAGAGCCAAGATTTTTCAAACTGGATTTGGGAGCCTTTTGTCTCTTTGGGATGAATACTACCTGTCTTGGAGATCTCACAGCTCTGAGAGAGGGAAGGAAGATGGAGGGCTGATTTGCACATGCAGCCTGTGGGGCTTTCTGTGTGGCAGTCTCGCGAACTCCACCACTTCCACCCCAAACTGTGGTTTATATTAGTCTGCTCAGGCTGCTGTAACAGAATACCACAGACTCAGTGGCTTAAACAACAGAAATTTATCTTCTCATAATTCTGGAGACTCGAAGCCCACAATCAAGATGCCCACAGGGCTGGTTTCTGGTGAGACCTCTCTACCTGGCTTGTAGATGGCCACCTTCCCGCTGTGTCTGGACATGGTTTTTTCTCTGTTATGTGCACACTCCTGATGTCTCTTCCTATTCTTATATGGACACCAATCCTATTGGATTAGGGCTTTACCCTTATGTCCTCATTTAACCTTAATTACTTCCGTAAAGGTCCTGTCTCCAAATACGGTGGCATTGGGAGTTAGGGCTTCAACCTGTAAATCTTGGAAGAGACACAATTCAGGTTGTCAATGACAGGTTCGATTGGGGTGGCCTTAACCAAAATCTGCTGGCAGGGAAAGGACATCTTGGAAAATAGAAGATTTGTGGAGGGCGAAGCCAGGACTCAACAGTAGGGCTTTAGGTTTTAAGAGAGAGGGCTATTTTTCCCTACCCTTTGTTCCTAAATCTGGAACTCCTTGTGAGGCCAGCTAACATGGCCTCGGGTCCTGCTTTGGAAAAGGATGGCTGATCTGAGATGTGATGTGAATTAAGTGGACCGAACCCTAAAGACTAAGGGGGAACAGCATGACAGAGTGTATAAGACCTGAGCCCACTTGGGTGTTTCCTTAGCAAAGAAGGGGAATCCACCATCCTGTGTGGGACCTGTGCTTAATAGTGACACCAATGAATAGAGAGCAAAGCAGGGGCTTCAGTGGCCTAAATGATCTCTTGGAATTTGGAAGTATGGCTGGCTCTTGAGGAGTTCTTGGAGACTTTAGAAGGAATGAAGTAAAAAGATCTCAAGAGGGAGAGGCTTAACTTCTTGTTAATAGAAATTTTACCCCAAGCTGAAGAATGAGGACATATAAGTCATGGGAGAACATAAAGGAAGTCCAGAGAAAGAGGCATCTGTCTCTCCTCTGGGAGACCATTTAAGGCCTCTTTACTTTGTAAGCATGGAAGTATTTAACAGATGGAAGGAGAGAAGAGAGTAAAGACATTCCAACACTCCAGGCAGAGGGAATATAACACACCTGCATTAATATAGATGGTGAATTGTGGTTAGGAGTGAGATAGGGACTCACATTAGACAACTAGGCAATATAGCCTGTTGCACGAGTTCAGGTCAGAAGGCAATAGAGATTTGGGTAATCAAAGTTGCCAGCATCATTAGTAAATACTGGTGTTCAAAATGGGTTTAAAGTGGTAAAGGAAGAAGGAAGGTTTTTCCCCCACTCCTAGAGTCCAAGCACAGGAAAACAGTGACCTGGAAGTGGCACTGGAGATCAGGCCAGAAACAGCTTGGCTCCAGAGTCTCTGCTCTGAACCACTGACACACACACACACACACCCCCACACACACACACACACACACACATTTTTTCTGAGCAATGTAAAAGCTAGAGTTTTCTTATGAACCTTTATCCTTATTCTGGAAGAAGAACACCCTTTATTAATTGTGAAAAAAATATTTTAACTCTTTTAAGTTATTAAATTTAATGATTATCTTTATATTTTATATTAAATTTGAAAATAAATATGAGATTTTAAAAAGCACTGACCATATATAATACAGCTTTTCTCCACAGTTTTGACATATCGATGTGTATTATGGGAAAAATTGATTTTTAAGAGTAAGATACTTTTGAAAAGCCCCAATTATTTATTCATTAAAAATCATAATTACAATTATGTGGCAAAATTAATTTTCTATAAAATAGGTTTTTCTGTCTGGAATATGGAAGTGAATTATTTTACAAGCTCATATAACTTAAGGTTAACATTTCATGCCAATAACTCATGATTAGTATATAGTAGAATAATTTAGCACATTTTAAAATTAAAGAAGAGGTTGTTAACCCAGCTTTCTGGATTTTACTCATTTTTTTTTAACTTTTAAAGTTAAACATAATAAAATGAAAAATAAATAGTTATCAGATATTTTAATAAAGTAAAATGAAAATGGCATTATATGTAACTGTTAGAGAAATGCAGGGAATATTTCAATCATTATTTAAAAGTACATGAGATTAATAATACTTCCGGTTCCCTTTGGGCCTTATTAAGTATTATTTAATCTGTATAATTCAAGACATTTTATCCATTAGGCTCAGTCATTTTCAGAAATCCTAAAACATATAAGTAAAAGTACTGATAAAGGGAAAAATCAGTAACTCAGATAACCTAAAGCATTTATTTTTCAGAGTGTTATTCTCTTGAAATGATCAAAAGAATTCTGAAACCATTCAGAATTAATGTTGAGGACCTAAGACCCTGTTCTGGGCAACGTTTTCCTCTCCCGTGAACTTTTTAACTTTTCTCTTTCCCAGTCACATCTCTAGTACCTAATATTTACGGAGAGTTTCCTCTGTGCTAATCACGGCTATAGGCGTGGGGAGTATAAGAGCAGACAAATTCTCATTGTTTTCTCTCAAAACAACTCTAGGAATATTGTCTCCCTCTTGACCAGTGAGGAGACTGAGGCACAGAACATTAAGTAACTTGCCTGCGATCACAAAGCAAATAATCATGGAATTGAAATGAGACAGCTGGACCCCAGAGATTGTGCTCAGCACCACTGCCTTCTCTCTGGTTTTCATACAATGAGCCCTTCTTGATTATGGTGGCTGTTATTTGTGATCCTATTTTGACACCCTGTCACCGAACTGGCATTCTTTCTTCCTTCCCTAAAATACAAGCAAGGAAACTATGCTTTATTGTTCATTAAAGCTCTTTATTAAGTTTAATTTTTCCTTTGATAAAATTTTTGTGAAATCTAAGGCTTCCTTTCTAGTGCACAACTTTTTGGTTACTGTGTTTAATTTATCATTTATTTGCTTTGCCCTGGAGAACAGCATAACCCTAAGAGCTACCATTCATTGAGCATCGTGGCTCCAGTCACTGGGCCTTATTTTACAGTGGAGGAAATTAAGGCTTAAAAATTTAAATTTGAGGCATACCTCGGAAATATTGTGGGTTCTGTTCCAGACCTCCTCAGTGAAGCAAATATCACAATAAAGCAAGTCACACAAATTTTTGGTTTCCCAGTGCATTGAAAAGCTATGTTTACACTATTACTGTGGTCTATTAAGTATGCAGTAGCATTGTGTCTAAAAAACAATGTATATACTCTAATTAAAAAATACTTTATTGCTAAAAAATGCGAGCCATCATCTGAGCCTTCAGAGTCATAGTAACATCAAAGATCACTGATCATAGATGACCATAACAAATATAATAATAATGAAAAGTTTTGAAATATTGCAAGAATTACCAAAATGTGACATAGAGACCCTAAGTGAGCAAATGCTGTTGGAAAAATGGTGCTGACCGACTTGATCAACACAGGGGTCATCACAAACCTTAAATTTGGAAAAAACGCAGTATCTGCAAAGCACGCTAAGGCAAAGTGCAGTAAAACGAGGTATGTGTCTAATATAGCTGAGAAGTGACCCAGCCAGGATTCCCATTGAGAGTGGTGATCAATGATGCTGGCAACACACCTCTGGAGGACATTTTCTTTTTCTAGGCACTACATGAAGTGATGTTGTTGGTTCCTTCTGTTAATTCTCACAGCAATTCGACAGGTGATCCCTATTTCATAAGTGAAGATGTTAAGTCTTAGAGAAGTTAGGTAGTTTACCTAGTCCCACATTGCAAATAGGGGACGAGTAGCTTACCTAGTCTCAGTGTGATGGTAAGGTCAAGCTTGTAGGGGTAGTGAAGTAATGGAAGATACAACCTGAGATGAAAATCACTTTCAAATTCTGCTCCTCCACTTAACAGCTCAGTAAATTTGGACAAATTACGTCATCTTTCTGCCTGTCAACTTTCTCATCTGTAAAATGGGAGTACTGTATACAGCCAGCCCTCATTATCTTCAGGTTCCAGATCACTGAATTCAACCAACCATGGATGGGAAATACTCAGAAAAAAGTTCCAGAAAGTTCCAAGAAGCAGAACTTGAATTTGCCATGCCAGCAACTATTTACATAGAATTTTCACTATATTTACAACTATTTTCATAACATTTACATTGTATTCGGTGTTACAAGTAATCTAGAGATCATTTAAAGTATATGGGAGGATGTGTGAGGTTTACATGCAAATACTACACCATTTTATATAAGGGACTTGAGCCTCCAAAGATTTTGCTGTTCGTGGTGGGAGGTCCTAGAGCCAATCCCCTGTGGATACTGAAGGATGACTATACCTGCTTCATAGGATTTTATGAGCATTACATCAGTGAAGTGCTGAGAAGAGTGTCTGGCCCAGAGTAAGTACTGTATAAATGATGTAAGCATGACATCATCCTCATCATCACCTTCATCATCCTCATCATCCTTATTTTATAGTCAGGGTTTTTTTCTTCCTCTCTTAAATCTTGCCTCAACCTTATTTCTTCTTCTCCGTTAGATTTCTTTAGCATTTGCATGGCCAGAGAAGTATCAAGTCCCTTTGTGTCTATTTTGTTCAGAAAACAAGGGTGTTTTATAGGATTCAACATCCTTGATTAGAATAAAACTTTCAGTTGAATATGAAGTGTTAGAGTATTTTAGGATTTTTAAAAAAAATAATTTAGGCACTTGTTCCTTATGCTCAGTCTCATTCCACAAAGGATTTGGGGTGACTTATGAAAAACATGAAATATAAAATGATAGTATAAATTATTAAAGTAGATGAAAGAAAACATAGACAGGAAAATAATAGAAGCAAGGATAATATAATTACATGGCTATAGCTAAACCATGGAGTCCAAGATAGTTGCTCAAAAGCCCCACTTCTCTCCTGGGCTCTTTCCTCTGTACTCTTCCTTTTGGTTTTCTGAGGGCCTTACAGTGCCTTGCTATTTCTTTTCCTTTTCCCCTTTTCTTCTTGGGACTTACCTTCGCACACTTTCACAGACAAACTTACTGAATTGTTCTCGTGAGATCTCTATTCTCTATTAGATATGTCTCTTTCAATTTTACCCAGAACTGCTCAGTTCAGTTTCTGAAGAAGACATAGAAAAGGGCAGAATGTTACCAAATCCTTCCTCCTGTGTTTTCACATAACCACAACATTAGCAACTTTTCATTGTGTACGCTTTTACAAAAATTTCTTTTTAGAAAATCAGATATATGCTTCTCATTATTTTAATAAAAACTCCACTGAGTAAATGAATTACATAGGATTGGAAAAAATAAAGTTTGCAGTGAATGGTGGATGACACACATATTCAATAAGGAGCTCTTAAAAACAGACCAAATGCTTAAGACGTTTTTGCGGTTTTCAATTTGTAAGAAAATGATTTCATTAGAGGGGAAGAAAGAGAGAGAAAAAGCCATCAGTGGGAATGTTGGAGAATGCAGGCTCCTGATGAGACCAGCAGAGAAGACAAACTAAGTATACAGATGCAGATTAGGCCTCAGAACATGAGGACATAAAAGGGATTTAATGGTGGGGTGGATTATAGAAATCCATGTAACAATGATAAATAATTATAGTTCCAGCCGAGATCAAAGTGGTGCTGATTGAACGCCCTCAAGCTGTTAACATGAAGTATCTTGAAGGGAAAAAAAACCCTGCCTCAGAGATTGGTCAGACTGGGCAAACAACTTTCAACTCTATTGAAAGCACCAGTTGTAGGAGAGGAAAAATGGAGGGAGCCTGTGAGGGAATTTCTTCCTTTGGAGCTCAGTGTAAAACTGACTTTTACAGCTATTTGTAATTGGGTTGAAATTGCTCAAAAAATATGTATGTGATTAACCCTTTCTTTTGGAGACTGGAGAAAAGACTCATATTACAGATGTCAGTTCTATAATTGACTTACCATTCTTGATTCTTCCCCTTGAGGAAAATTTCACTTTGGCTACATATAACAGAGTGATATTGACTGTAGGTAAGGTTACCTGAAAAAAGAGTCTTTGTAGAAGACACATTTATCTGCAGAAGGAGCAAAAATATCTTGACTATCACAGGGAAACAAATGAGACTACATTCATCTGTGGATTTGTTTGATTTTGTAATGCCCCCAAGACATTGTAAAGTGTAGAATTATGAAACAATTGAGATTAGTTATAAGATGAGACAGCCAATTAAATTAACCCTAATCACAAGTATTTTGGACTAATTTAATGCAGAACTCTATCTATATCTAATCTATCTATCTATATGATAAAGGAAAGCATAGTTTTTATACCTTCCAGATGCATCTTTATTTACTTTTTAAAAAATGAAATGGTTTATTATTTTTAAGTAACTAAAAAAGCAAAGCCAGCAAGTATTAAAACTAGATTTATAGAAATTGTACTTCCATATTTTATATCCTTCTTTAACATATATAGTTGACATATATGGTTGCCATATAGTTGAACTACATAGTTGACATAAAGAGTTGAATTTTGTAGTTGAAAAGCCAACTATTTGCAAATGCCCTTTTTTTTTTTTATTTGCAGATGCTTTTAATGGCACTCTGGATATTGTGTCTGTAATTCCACTTGGGGTGGATTAAAACAGACATTTCAGTTAGGCACATGGCATTTCTAATACAATGACGGTTTCAAGGTTTAGGATGTTTGGAACTGAGCTAGCTACCTCATTTAAAATTTTGAAAACCTTTATGTTAGGAGATGAAATATTGATCAAAATATTTGATAATAAATATTTATGTATCAGTTAACAAGTTGGTAATCACTTCTTGAGGGAAAATTGGTTTTGGATAGACAAAATTTGAATTTTCTTAGTAGAATAATTTAATAAAATTTTTCCTAAGTCAGGTACCTTTGCCTAAACATTTGGGTAAGGATATTTTAAGAATGAAGACTTTCTGCTGTATGTCTCCTTCTGCTGTAGGAAATAACCAATATTAAAGATAATGCCTCATTAAATCTGTGTGATAAATGGTCTAACTTTATGGCTTTTCTTAGGTAGAGGTTTTATGACATTACATTTAATTTTTAATATTTTAATATGAATGCATTTTCCTTGCCAAACTAATTTCTATTTTTATAGGGGTACAGATGTGTTCGCTGTTAAATCTTTTCTCATCTGTGGAAAATATCATTTCTCCTCTGTAAAATATTATTTTAAAATCGTATTCATGTGGTATTGGAGAAGATGATAAGAAATTATAGGATTAAACTCTTCATGAGTATATATTGAATATTCTCAGAACAGTTTAAAACAATAATAAAAATATAAATTAAGACAATTTCTACAAGCTACAGCTAATTATTAGTCAATTTTATGGTTTCCTACCCATTTTTATGTTTAGGATGTCAGTAATGTTCTAAAGTTGGTCTTATATATGTAACAACTGAATAATTTGGT
Organism: Aethalodelphis obliquidens; assembly: GCF_003676395.1. Taxonomy (NCBI): domain Eukaryota; kingdom Metazoa; phylum Chordata; class Mammalia; order Artiodactyla; family Delphinidae; genus Aethalodelphis; species Aethalodelphis obliquidens. The sequence goes on from NW_020837983.1 coordinate 14,885,070, forward strand.
TATTTTATTTTCATTTCTTTTCATTGTGCCTTTCCATTTACATGGACACAAGCACTTTGTTTTCATTATTATTTCCATAGTTTCTTCTATAGCACAGAAGGTTTATAAAGTACAGAAGGGGTTCATTAAATGCTCAAGTTACCCATAGTGAAATGTTGTTACTTCAGACTGTAACTTTAATTTTTTTGGTTGCTTAAAGTAATAATTTTACCCCAAATATAGTTACATACTTGAGTAAATGCCAAATGAAATAATTTTTTTAAAATTGCCTTGTTTTAAGGAACTTTTCTTTTTGGTCTAAGAGTACAGGAGACCACACGGCTATTGATGAGTTCAGCATCAAACAAAAATTTTGAAATTATAGTAGGATGGAAGAAGAAAAGCCTAGTATTTTTATTCATACAAAACTGGGTTTAAGTCCTGGCTCAATGTTTGATTATTTATTAGTTTAATGACCTCGGAAATTTTGCCTGCTAGCTCTGAATTTTAGTTTCTTCATGGAAATGATGCTTGTCTCGTGTGCTGTGAGAGTAAACCAAGATCAAGTGAAACTGTATTTCATCCCCGCCAGGCTGCAGGTATGAATAGATGGAGGACTGTCCTGGGAACTGTCCAACACCCCTTACCGTTATACACAGATGATAGCAGAGTTTGGGTGGTGAACTCTGACTTTGGGCCTGGCAACTTCTAAATATATTTCTCATCTCTAATACAAGACCTTTTACCAAAGTGAAAGCATCTTGGAAAGAGAGTGATTTTTGCTGTTACTTTATATCTCTGATCCTCAGTTTTCCCACAAGCAAATGGGGGTAATAATAACTGCTGCTTAAAGTGTGTCCTGAATAAAAGGACACACAATGTACGCATGCCTTGCACTCAGAAGTACTCAGTTATCGACAGTTGTTGTTTTTATTGTTATCTCAGTCAAAGACTACTGGTAGTAACTGGCTTTTTAAAAATGTTAAGCCCAGTGGGTTTGTAAATATTTATTGAATTTCTGTATCTAATGGGAATTCTGCTGAGCTGTGAGAATGGATGTGGTCAACAAGAGAGAAACAATTGCTGGCCTCATGGAGCTTGCACTGTACTCTGAAATTTGTTTAAAATCCTTTTAATCAACATTAAATTATCAAAACATTTTTCAGTGTTTATTTTAATGGTGATAAAAGTAAGACACCTAGTCTTTGAAAGACTATGTGGTTTCATGGAAGGAAAGAAATCATTTGGCAAACATCTTCTCAACCTCACTGTTTTAAACTTTTCTCACCTTATTACTACCCTCAATGTCTTCTTAAAGGAGAATCTCTCATTTCCTCATCACCACTTCTGTCTCCACCATCACTCAGATTCCTTATCACACTGCTCTTGTCTTCTTGGGCTCTCTTATCTTCCCTCACTGATCCCTCTAGACCCCAGCTTTATCTTTTTTTTGTTCAACAGACCATACTTCCCCAATGTTTAGGCCTCCTAGTTACACCACTCTCTCTACCATTCAGCCAGACACTTTTTCTCCATTGTCACTTGCTGATCTCACGTTTCCCTTAGGACTCTTGCCAGCATTACTCACCATTCGCCTGCCATTGTCTAACATTTCTCCTAGAGCACCTCCATTAGCCCTGGCTATTTCATTATACGTCACCATAATAAAGTATATGATACTTCACCTCCTTTAACTCCACAGTTACCTCTGCCTGAAGGATCATGTCTTCCATCACCTGTGTCAACCCTCATATACAAGCACACTTTATTTTTCTCTGTTGCCCAGAATTGTTGCCACACACTCAGAAATTCCCTTCTCTGTTTATAATCATCTATGCAATTTCTGGCAACCTCATTGTGGAGCCTGCATAGTTCCTTCATTTCCAGTATTACTCAGTCTCAACCCCGTAATCTGCCTTTTCATCATTATAGTTATTAGCATCTTAAATGGCTTGGCCCCTGTGATTCTGGCTTATCATTGCTTCACTACGAGGGTGGAGAATAGGCATTCTCTATTCATGCTACTTATATCATCAGGGGAAAAAAACAGCTTTGGTGTATTAAGTGAGCATTTATTATATATGAGAAGCTGTGCCAGACACTTAATAACCAACATCTCAGACAATCCTCTCAACATCTAAGGACCTAAGAAAATTGTATAACTTTATTAGCATTATTGCAAATTTATTACTGGTTATTGTATTTATTTCCAGAAAACCTTGTGTGTAAACCCCCATGGTAGTTGTTCTAAAACTCTTCAGTCTTAGAACCATTCATCCTCTTTCCCCTCTACTTTCCTCTTAACTACTTTGCTGAATACAAAGTAGTAATTTTTTATGTGAGGGATTCCTTCTTAAAGACCTTTCAAAATTCAAAACTCTCACTTGTTCCATGGCAGGGAAAAGTGATGTGGGAGGAAGCTTCCTCTGAGCACAGAAATGAAGAGATTGTAGCTTAGAGGTACTACATCCACTTTGATCAGGGAGCCATGTCACCACATATTTTTTTCTATTATCTTTGCCCAGTTATATAATAAGTTTTGCCAACTTCAAGGTGAGTCTGCTTTAATGCTGCTTTTAATTTTCTCAGTGTGATTTCTCATATTTCAGAGTGCTCACTTTTAAATTAATTGCTGCTTGTGATTAAAAGAAAATGACCTCACTATTATGTGAGGATTTCCTGTAATGAACTTCTTTTCTTGTTTCCCATCTCCTTACCCTTTCTTATCCTTCCCCTTTCTATCTCTCAGTTCCCTGCTCGTTTTTTTTTTTATTTCTTTTATCACCAAGTATCCCATTTTCCTTTGGTCTTCAATTTCTACCTAGCTTGTTTCTCTTCTACCTGCCATATCTCCCCAACTCATGTATTCATTCATGTGTGCATGCAGCCAACAAATATTTCTTGAGCACATAGAGTGTGGAGGATTCTGAAGTCAGACTACCCGACTTCAGATATTGGCTTTTTCACATCCATGCTCTGAGAACTTGAGCAAATCCCTTAATCCGTGCCTCAGTTTCTTCATCTGTAAAACAGGAATAATATCAGTTGTATCAATGATAGATAAGAACAGCTAAATTTTGTTTTGAACTTGCTACATTCCAGTTGTAAACACTTTACCTATATCAACTTACTTAGACTCATAAAGCATGGTGGGGTAGATCCTGTGAACCCCATGTTTTATCTATGGGTTTATATGTTTTCATAATTTGCTCAATGTCACAAAGCCACCAGCTCATCTGAGGATTAAATGAATTCATTCATATAAAGTGCTTAGCAAGGGGCCAGGTACAGAATAAATGCTCAAAGACATTTAACTATTACAATTATGCTTTTCATTATAAATATTTCCATTACTACCAAGGAAGTACTTAATTAATATTAGCTCTTGTTATTATAATGATGGGTAAGGCACCACGCTAGGGGCCCCGAGTATCAAAGATGTCAAATATAATAGCTATCCTCAAGAAGCTTGCAATATATCAAAGAACTTTAAAAGTTTTTATTTTCTCTTTTTTTCAATTTCCTTTTTTTTCCCCCTTCTCTGCTGCCTCCCCCTTCCTCCTCTTCCTTCTATTTCTTTCTTCTCTGAGAGAAGTGGAATAGCACAGGACTTAAGAACACAGACTCGGGAGCTAGGTAGACTACCTACTTCACATCTTGACTTCTGCTCTTCTAGCTGGGTGACTTTTGACAAGTGAATTCACTTTTCTTTGCCTCAGTATCTTTTTCAGTAGAATGGACCAAAAATATGTCTACCTCTTAGAGTTACTGAGAGTATTAAATGACTTGTATAATACAGGTAAAGCACAGAGAATAGTACCGAGGTGTGGTAAACAAACTAGAAGTGGAAGCTAGTTTTCCACTATTTTTACTTATTTAACTGTAAAGTTTTAAATATATACTTTGATTACTATGAATTACTTATATTGATTGTGTTCCCTGTTCTTAAATTTAACACATTGCATGTTTAGTATTTTACATTGTTTCTTTTTTTAAAAATGCTAAACTAAAATTATTTTAAATTCCCTTATTATTATTAATATTTCCTCTAAAATAATGGCTCACATAAAAAAGTGTTTATTACTTCTGCTCTATGAGGTGTGGCTTTTGTTTGTTTGGTCACATTTTTCTACACCTGAAATCTTTCTCCCAGATTTTTTTTTTTCTTGCTCATTAGAAACAGTTTCTGATCATCCCTTGAACTTTTCTAGATCCGTCAGTTTCATTCTGCTTGTGATTTTCTCCAGTGGGTTAAGCACATTCTCTTGTTTACTGGGTTCCATCTCTGAAAATATTTTCGTTGGCAAACTGAATATGCTCAATACCAGCTTAAGACAGAATTGGGAAGAGTGATGATTTTGTGTGTACATGATTTGTATACATTGACTGAGTGCTTACTAGGCCTGGGACCACAAAAAAGAGGAAGATAAGCCATTTTTAGCATAAGTTGCTCACTGTCTGGATGGAAGAGAAGCAGCAACATATCTGATTTGGGTGTATGTTTGGCACTGTTTCAGGAGTATAATCAAAATCCCAAGGGAGCACCGAGAAGAAGTTCATCTGTCTCTTCCAGTCTAAAGTGGTATCACGTTTGGGCAGAATCTTTTTGGACATGGAGTGGCTGGCTTACTCAGTTAATGGGTTGTCAAGTCTGAGTGTCAGAACATGGGTTGTGGCTGGCTAAGCTCTCTTATGTTTCTCCCAGAGAATCAGGATGAGGGTGAGGAATAGGGGCCGGACTGGATGCAGAACCCTTTCCAGTATTTCCAAATAGAAACTTGCTTATGGAGGCCTCTTTTTAAGTTCTTCCCTATCAGCTAGTCTCCATTTATTGCTTGGGATTTCAGTTCTGACAAGAGCAGAAGCTCTGCTTAATTATAACTCTGTCAGAACTACTACTAAATTCTAATGCACCTGCATAGTCTCTTTATCATAAAAAATAATTTAGATTAAACTGCCAGGATTTGACCTTCTCATGGAATCATTTGGATTATTACTGAAGATGCCAATTTTCTAGGCCAGTATTTCACAAAATGTGGTCAATGGACTACTTGAGCGCCGCCACAGATAAACCGAATCATAAAATCCATCATTTTTTTATGCACAGTGATCTTTGAGAACCTGTATAGGCACCTGCAGAATAAATTGGAAGCCAATGAGCTTTAACGGCCTTTCATTTACTTTGGTGAAATGTATGAGAAAAAAGTGATCTTAGTATGCCAATATGCCTTCAGAGGATCAGTCCAATATTTATTATAGAGTTTTAAACTTAAGCAGATATATATAATCTTTCAATATTTGCTTGGAACTAACAAGTTAAAACACGAAAGCTACTAGGTAGTCTGAAATCACTAAATTATAAATTCATTGCTTCGTCCAAGTAAATATCCCTGATGCTTTACTTAGTAAACATTTTATTTTCAACCAACATCACAGAATGCATGTCATTGAATCATTAATAATTAGAGTTAATGCAACTTAATCTCTATAACTGGAGAACAACTTAAATATGAAAAAAACCTGACATCTGACTTCTAAACACTTCTTGTATTTTGTATTTCACTCACCTGGAATATGCCTTTCTTCTCCTACCCTAAATTGACCCATCTTGTAAGATCTAACTCAGGGTCTTCTATGATCTTTCACTCTCCTGGGGGACCCCTGTGGCAACAGTAGTTCATACAATATATTTAGTAATGCATCAAACACCGTTTTGTGGAGTTTTATCTCTTATTCTTGCAAAATGATGTTTAACTCTTGTTTTGAACATTTTACATGTTTCTATCTTATCTCCCTAACTAGCTGACTACCTCTTTATATCCCCAGTAGAACCCAGCACAGTGTCTCAAACACAGTAGAGTCTCAGTAAATAGTGATTTGAGATACATCAATTTTAGTGGGTTAAGGAGAAAAGAAAAGAATCAGCTATGCCACAGTTTGAACACAGCTAATGACAAGGCTAAAGTCCACTTAGGAATGCTATTGTAACAATTTTTTATGTCTAGGTGGAAGGCCTATAGGGTAACAGAATTAAAGGACACATTTCTCCCTCACTTCTAAAGCCTTCAGAAATATAAGCCCTCAAACTTAGAAAAATTACTTTGTATTAATACATTTATTATCTATGAATACATATGCAAATGTGTTGGTATATGACAGATACAGATGTGTTTATAGATACACACATACACGTGCACACATACACACACATGTGCAAGCAAATACACTAGCTTTTAATATTAAGGAGAGAATCTAATCGACTTTATTCCTTGGTTTTGCAGCTTAGATTGGAAAAGTTCCAGAGCACTTACAGGGCTCTGCTGCCTTAAACAGGCTACCCGGCCATATGGCAGTTTTACTGTGGCGGTTTAGTTATAATTGATTTGTATTAGATTATGATGATATACTTGGTAGTCCATTAACAACGTGACTAAGCTGGGTTCTTGACTACTGGATATGTTCCTGTATAAAATTTAAGATTTTTATTTCTAATTTTCAGTTTCAGCCTTGTTTCTGTCTCTTTGATTCTTTGTTTTTTGTGTCTAAAATCCATCTGCCAGGAGAAAATGTTGTACAGCAGACATATATCCTGAGTTACTTTGCTTTAAGTTGACACAAAGTTATGATGTTGACAGTCTTCGTTTTCAGTCAAGCACTCAGCAACAACTAATCAATTACTCATGTTGAAAATGGTGAGGAAGATTGTAAATCCACTGTGAACTAAGTAACTTAATATCAACCACCACTAAAAACAGTATAGACATTTTAAGATGGTAATGGGAAACAAGATTAGAAGATTTGTGAGTTTCCTCCTTTTATTCAGTTTTCCCTTTCTTTTTGCATCTCTTCATAATGTCATTGATAGGTTAAAAAAAAAAGACCAAGAATCAACCAGCAGAAACCTCATAACCTCTTAAATATTAAAAAGTAACTAGTAAGAATTCTATGGGAAATTTACATAATTTATCTTCTTATAATCTAATTTTTAGTAAATCATTAACTATTAACTATTAGTTAATATGCAATTACATAAATAATGTGCAAACCTAATAGGTGAATATTTAAAATCAAGGCAATTAAAATTTATGATTAGTTGAGTTAAAGATGATCATGTGGGGGAGTGTGGCTTTAAAAACATTCATCCTAGATGAATACCTCTTTTCTCAATTCAAGCAATTCAATTTAGCTTTTTTCTTTTCTTTCTTTCTTTCTTTCTTTCTTTCTTTCTTTCTTTCTTTCTTTCTTTCTTTCTTTCTTTCTTTTTCTTTTCTTTCCCTTGTTCCTTCGTTCCTTCCTTCTTTCTTTCTTTCTCTCTCCCTCCCTCCCTCCCTCTCCCTCTTTCTTTCTTATTCTTTCTTTCTTTCTTTCTTTCTCTTTCTTTCTTTCTTTCTTTCTGTCTCTCTTTCTTTCTCCCTCCCTCCCTCTTTCGTTCTTTCCTCTCTCCCTTTTTCTTTCTTTTCCTTTCCTTTCCTTTCTTTTTTCTTTTCTTTTCTCTTTTCTTTTCTTTTCTTTCTTTTCTCTCTTTCCACAGCTTGCCAGGCCTATTGCCCTCAGGGTAAACCCACTCCTGAGCTTGTGAGGCTTCTCAGAAACACTTCATTCTATGATTCAGTAGTCTGTACCAATTCAGCCAAAATAAAAGAACATCCATATAAGCAAATAAAATGTGGATTTAATAGAAAGTTCCTGATTTACTGAAAAACATTGGCTAAAAGTACTTCATTTCTTTTACTGCTGCAATAAAGTGATTTTACAGTTAGTAACATATAACTTCCAAGAGTGACAAATTTGGTACTTAAAAAATATTTAGGTTAAAAAAAACCCTGTCACTTCTACTAAGTCATTTTTAAGTGTGATCATTTTAATTCTTCCCTCTCTCTAATTTTATAACCAAGAGGCAACCTTTCTGAAGGAAATCCCTAACCTCTTGTAAAGAACCTTTCTGCTTCTCATTGTTATGATTCTCAACCAATGATTAGTGAAGTTAGAATGGACCTGGAAATTAAACACTTGGGTGCTTTTGCTTGGTGCTCTGTGCACATAATAAATAAACACCATCACTTTTAAAGAGCTTGAAGGTACAAATTTAACATAAACCTTTGACTGTTAGTAGAGATCAAGTATTTGAACTGCTTAGTGCTTGTGTTTTGCTGGGAAAATATTAAGTGCTAGTCACAATGCTATAGCCAAGGGAAATTTGCAAGTGCCGAAAGATTTAAGCTGAGGAAGAAACTGGCCTGGATTTAAGATGATTTTGGAGATATATAGTTAAAAATTTAAGTGTGAATCTGAGAAACATTTTTAACATTATATCTGTAAGTCATCAGTGAATAGTTTTCCACACAAATAAGCCGTGAAACAAAATTCTTCAGCAACTGTTAACCTTAACAGCAGAATTTTTTTTTTTTACCAATTTTGCTTATTGATTTAGAGAAATGTCTGTTACCTTGCATAGTTCAATTTCCATATTTAATTTTGCAGTTCATTTTAAAAATCAGGAGTTTCCAACACTGAGCCTTGAATGGACAAATTAAGAAAGTGGTGCTCACTATATTCTCACTTGAATTGTTTCCAATAAGAAAACTGTTGTCACCCTTATCTTTATTCTTTTGTATATAACTTGGCTTTTTCTCTGGCTGCTTTCAATAATTTCTCTTTATCACTGATTTTGAACAATTAGGGTATGATGCGCCTTGTAGTTTTCTTCATGTTTCTTGAGGTTTCTTTTTTTTTTTTTTGGTAATGACAAATTTTTTGAGATAGAATTCACGTGTAATAAACATTCACCTTTTTAAAACTGACGTATAGTTGATTTACAATGTTGTGTTAGTTTCAGGTGTGCAGCACAAGTGATTCAGATATATATGTTCTTTTTCAAATTCTTTTTCCTTACAGGTTGTTACAAAATATTGAGTAGAGTTCCCTGTGCTTTACAGTAGGTTCTTGTTGGTTATCTATTTTATATGTAATAGTGTGTATATGTTAATCCCAAACTCCAAATTTATCCCTCTATTGAACTTTGTGTTCTATGAGTTTACAGTTTCAATCAAATTTGAAAAAAAAAAAAAGTGGTGCCGAAAATGAGATATGCATTGTAAATCTGTTTATAAAACAGATAGCCAGACCTATAGAGTCAGAATTTCATAAAATAGCTTGAGGATTTTGGTGTTTTTTGAAACCTCTTGACAAGATTTTGATGTGTGTCTAAGAGTCAGAAGCATTTGTCAAATATTTATTCTGGATAATGCCATGTGGCCTCTTTGCAGGACAAATATGACTTGCTCTTAAAATAGTTCTCCTCAGAGCCATTTGATTTCCTCCCCGTCACTCTCCCATACCCCTCTAGAGGATGCCCTCTCTGATAGCACTTACCGTTCTTTGTTCTTTAAGTTAGTGTTTTGGGCCATTTTCTCTCTTCCCCTAACTGACTGGAGACTCTGTGGGATGGGACCCTTGTCTGCCTTGCTTCCCATATTATCACTAGTGATTAGGGTAGGGTTTGACCCATAATAGGCAATTGACCAATATTTATTGAGTCAATGCAGAACTTAACTTTTTGCTTTTTATGCATTAAAAATTTGCAGCAACATGGATGGACCTAGAGATTGTCATACTGAGTGAAGTAAGACAGAGAAAGACAAATATCATATGATATTGCTTATATGTGGAATCTAAAAAAAATGGTACAAATGAACTTATTTACAAAACAGAAATAGAATCCCTGATGTAGAAAACAAACTTATGGTTAGTTAACAAGTAGGAAAAGGGGGAAGGATAAATTGGGAGATTGGGATTGACATATACACACTACTATGTATAAAAACTAATAAGAACCTGCTGTATAGCGCAGGGAACTCTACTCAATACACTGTAATGACTTATATGGAAAAAAAAATCTAAAAGGATGGATATATGTATACGTATAGCTGATTCACTTTGCTGTACACCTGAAACTAACACAACATTGTAAATCAACTATACTCCAATAAAAATTAATTTAAAAAATATGCCTTTTAAAATGAGCATGCTCAAACAGGGATTTGGATGAAGAGTGAGGGGGGGAGGTGAGGGTGGAGTCAGGGAGACTTTGGGAGTTCAGGGAGACCGTCATTACTAACACTACAGCTTTCAAGTGTGAGCTTCCCTCCCGGCACCAGGCATTTTTGCATTCAGTCCTGAAATATTCCAGAAGTAAGTTAAAAACCAAACACTGTGCAAATATGTGCAAAATTTCCATGTGGTTTTTATTTATTCTTACAGCTCTGCAGCTATATTTTTACTCTACGTGGAAAAATCAAAAAATTTTATTTGTAATAAAAACATAATTCAGTGGCAGTGATAAAAATGTTCTTTGACACGGTATATGTTCAGCTGGTAGTGGATTTTTGGTATATTTTTCAAGAATTTGCAGAACTGGTTAACTTGCATTTAATAGTGAAACAAAGTGAAGTAATTCGATCAGCTGATTTCTTTCTCATAACTGTCCTATGGGCAGAGAATCAAAGAATTGTAACTCACCATACAATTACCAAATTAAATAGTATCGTGTGAGTGGGAGAAGTAAAATTCTTTTAAAGAAGAATACCCAAGGATTTTCTGAAACTTTCTCCTATGACATGGCTATTAGTGATGATCTTGAAAATCATAACATAGCAATGCTTATGTGTTTATATTAGGTAATGGCTCCCCTCTTCTACCAAAGTGGAAACTTAGGTCCCAATAATTTACATGCCTTTCTCAAGGTTATATAACTAGTTACTGGCAGATCTGGGCTAAAAATTGGGTCTTCAGCTTACTGTAAAGCCTTTCCAATACACCACTACTCTTCAAGTTTTTCTAGACCATACAGGAATAGGGGTTATATTCATCACTTCTTTCCTTAATGCGCAATGCACTTACCTCAGTGATAAGAATTGTTTAATTTTGGCTCCAGAGGAAATGAATTCTTTCAAGAATTAGAACATGGAACTCTGATACAAATTTGCAAAGCAACAATGAGTCATTCGACATAACTCTAATACATCATGTCCTAATTAGACATCTTCCATTTAAATGCTGTTGAACATGGGAATTGAAGTTAGCACACCTCAGTTCAAGTGTCAGCACTCAGTTTCTCTGCTGCCTAGCAGTGTGGTGTTGGATAAGTGCTTTCGCTTCTCTGGTGTAATGTTTCCTCATTTATAACATCAAATATCTGTTAAAACTGATGTGAAGATTGAATGATAATTTATGCTGAACGGTCTATGTAAATGGTACTGTAAAAATACTATGCAGATGTTTTTAAAATGTGAGTTTCTGCCTATCCAGATTCATTTATAAGAATGGAATGTGTCAAGAGAACCTACTGTCCTATACTCTACCCATGACCTGATCACACTCTACCCATACCTATAGATGCCAGAGCCAGGATAGCTAAAACATCCACCTCTAATGATCCTGATTCCTAATGGGAATGACCTGGGTAAGTTGGAAACAGGATTTTGACACTCCTCTTGTAGTTTGATGCTTCTTGATGAAACAGACAAGTTATGCTTTCATAAGATTTGAGATAAATAAAAAATCTTAGAATTGGATGACACCTAAGAGATACTGATAACTAGATGCCCAAGCCTCATCCCTGTGGATATTGGGTCTTCTATGATGTAGAAGAGGGCCTGGGAATCTATATTTTTAATAATCGCCTCCTCCCTATATTGGCTCAGGTGATTCTGCTGACCACCTGCTTGTGTGTGAGAGGCACTACCTAAAAAGACATGGCCTTCTTCAAATTCCCGATCAGGTTGTTTAATTTTCCTCCTCTTCCCTTTGACTGAGGTCTTCCTGAAACCCAACTAGAGTTCATCCTCAGTTTTGATGCCTAAAACATTTTCCTGAGAACAGAAAGGGACCCAAAGATAATGTATGCATCCTTTTTTGGTTGATCTTCATAATCCTGCAATATATATTTTAGAAAACTGTGGAAATCTTTTTGACAGAAAGTATAACTTTCCCATTTTAGTGTTGTTCTCAGAGACCATAAAATTTTGTATCATGTTCTTTGCTGACATGAAAATAATGGCGAGGTTTCTTATTTTATTTCTTACTCTAGGGCTAATTTAACATTGACTCAATTTTAAGATACTCGGATTGAAGATAAAATTCAAATTGATATGTGGAAGCTAGTGTCATTGTGAGAACAGACAAAAAACAGACAAGTGTTTCATTTTGTATTATTTACTTTTTACTGTCTTTTAAAACTGGGGAAAATAGGTATTTATATTTTTTAAAAGTTGTTGTATTAATTTTTCCCAATAGGTCTTGGTTTTTTGAGACTATAAAATCCTTGAAGGCAGGTATGTTTTAAAAAATGTAGATGTTACTCCCTCTGGATTCCCAATTCTGTGCCTTATACATAGAAGGCCAAAAATGGCCCAAAATGTGTTCTTTCTTCTAAACTGCTTAAATAATGTGGTAATGCCTGTAATTGGCAAAATGCCTGTACAGCAGCACCTAGATTAATGGTGACTGAATAACTGGGATAAGATGTGTGTAACCAGGGGCTGAGGATCTTGGGATTCTGCCTACCACACAGACCAAACTCTAGATGGACACATGGAGCTTGGAAGCTGCCGCACCAAGCAGCAGGGATGGTCCACTTACATCATCTAATAGGGCAAAGGCTAGTAGGATCCAGGGTGAGATAGAGAGCCAGAGTGGGACACTGGAGCAAAGCTGGAAGCTATTTCAATGTTCTCGTGTCCCATCGGCTATTAGTTTGGGAGCCCTGAGCCCATGGTCCTCACTTGCACAAAGGAGAGCAGGGTTCTGGAGTGAGCCATGCTCTCCTGATTAAAGCAAAATCAGACACTCCAAGATTGTCCGACAAATATGTCTAGAGAGAGAAAAGTGATAATAGCTTAATTCAAAAACAAATATATAAAAGAATTCAAGACGTGGTATAAAATGATGGTCAAAATATATATAATTTAAAAAAATTTATTTTATTGAAATACAGTTGATTTACAATGTGTTAATTTCTGCTGTACAGCAAAGTGAATCAGTTATATATATGTGTGTGTGTGTATATATATGTAACTGAATCAGTTATATATAGGTGTATGTGTCTGTATATATATATACACACACGTACTTTTTCATATACTTTTCCATTATGGTTTATCACAGGATATTGAATATTGTTCCCTGTGCTATGCAGTAGGACCTTGTTGTTTATCCATTCTTTTCTTTTAATTTTTATTTTATATTGGAATACAGTTGATTAACAATGTTGTGTTAGTTTCAGGTGTACAGCAAAGTGATTCAGTTATACGTATACATGTACCTATTATTTTTCAAATTCTTTCTCATTAAAAAATGATACAAATTTATTTATTTACAAAACAGAAACAGAGTCACAGACTTAGAAAATAAACTTACGGTTACTAAAGGGGAAAGGTGGGGAGGAGGGATAAATTGGGAGTTGGAATTGACATATACACACTACTATATTGAATATATTGTAGATAACCAACAAGGACTTACTGTATAGCACAGGGAACTCTACTCAATATTCTGTAACAACCTAAATGGGAAAATATATATAGTTTTAATGGGAAAAAATGTAGATGTTATTCCCTCTGGAATCCCAATTCTGTGCCTTGTACATAGAAAGTAATGGCCAAAAATGTGTTATCTCTTCTAAACCATTTAAATAATATGGTAATGTCTATGATTTGTTTTAAGATAAGTGTAACTTAGTTCAGGCCTGTGGCACCAGTGAAACCGTTACTGCTAGCATCCTTGAAGCACCGTGATTTAGAATCAGTCATTATAAGCAAAGAGGAAATTGTTGGAAGAACTTGTTGCATTTCTCTTTTTGTAGTTCATTGGCTCCATTGTTAAAAGAATGTTTCACACTTCCAGAAATAAAAGCCTTTAGAAACTTATTTGTCTGAGAGAATCTACAACATTGCCTTTCTATAACCTGAAGTTATGTAGCGAAACATGTTTACAAAAATCATGACTGCATGCTTGGTGGGATTTTTTTGGAATGATAAGCTAGTACGTTGTCAGTCCTGTACATTTTTCTGTGTATCAGATATTGTGATTATTTAATTCTCATTGTGTTTCAAAGCTTCTTTTATTACATTGCATAAGTCAAGGTACTGCCATGTTGGTGAATTGCTTGAACTCTCCATTGAGCATCAAATAGTGGGTAGGTCAGCACAAGCTGCAAGCTCAGTTACTACCGTGTAATCTTTTGAGAGTGGATGATTATGGCAGTACATTGTTTTCTTGTCGGTGGCTTTTCTCCTAGGTAGCAGCTCATAGCTTCATTTGACTAAGGTAAATTTTAAATTCTGTTTCATGGTTTGCAGGGGAGCAAGGTGCAACTGTATATCTTACGCCTAGCTCCCTGAACTGCATGTGTTTGAAAGAAAAGAGCAATATTTACCCAGGGAGCACTGATACCTTACCTAATTTGCCACTTCTTTCTTCCTTTCAGCATCGTTTCATTTTCCTCTGCCTACATTTATGCATGTATCTTCCACTTACATGGCAGTTATACTACGCAACTCTGTACCTACTAATATAACCCTATCTAAACAATCTCAGGTATTGCACCAAGATCACTGTAGATTACAGATAATGTGTTACCAGCCAGAAAGTAAGTTATGTACGATACAATTTCTATTCTTTTTTTTATTTAAACTCTTAATATCAACTAGACTTTATTTTCCTCTTCAATCAAGTATTTGTTGAGCTCCTACAATGGAATCTAATAGATTGGAATGTAAAATTAATGCAAAAAAAAAGTTATACTCTACAAAGTTGAAAAGATTGCTTTGAGGGGCGAAGAAATAGTTTCATATGTAATAACTGCAGGCAATACGTGCTCTCTGAATTAATAGAGGATGACACTATGGGATTACTTTCCCAAAAATACAGTTCAGAAAATAAGTGGAAGCAAAGTCAGAGTAAGAGTGGTTTGGTATGGGCTGGGAGAATGTGTTACATCACATTTTTAGTGTAAGAATAGTTTTAAACACTTGGGCTATACCTCTTCCTTTAATTTTCATTGTTTGTTTTACCAATATATTAGTCTACTCAGTCTGCCATAACAAAATATCATAGACTGGGTGGCTTAAACAACAGAAATTTATTTTCTCGCCATTCTGCAGGCTGGAAATGGTCAAGTGCTGGTGAGGACTCTCCTGGCGTACAGACGGCCACCTTCTCCTTGTGTGCTTACATGACCTTTTCTCAGTGTGAGTGGAGAGAGAGGGAGCTCTGGTGTCTCAGCCTGTTCTTATAAGGACACATCTTACTGGGTCAGAGCCCAACCCTTATGACCTCATTTAATATTAATGGCTTCCATAAAGGCACTGTATCCAAATACTGTCACATTTGGAGTTAAGACTTAAACATATGAATTTTGGAAAGACACAGTTCAGTCCATAGCAACCAGTAATGAATCTGCTGAGAGAATGGCATCCATATAATTAGAATGTATCTTAAGTAGGTAAGTAGGCAATCTAGCTGATGCTCAGATAAGAACCACATAGCAGGCCCTCTACTGGGCTCAAATCTATTTAGGGTAGAGTAGAGCATCAATTTTGAGTGCAGTTACAAAAGCGTAAACTACCTTCAGTGTAAAACAGTGTCAACAACAACAATTTATTAGTGCAAATGATGGGGGAAAAATCCCAATCTGGATCTGGCGTCAGGGTTAATATTCTGTGGTTGAGTGGATGAGCAGTCAGTATTACATATATGCTCTGGAATAATCTGTCCTCTCTGAGCAGGTGCAGGTCCTATTAGATCAAGCATCTTCGTTTGGTTGTTTGGATTCTCTTATGTTTTTTCTGCTTGATTTCCCAGTTACGGCAAGAAGTATATTTGCACTTCCCGTGAAGTTGACATGGATTTGTCAACTTTTCTAATTCACTAACTTTTTGCTTTGTCTGTTTTGAGGCTGTGCTAGTAAGTGCAGACAAGTCAATTTTTATTTCTTCATGAAGTATTACTTCAATAATTATTTTATTACTCTCTTTATCCTTAATAATGACTTTTTTGCCATAACTCTATTTACTGTGCATTTTTCTGTGATGAGTATCTTTCTCTATTCCTTTACCTGTTTTTAAAATAGACTTTATTTTTTAGAGCAGTTTTCGGTTCACAGCAAAATTGAGCAGAAAGTACAGTGATTTCTCATAGATCTTCTACCTCCACATATGCATAGCCTCTCCCATTATCAGCATCCCCCACTAGAGTGGTACGTCTGTTATAATTCTTAAACATTCATTGACAAATCATTATCCCCCAGAATTCATGGTTTACATTAGGTTTACACTTGGTGTACATTTTATGAGTTTGGACAATTTTATAATGGCATATATTCCCCATTATAGTATCATACAGAGTAGTTTCATTGTCCTAAAAATCCTCTGTGCTCTGTCTCTTCCTTCATCCTCCCTACTAACCCCTGGTAACCACTGACCTCTTTACTGTCTCCATAGCTTTGCCTTTTGTAGAATACTATACAGTTGGAATCATACAGTAGTCTCTTCAGACTGACTTCTTTCACTTAGTAATATGCATTTACATTTCCTCCAAGTCTTTTTCTTTTCTTGACTTGATCATGCATTTCTTTTCAGTGCTGAATAATATCCCATTCTCTAGATGTATCAATATTGATTTATCCATGCACATACTGAGGAACATCTTGGTTGCTGTCAGGTTTTGACAATTATAAATAACGTTGCTATAAACATCCACTATTGATTGAATGTTTGTGTCCTCCAAAATTCATTGTTTGAAATGGTAACCCCCAAGGTGATGGTATTAGGAGGTGGGGCCTTTGAGACGTGGTTAGGTCCTGAAGACAGAGCTTTCATGGTTGGGATTCATACCACTATAAAAGAGACCCCAGAGAGCTGGCTCGCTCCTTCTGCCATGTGTGGTTACAATGAGAAGATGCTATCAGTGAGGAAGTGGGCCCTCACCAGACACCAAATCTTCTAGTGCCTTGATCTTGGACTTCCTGTCTTCCATATCTGTGAAAAATACATGTTTGTTGTTTATGAGCCACCCAGGCTATGGTATTTTTGTTATAGCAGCTCAGACAGACTAAGACAACATTCGTGTACAGATTTTTGTGTGGACATAAATTTTCACCTCCTTTGAGTGAATACCAAGGAGTGATTGCTCTCCAGTGGGAAGAATACGTTTAGTTTTATAAGAAACTGCCGCAGTGTCTTCCAAAGTGGCTGCACCCTTTATGTTCCCACTAGCCACGAGCGTTCCTAACTCTCCCTATTTTTGCCAACAACTGGTGTTGTTAGTGTGCTAGATTTTGTCCATTCTGCTGGGTATGTAGTGGCATCTCATTATTTTAATTTGCACTTGCCTGATGACGTAGGATGTGGAGCATCTTTTCATGTGCTTATTTGCCATCTGTATATCTTCTTTGTTGAAGTTACTTTTAAGGTCTTTGGACTGTTTTTTTGATCAGGTGGTTTCTTTTCTTGTTGAATTTGAAGAAATTCTATATTTTGGATTACAGTTCTTCATCAGTTATATCTTTTGCAAATATTTTCTCCCAGTCTGTGGCTTGTGTTTTCATTCCTTTGACATTATCTTTTGCAGAGCAGACATTTTTAATTTTAATTATTCCTTTACCTTTAATTTTTTTAATTTTAGGTGTGCCTCCTCAATGTACTATAGAGGCAGATTTTTAAAAAACTTAAACTCAGAGTCTTTGTCCATTAACTGGATATTTCTTCTGTTTGCGTTCATTGTGATTATGATCTCCTTCTATTTATTTCTACCATACAATTTTGTATATTATACATTCTTTCATTCTTTTTTACCCTCTTTTTACAAACATTTTTTGTCAACTTTTAAAAAATTTATCTTTTTTCTTTACTAACTTGGAAGATATCTATTTTTATTTCTATTTTTTGGTGGTTTCCTTTACATGTTTATCTTGATACTTCAACAACAACAAAGTCTATCATTAAACAACATCTATATTCTTCTGACAAACAATGCTAAGACTTTAGAATAATTTAATCCCCAGGACGTTTTCTTGTTTTACATGATCTTGTTTTCTAGTGTTTTAGAAATTTACTATTATTGTGTTATACATGAAATATTTATATAGATGTACTCTGCTAATTTACCTGGGCTCTTTTTTCCTGTTGCTTTTTGCATTTCACTCTTTTAATTTCTTATTCCTGAAAAAAATTAGTATTTCCTTCTGTAATGTTCTCCAAGCAGTGAACCCTCAGACCCTTCAAGCCTAGAAAAATCTTTATTTGGGCTTTACTACTGAATAATAAACGAGCTATATTAAAGTTTAAGTTGACAGTTAATTTCTCACAAAATTTAAAGAGATAATAATCAATTATTTTCTGGCTTCTTTTCTTGCTATTGGAAAGATTAATTGTCATTCCTTTGTAGGTCATCTATCTTTTCTTTTTGGTTACTTTTAATAAATCTTTTATTGACTTTGAGGTTCTGTAGTAGTTTTACATGATCTGCCTAGGCGTGGCTTTATTTTTTTCTTATATGGTATGTGTTTTCCAAATATGATGAATCATTTCATTTATCAATTCCAGAAAAAATGTTAGCCATTATGTCTTCAAATATTTATTTTCCTCTAGTCTCACTATTCTCTTTTCCTGGAACTTGCTAGATATGAACTATTAATTCTGCCCTTCTTACATTTTAATACAGAGGTTAAATTTTCCCCTGAGGATTTTTTAAAATTTAAATGTTTAGAAATTAAATTTTTCTTCAAGTCTGACTGTTGTTTTAATAGTGATTTATTTTAATGGTATGGAGTTTTTTTATTACTCCTTTTACATCATTAATTATTTTAAATACACTTTTTTTGCATCTATCTACTAATTTCTAATCAGTTTCCTCAAGTGTAAAAGGAGATAGTTGAACCAACTCATTGAGTTACTATGGGCATTAAATGAATGAATTCATGAAATGTCCTTAGAACAGTGCCTGGCACATAGTAATTCCTCAGTAAATATTGACTACTATTATTATCATCATCACCAGAAGTTGCTGGGGGCCCAATCTTGTATTATTAGTGGTCTGATGAACCTATGTCTTTATCTGTGTATTTTCTAATTTTGGATTATGGTGTTATTTTAAAGGGACTGTGCAAATCCTGGGTGTTTTGGGAACACATCTTTCTAGAACAGTTTTTATATTTGCTTCTGTCAGCTGCCTAAGGGATATTACCAGCTTGGGCTATTTTTGGTCCCAATTTTTCAGAGGTTGGCTTTTCAGAATAAACATAGCATAAATTCTAGCCCTAAACCCTGATGAAGTCATACTGATAGACCAATGCTGATACACCCTCAGAAATATATGTATTTTTACCACCTAAAGCCCAGGTAAAGACAAACAAGTTTTCCTAGTAACCTGATATGTTGGGAAGTTTAGGTCTTAGAGGTACCTGGCTTCAGGAAATGGGCTTAGTTAATTGTTAATCACATGTGGCCACAAATGCCCAGGGTGACAGAATGTAGAGCCCAGGAGCCTGCCTACAGGCAGTAGTGGCTTCAGTCCAGAGGTGACTGGTTTTTATGTGTTTGTTTTGTTTTTTGAGACTGAGAGTAAAAAAAGTCAGATGTGCATTTTAACAAAGTTCCCATTATAGCCACCTTGTGACGGAGTGTAGGCCTGAACAATATGTTAGGAGACTAAAGCAATAATCCTAGCAAAAAATGATGAGATCTTGAAACAAAGCAGGGGGAACAGAGATTGAGGAGACAGGAGAACAACTAGCGGCTTTAAAGAAGAGAAGCCTCAGGACTCTGTTAAAGATTTTGAGAGCAATGGGAATAGAGAAGAATATTGACAACTATACCCCAATAAAAACTTAAAAAAAGATAAAAAAGAATATTGAGTAAGAAAGCTGTGGGCTATCAAAAGGGAAAGAACAGTGTAGCACTTCTATTTAAGGAAGGATCGGGCTAAGAGGGTCCAGCCAAAGAAACGGAGAAGGAACTGTCAGGAAGACAGGAGGAAAACGAGGAGAGGGAGTGATTTCAGCTTATTTCATAAAAAATGTAAGACATTACTGGTACATTGTGACTTATGCTTACCATCTATTTGACTAAATGTGGCCTGATTTAGATACTGGAGCAAGTTCAATAACACAGAGATACGTCACCTGAGCTGTGGATGACTCACATGGAAAGCAGGCCAGGAATGAGAAAGTGGAGGCATCTTTTCAAAAACTTTTCAGAAACGGATCTTTCTGATCGTCCCTTTTTTTCTCTGCCTGACTCATCATCCTACGTCCAGCTTTGAGAAAGCATTAATCTCCTAAGAAGTCACTTGAACTGTGTGTTATGGGCTGTACTACTCAGTAAGCACCTTACCGATGTCTAGTCCTAATATTTTACTGTTGCTCCTTGAGATAGGATGCATGACTTCTCTGAATTTATGTATTTTAAATGTCTGATCTTTGAAGTTAACTTGTAAAGTGTTCTTAAAAGAAGTTGCCTTGTTTGTAGGTGGCATGTGTATGTGTGTTTTAATGAATCTGGTTTAACAAAGGAGTCTATACTTTTTTTTTCCTTCCAGAACTTAAGAGAGTTAAATGTTTCTGCTCTTGGAAAACTTCCTGATACCTGTTCTTGATAGCTGTCCAAGACATTTGGTTATATTTTGAGAAGTAGAGGAATGTCTTGATCTGTTCGAGCCACTATAACAAAATACCACAGACCGGATGGCTTATAAACAATAGAATTTATCGCTCACAGTTCTGGAGGCTGGAAATCCGAGATCAGGGTGCCAACATGGTTCTCCGGGTGAGGGCCTTCTTCATGATTGCAGACTTCTTGTATCCTCACCAGGCAGCTCTGTGGGACCTCTGTTATAAATGCACTAATCCCATTCATGAGAGCTTTACCCTCATGACATAATCACCTCCTAAAGGCCCAATACCACCACTTTTGGGGGTTAGGATGTCAACATATGAATTTTCGGGAAACATGAACAGTCAGACCGGAGCAAGGGAGGAATGTTAGTTTTTTTAAACTCAAGTCAGGATCCTTTGCTAGCAACTCCAAACTGCACAGGAAAAAAACATTATTGAAATTTACATCCTGTGAAGAATAATTTTTTGAACTGAATCTCGTGGATGCTAGCAATGTAGAAAAATTTCAGATTCAAGGATACTGACACATAAAAACAAAGTTCACAAGGGACTGATGGGTACAACAAGGTGCCAGTTCATTTATTTTCAGAGTCTGTCAGATGGACCAGAGATTCACGTTAGAGTTTCTATCATATTTTTTCTCGGCAAGCAAGCTGTATGGGAAGCCAGAGTGTCAGAAGGATGCATGGCAAGGTTGTGATCACACTTAGGGGTCTAGTTACATAATGCTAATATTTAATTTTATTACATTTTGAAAGTCTGCATTGTCTGTCTTCATAATTAGGATATAAGTGCCTGTCTGATGAAGTATTCGTGATGGTTTGTCAGGTACCTCTCCTCTTGTTTTCTTGTGTTTCCATAGATGATTAACTCACTTTCTAAGTGGATTATTTTTTATTTACATGCAACATATTATATTGTACATTTAATTTTTTTACACGTTGTCTTTATTGTTAGGATGCCAGCTCCATGGTTCTCTAGAAGAGGATCAGAAAATGTTTTCCGTGTGGGGCTAAATAGTAGCCGTTGTTGTGCAAAAGCAGACATAGACCATTGTAAGTGAATGGGTGTGACTGTATCCCATAAAACTTTATTACAAAAGTAGATGGTGGGCTGGATTTTACCAATCCCTGCTCTAGAATAGTGTCTGGCACATAGTAGGAATTTTTTTTAAAATCACAGTGTCTGAAATAAATGGAATTAATCAAGATACTATTAGCATTATCATCACCATCATCATCAACTGTATTTGTCCAGGTATTACTTAGTACCTAGCACTGTGCTAAGTGATCCATGTGCATTTTCTCATTTAATTTATTACATCAGTCCTATAAAGTCTGTCCGTCGTGGCTGCAAGTAAACAAGATCCCCAAATAACACTGGCCCATATAAGAAGGTTATTCTTCTTAATGTATATGGAGTTTAGTGTAAGCAATCTCTGATGCGTTGACAGCTCTAGAATTATAAGGCATTCAGATTCATTCTATTTTGTTGTTCTGCCATCTTCAACCATACATTTCCACCTCAAGGGCCACAATGGCTGCTCACACCCTGCCATCACATCTGATTCCAGCCATCAAAGGAAGAAAGAATGAAGAATAGTTCTCCGTCTCTCTTTATAGAGACCTCCTGAAGTTGCACATACATTTTCTGCATCATCTTATTTGCTAGAACCTACCTCACATGGCCACACTTACCTGCAGAAGAGGTTAGATAATGTCACATTTATTTTAGGCAACCATGCACCTTATTTAAAATTGAAAATACTAATATTAGGAAGATAGGTAGGGGCAAATAATGGGAGTTAATGAATAGTTTCTGTCATAGTTGAAACATCATTATTTCCATTTTTCTGGAAGGGAAACACAGGTTTAGAGAGGTTAAGTAGCTTGCCCTAGGTAAAGAATTAGAGAAGCACAGGTTGTGTGTAAACAGGCCAGGTCTCTGGAAAGTTTAAGAGCCTTCCTGTGTTCGAAGCCATTCTCTCTCTTAAGGGAGACTTGACCTTCTCTGGTCCATTATGAGTTGTTATTTTAAACTTTATTCTCCATTGGAAACTTCATTTCCTTCCTTTTCAAGTTAAGTGTTTTAATATCAGTCTAGTGTTACCTTAACTGCCTGTAATATTGCATATGTTATCTAAATTGAAGCATTTAGTTTTGATGTAATTTACCCACTGAAGTATAGTATGACGGTAAATTTCTAAAGGGCATTGTAAAGAAGGCCACAGTAGATAGAACAATGGTACCCAGATCATGATTGAGGTGCCTTGGGACCAGAGTTAAAACTGTCACAACACGGTCATATTTGTAGTAAATCACCTTGCCAAAAATTCTGTGAGGAATATTCTCTATTTAGAAGATGATATAACTATATGATTAATTATAAGAAAATTTTATATTTAAAGAATTGTCTCCATATGCTTACCTAAAATCGTCAGAAATTCAAATTGCTCTATCAGTTTCTTAAATTTATGTTCTCAGCATAAACCAAGCATCTGAAGATTTTTACAAAGGAGACTAACAACCAGTTATCTCATCTGGTTTTTGTGTAGCTCTTAAAAGTAGAATATTAAAAGAAATGACCTTCTAGTGAGTTCAAAAGTTTACTACATTTCTTTTCTTTTTCAGTTTGGATTCATTTATACTTTTACTGAAATGATGTTATCATTTATATACAAATTTCTGGCAAAGCTTACCCCTTTATTATTAAAAATGCTCTGTGGAGTTATTTCTACATAAACAGCAATAGAGAACCACTAAAAATCTGTAGTCCAGAATAATGATCTTTTTTTCTTTGTTGGGTAGCAGTCAGATTGCAGTAGCAGTCAGATTGCAGCTGTCAGATTGCAGCTGTAGTTGCCTGAAACTTCAAAGATGTAACCATGCTTACATACATTTTGCACATATATGTATGTACTTGGTTATCAGTATGCAATTTAAACAGGTGATATTGAGCTAATTCTGAAAATAGAATCCAATTTTTGTTATAGCATTTCATTTTAATATTTCTAAAATAAGGAATTTGAAGGCAGGCGTGCTTTCTTAACTATGTTTAAATCCTAAAGATTGAGTACAGAGCCAGACCCACAGACATGTATTCATAAAATAGTAACCGAGTAAATGAAATAAAAAAGAAAATTTCCTATCTAGTGTAAGATGATATATACAAAATACTTACATTTCTTACGATTACTTACTAAAAACACTTCTTAATATATAACTAAAAATTAGGATTTAAAAACAATTTTTTACCTTTATCCAAAATCTTAATATTGAAATAAAGTGAGATATTTGAAAGGTCATTTGTTCATATCAAATATGTATAAATCCTGAGATGACTATTCTTGGATAATGTGCAAATGTCTTGTGTTTTCAGAAATTTTTTTTATTCTTCTGTCATCAACCAGACTTACACTCTTTTACATTTGACTGGTATGTAGATTTAATTGGAGTTGCCTGCATTTTGAAATTCCAAGGAGCATTTTCACCAAAGAACTGTTTCATTCTGATTAAGCTGCACTGTATTTTATTCTTGCTCAAGGAGTATCCTGCCCTCAGTCCTGTTTCCTTTCACCTCTTGGTCAAAGAACTACAGCATCTCACAGTGAGACGAGTACATTAAAAAGCATCATAATAATAGTAATAACAACAATAATAATAATAATAAATGTTAATCAAAAAACTGCATGTGTCTTTCTGATTGTGCCAGTGTTGTGGTATTCAATTATGCAATTTTCATTGGCATATTAATCATCTTTTCAACAAACAAGCCGGCGTTAATTAAAGCAAACCATGGATAAAGACATGTTGCCGGATCATCATTCCGTTTATCACAGTGCACAGGCTGGCCGTTAAGTAAATTCCGGACTGTGAGATGAATTTCAATGTTGGCTTCATCTTTTTTTGTTGTTGTTGGAGTTTGAATACAACTCATCTAACAATAATAACAACAAACTTCAGACTTCACAAGAGGAAGATGAATTTGTTAGTAATTAATGGCAAAGAAAGAAAGATAGAATAGCTGTATGCTTCATAGGTGGAATTAGGCTATTTACAACCAAATGATTTTTGAAGATTTTCCATTTTTTCCCTTAACTCTAAGTACCAGAAGGATAGGGGTGAATAGAGAATTTGCTTCCTTCTGTCTACCTTGCAAAAAATATTGTTCGGTAGAATGAGTTAGTAGTTTATAGTTTATATGCAAAAACCAGTGTTTTTCTAAAGAGAATATACAGTGATGGTAATATTTAAACGTACTGAACTTAAATCTTTGAATTTAATTAAAATAAAATATTTGTTGGAGATGCAACACAGACGATCACACTTCTATATTTCAAGCTCAGTTGCAGTGTCCTTCAGCTCTTGTTATTTCAGATTCCTTCTGAATCGTCATTTGTAAGTAATTGTTGTAGCTCCAGTCTTTCAAAACCTACATATACCAACAATATTCATTATGGAAGGGATAAATCAATTTAACAAATTGTGTTGAAACAAAGAAAACCAAATATACTTGCTATTTTACTGTACACTTGTAAGCTCCACATTAGACAATAATTATAATTCATCTTAAAACACTAGTCTCCACAAATACATCCATTGTTTGTGCTTTTTAAAAATATAAACTTTCCACATACTAATTAGCTGTATGTCAGTTACATATGTTGAATTGACATATGTGTAAAAACCTTAAAGATTTTGATACTTTGTACTGAAACCCCACTACAGGTAATTACTGCCAGAATCCCAGATTGTCTCTAGTACTGCAAAAACTAGTATTGATCTTTCTAAAATACGTGAAACTGGAAAATATTATTTTATATAAAGTAGTGTTTGTGTTCACATTTATTTCACTTTTTAATGAAGAATAATAATATATATTTATTTTTGGAAAAATTATGCGTGGGAGAAAATGGCCCCCAAAGTATCTGTATAGTATAACAAAGGTAAGAACTATTTCACTACCATCAGAGTAAAGAAATATTGTGAGATTTTTATTTTCCGCTTATAGCTCTGTTCAGCTTAAGGCAGTAGTTGTATTTTTTTAAAGAGAATTCTGGAGTAGTAAATATAATAGTACACATAAAATTCTTAGAATACGATAAACTCTCATTTAACAATGCTTACTAGCAACGATTAGAATTAGGTGGGAAGCTGCTGTTCTGAAATTAATGTAAATAGATATAATGAGAATTTTTATAGATTTTATAATTTTCAAATGCAGCCTATATCTAAGACACTTCAAAGTAAAATATAATATACAAATATATAGTAATTAATGGCCTACATTTGCAATAGCTGGGGATGCCCAGGGGATTTGCTTCCTAATATTATATAGTATTTTTTTGTGTGTTTTTTAGCTGACTCAGTTTTCTTAGACTCTGAGTTAACTTGAGACCTCAATCCTTTACCTCTGGTGGAAGCAGCATTTATAAAGAAGTTATATGGTAGGACTTAAATGTGTTTAAATATACCTTGTCTTGGAAATGCTATAAGTCTAATTATTTTCTCTTAATGACTTTCATTGCAAATTAAAAGTTTGTTCTTACAGAATATAGGTTGATCCTAAGATTACTAGTTAGTAGTTTGGCCTCATATGAAGCTCTGAGCTTCTCATTTTTCGACACTCCAGCATTTAATTTAGCAGATACTTCGTATACAAAGAAAACTCTGCGTGTTTCTTGGAGGTACTGATCTGTGCTAGAAATTCTGGTGGTGGGATATAGAAAGGATCAGACTCTTTTTGGAAAAGCAAATGCTTATAAGTGACAATTATTTCTAGATTAAGCCCTTGAAAAAAGATGATGAAGTCCCCATTCTTTCACAGTTTATACCTTGAGATTCGAACAATCTTCTTACCTCATACCACACAACACGCACTGCGAGTGATAAGAGAGGTACATCTTTTGCTGTACTTGTGACATCACCTGATGTTGTCATGCCAAGATTGTGACAGACACTTACAGACTGTAGGCTGTGCTTATCAAACTCTCCCATCTTGGCCTCAGTTCCACTTGGTCCCAAAGTGATATGCCAAACCATCACCTTTTACTGCAAGCCCTTTACAATATTATCTTCAATAGATTGATCTATCAATAGAGAGACAAGCAGTTAATCTGTCCTCTTATTTATAGCTTGTGTTGCCTCTAACTACAGTCCTTTGTCTCTCTTTCCTTTACAGCAAACCTTCTAGAAATTATGTCCCTGTATTTCCTCTGATTTCCCCCCTTGCTACAGTACCAAACTTCTCAATTTTCTGAATTATCTTGCCTACTAGATCCACGGGCCACTTATTCCTTAACTTACCTGACCTCCCATATAACCATATCTCTTGTGCAACTCTCTGTATATTGTTCTAGTTGCCCTCTTTTCCATCCACTTGAGACCTCCTTAACATTGGTTTTCCCTAAGCTTTTCTCAGCTTTGACTTCTACTCATCCTACATGCTTTCTGTCATCTCATCCATATCTAGGGCATAAGTAGGGCAGTCAGTTCCAAATCTGTAGCTTTAACATGGATCCCACTTCTAAGCTGCTGCCAAAAAAGTAACCACCAGTCATCTCAAACTCAACATATCTAAGACTGAATTTTGCAACTTTCCTTCCAAGTCAGCTACTCCTTTTGCATTATACTTTTCAGTGAAAACCACCACCATCTATCCATTCCCAAAGCCAAAAGACCACAGTGCCATCCTTGAATGACATCTTGAATCTATCTCTGTCCCCAGTGCTTTTGCCTTCATAAGGGCCATTATCATCAGTCCTTCTGAATCTATCACATAGGACTTTGCCATTTTCCTTACTTCCAGGCCTTTCCATATGCCCTCTACTTAGAATGTCCTCTCTCTCCTTCTGTACCTTTGGCCTTTCACATTGCCCCTTGAACAAGATACCTAGGTCAACGGTTTTCAGAGTGTGGTCTCTGGACCAACAGCGACGGCATTACCTGGGAGCTTGTTAGAAGTACCAATTTTCAAGGCCTGCCCAAGAGCTACTGAATCAAAACTCTGAGCATAGAACCAAACAATCTATGGTTTAACAAGCCCTCCAGGGATATCTCATGCATGCCAAAATCTGAGGACCATTGGCCTAGGCCAGGAGTTGGTAGAGATTTTCTGTCCAAATTAGTTTGGTAAATGTTTTAAGCTTTGAGGACCAAGAGGGAAAATGAAGAGTATTATGTGAGTACTTAAAAGCTAAAAAAAAGTCGACAACATTTTTACTGGCGAAATTTCAAATTTATTTATAGACACAGAAATTTGAATTTCTTATGATATTCATATATCATGAAATGTTATTCTTATATTTTTTAACCATTTAAAAATGTAAAAACCATTCTTAGCTCATGACTGTACAAAAATGATTGATGGGTCAGATTAGGCCCGTGGGCTGTGGTTTGCCAAATCCTGACCTGCCCTCACCCATCACTAGTTCCCACTACCCTTGGATTTATCATAGCCTTGAACATCTTGTTTACTTTTCCGTCATCTGTTTGTGTACCCCTCATCTTCTTCTCCGTGTGGGCAGTAATTACACCTCATTAATTTGTATATTGTCAGCAGAAAGCATTGTACCTGGCCCAGGAGTCACTTGTTCAGTGGATAAAGGAAAAAACAAGCATTAGAAAGCAGAGGATACCGCTTTTTCATGGATCTTCCACCACTTTATTTGATATGCTTCCTAATTTTTAAATATATTCTAATGCTACTGTCTTATATAACCATATTAGGATTATCAAAAGCAAGGAATTAACACTGATGCAGTGCTATTAAATAAACTACAGACTTTATTAAGAGTTCATAGATTTTTTTTTAAACCACTTATACCCTTTTGCTGTTCCAAGGTCTGCTCCACAATTCCACACTGCATTTAGATTTCATAGCTCCTTACTCCAATCTGTGTCAGTTCCTCATCTTTCTTTGTTTTTCATGACACTTTTGAAGAGTAATGCTTAGTCATCTTGTAGAATGTCTCTAAATTTAGGTTTGTCTAATATTTTCTCATGATTAGATAGAGATGCATTTTTGGCAAGCATCTCAGAAAAATGATGGTGTGCCTTTCTCCATGCATCATGTCAGGCAACTCACACTGTTGATACATCTTATTACTGGTGATGTTGAACTTGATCTCTTGACTCCGGTGATATCTGTTGGCTGAGCACTATATTAGAAGATCCCACTACACTTGAAATGCTTCTTAAAGCATTTTAATTCCAAACTTAATCTTGAGTAACATAATGTATGATAAAGTATGATGTCAACAGTTAGCAAAGGGATTTTTCGGATAAAAATAAAATAATTAAACAAAAGGCTAAATAAAAATTTGGTGTCATCGAGCTATTGTTTCAGACATGTGGTGCTGAAAAACATTGAAATGTTCTGCCAATATTATCAAGGCATAGCAAAGTTTAAGTTGGACTTGCTTCCTGTCCATACTGTGTTCACACTGAAAGAAAATAAACATGGACCAAACATTAATCTTTTTACTTCAGAATTACACAACACTTTGTATTTCTTTTAGGTAGCTTGAGGGAAGGAAGGAAGAAAGATTATAAAAGCAGAAGCTTAGGAGTAGATAGGGCAGTCATGAAGAAGAGTTTTGCTGGAGTGAAGCCATGGCTAGGAAATTGAGTGTAAATTCTGAGTCCCTA
The DNA here is from genome assembly GCF_003676395.1 of Aethalodelphis obliquidens. Classification (NCBI taxonomy): domain Eukaryota; kingdom Metazoa; phylum Chordata; class Mammalia; order Artiodactyla; family Delphinidae; genus Aethalodelphis; species Aethalodelphis obliquidens. The sequence continues at coordinate 14,914,368 of NW_020837983.1, forward strand.
TTTCACTACTGTACATTAGAACATTGAAAGAACAACAAAAAGTTTCAATTTGAAGGTAAATTATGTAAATAAAAGAATAATTTTGTATGTTCTTTTTCTACCTACATATTTAAGCATAATACGTATACAGTCTCTACCTTAAGACTGGTCTGTGATAATGAAGTTTTTTATATATAAAGAGAGTTTTTGTAGAAATTTCACTTGATTCTTTTTTTATTACTTTCCTCATTAGACGTGTTTATTGACCACCTACTATGTGGCCAGTGTGGTGCCAGGCGCTCCGTTTTCCTCTAAGAAAAGCAGAAAAGATTTTCTGGAGAAGAACTGGGAACATCTTATGCCCCAGTGCACTTTGTACAATTTCCAATTTAGCCATTTAATATTTGGTAGTATATTTACATAGCTGCCGCTCCTCTACTGCGAACTTGAAGTTCCTGTCTTTTCATTTTGATGTACCAAGCATCTGCTCCTAGCACCAGTCAACCAATAGGAAGAGAAGGAAGAGTGAGCAGAAGGGAGATGTGGAGGGAAGAGTATATGCAAAGGTATGATGCTAAGAGAAAGAAGGGTACTTCTGAAAGCCTCTAAACAGTTCAGTCCTGTTGGATTGGGAGGGCTGGCAGTGCAGCTGGAGAGGTCAGATGGACAAGGGAATTAATATGTGCCTTGCATGCTATGCAAACAGATTTAGACTTGACCTGCAAGTGATGGAAGCCATTGAGGCCAGTCCATTATTATCTAATGAACTCATAGGGAGGATAGCGGAATTATAAGAGCGCAACTCAATTTCTGGATCCTTGCAGGCATTGGGCCATGCAGTCAGTAATAAGATTGGAAGTGTGGAATAGAAAGTGTAGGAAGAGAGATTCTTCTCTATTTCTGGGCTCATAGCAAATTCCAGGAAAATGTTTAAATTGGCGTAGTTTGCTTTGGCATGTCTGTCTCCTCTTCTGTCCTTCCCACCTCTCCCTGTAGGTGTTCTCTACTTGTATTCCTTCTTTTCTCCTGCCCCCAAGACCTGACCGCTACACAATTTCCTTCCTACCACAATTCAGAGAATGTGACTTCAGCATAAGGGATCTCTACTGGATACTAGGAAGAAAAAATGGGAAAGGTGGGGATGACTGAGAGTCATACTCCAAGACTTTATTTACTTTTATAAAGAGGATGCTTGTAAACCAAAGTGAACCCATAATTGGTGGAATTTGAGGCACTGATTGTCATAAATTGGAGTAAAATATATCTGAAAGCTAAAGGGGGGATTCTAAGGGTTTAATGGAAGACTAGCAGATTCCAAGTTCAGATTCTATATCCGTCCTTGCTTTTCACACTTCTTTCTTCTTTCTCTTTTTCATATCCCACATCTTCTAAATGCCTAAACTTTATTCTGTAATACTTATTTTGAACCCCTCCCACCCTGTGTCCGTTGTCATATTTCTAGCCAAAATTAATTGGTTCATAAGGGTTCCAGGAGTTTCGCAAATAGCAGTTGAAAGAGCAAAAAGAGCTTTTAGTTGGGTGGGGATGGAGGGAAGTTTGCCGTAGGGGGTGATTAGAAATGTAGGGTTGCAATTATATGAGTAAAGTCAAGCCTTCTTAGAGTGATCGTGAGGCAATTGCTACATGGAAATGTTATAAGTCAGGTTAAAAAGAATATAATTATGTGCAATTCCAAGGCACCAATAATCTTGGATACATTTTGTTTTGTATTTTGGTGAAACTGCTATTCTTTCCATTACTGCAGAGAAGAATAAATTTAATGATTTGTCTAAGACTCTTCAATTCCAAACTTTAATTTTCATAAACTGTTTTCTGTACATTATTGGTGAAATATTCAAAAACATTTATTATATTGTGAGTTTATGATTGTGATAACCTAATGATTTCTCCCTTATATCACCCTTTATGAACTAGGTTGCATATTATTTAGCCTGCAAAATAGTATGCTAAATATCTTCATGAGAAGAATATGTCTTTAGAAATTATTGATAGAATAGTTTTTTAAACATAAGATAAGGAAGTATCCTGCTCAAATTTGAGAATAAACACAGATTGGTTGAATGTCAGTATAAACCAAACACTTAAGGAGTATTTCTAAATAAAGTGAGTGCATGACATTTTTATATTTACAACTAAATGAGGTGTCATTTCTGGCCTGAAACCATATCGTATGTATTTTATAATTTTTTCCAAGAACAATAACATTTCTGATGGGCGAAACATTCTGACAGCTATTGAAATTGAACAACTATACTGAATTTTCCCTGGGTATAATAAAAAGAAAGAGACAGAAGTTTAGGTTTTAGGAAGTGATAATACGTGGTTTATTAGCTAACTTATATTTAGTTTTATAGTATTGGAGAAAATTTTATAATCACAAAAAACATTCTGTCTAACCATAAATCTGTGGGTTTTTTAAAAAATAATTTGTCTTACAAAATTCCATTGAAGTGTTTGCATAAATAAAAAAATATTTCCTGAGTGTGCTTCAGTTAAAATATTCATTAGAATTCTAATTTAGAGAATTCTGATACAAACAAAAGCTAAGATAAGTATAGAGGTAGGTAGTACTTTTTTAAAACTATGAAGCCTGCTGAAATTGAAATAAATAAAAATTAAATCAAAATTTGTTAAGCATCTATTTACTTCTAGAATGGTTGTTTCCAAAAAACAAAATTTATAAAAATTGAAGAGAAAGTGATTCATTGATACAGATGATCAAGTCTGGACTTCTAAGGATAATTGTCACTGTAACAGTTTTGACTTGTAGTGTCCAGCCCTTAGAATTTTCTTATTTCCTTCCAAAGTTGTTCTGGTAAGGGCAATTTTTTTTTTTTTTTTTTTTTTTTTTTTTTTGCGGTACGCGGGCCTCTCACTGCTGTGGCCTCTCCCGTTGCGGAGCACAGGCTCCGGACGCGCAGGCTCAGCGGCCATGGGTCACAGGCCCAGCCGCTCCGCGGCATGTGGGATCTTCCCGGACCAGGGCACGAACCCATACCCCCTGCATCGGCAGGCGGACTCTCAACCACTGCGCCACCAGGGAAGCCCTAAGGGCAATTATTTGGTTGTGGAGTTCAAACAATATGAATTTACTTATCACCAAGCATTGATAATTGAGCTGTAAATTTTCAGCAATAAGACGGTTTATATATGCTTTGTTTAAAAAAAAATCTTTTATTAAATTAGTATATAATCTAAATAGTGGTCTTTGTAAAAAAGTGGCTAAAAAGATACACAATGTGGAGGCAAGAGTTAAAGAAATCAAATCACTTAGCACACTATTATACTTAAAAATTGATTCATATAACTAAATATTAGTAATCATATACATGCATTCATCTTGAGTCCATCTTCCTATGTCCTTGAAATATGTAGAGTCTAGTTGTATACATTTCTGTGGGTTCTGCTTATTTCCCGAGACTTTTTTAGATGTTGTGAGATGCAGCGTCACAATTTTTTTGCTATGAAAAATTTTTGATTGCTTTAACTCTTCTAACTGATCTTGTTTTAAATGTAATGTATTTCCTACAGTCTAATCTTTCATTTAACTGGTTACAAACTACTGTTTTACTTAGTGAGAATGAACAAGATGTACTCTGCATCTAATTTTATATAGACTGACACTAATCTGAATTTTGCCACCAATTCAATTGACTTTCAGTGTTTCCCTTTTAGGAAAGAACGATCATATAGCTATTTTTATATTTGCTATTTCTTAACTTTAATTCTAGCCACCATCTTCTTTTTTTTGAGTAATAACTTTATTAGCAATGCATATTTTAATTGACTTCTCTTCAGTTTATAATTTTTCATTTTATCAGCATAAACTATATTGTAAAAGACCTTTCTCCTATATCCTTTTGGCATTTTCACACATGTTAAATAGGTAAAATTAAGAACACAGTGTTTTTATACAAAAGAAGCATATATATTTCTGTTACTTTTTAAATTTATGCCATTATGCATCAACATTTATTATGTATAAAGTAAATATACATTTTTACTTACATTAAGAATGGAAAAGACGACATAAAATAAACACTTAGATAAAAATAGATATGGACTGTAAAAGTACATGCAAATTAAATGTTCAACTTTAAAGTAAGATGACTCCCCAAAAGATAGTAAATGATATATTAGGGAAGAGAGAATGATGATTTAGAAAATCTTTTTTAACAGCAAGCTTACTTTAGGTAGTACTTGCATTACTCAAAAAAGGTTCAATTTATAATATAGAGTTAATTACACCCATTTTGGAAGCATAAGACTAGATTAGAGAAGAATGTAAATTTTAAATAAATAGACACAATCAAAATGTAAGAATTGAAGATATATATGCTAAAGATATAGAAGGCTTGAAACTGAAACATTACTAATGAATATGTGGGAGAACATAAAACGTGCAGGAAAAAATAGTGACCATCCTTAAAAAAGAAAAGGAGAAAAAAAAATGATCCTGGTAATTATAGACCAGTCAGCTTAACTTTGATACCAAGGCAGATACTAGAGCAAATCATCAAGCAATCAATTTACAATCATCTAGAAGAGCAAAAGTTAGTGGGTAGCAACCAACACGGTTTTGTGAAGAGCAAATTGTGCCAGACCAATTTAATTTCCTTCTATGATAGAGTGACAGGCCATGTAGATAAGGGCAAAGTAATAGATGTAATCTATCCGGACTTCAGAAACGCTTTTGATTCCTCTCCACATGACATTCTCATCAACAAGCGAGGTAGATACGGTCTAGACCATACTTTGGTTAGTTGAGTGCACAGTTGTCTGTGGATTCATACTCCATGGTTGGTAATCAGTCATCATCCATAGGGGCCCTATAGATTGGCATACTAGCAGGTTGGTATCATTTATAAGACCAGTTATGTTTCCTCTGATGAAGATGGAATTAGACTGGCATAGAGGCACATTAAGCCAAATCTCTTTTGTAATAAAAAGAGAGCCCGACGTCATCAGCATCTTGTATCTCATGGGCACATCTCAAAGGTGATAGTCCAGGGAATGAATAACATACAAATAAAGCTATCAGTTTTACTAATTATTTCAATCATAACTATTGGTGCAAGGCGTGTGAGTGGTGGTGTCAGATAACTTTTGGTATTCTGATGGGCTCCCTGAGAATAAATTGTCTTCTTAAACTCAATAGAAACCATACTCAAAGGAAGCAACTAGAAGAGAGTAGAGGAGGGCTTTTATATGAAGCAAGAAGGAATGTTGATATTAAAATGATCCAGAAATAGCTGAATGGAGCACCTTTATCATGACCTAGATCATAGATTTGAGAACATTTAGTTTACAGATCGTATGATGGTGAGCAGTAAAAAAATTGTTAATAACTTCGTAGATAAGAAAAAAATTTCTAAACAATTTTGATATTTTGTGAAAATAGTCTATGGAAAAAAACAAGATAAAGGTCATGGGAATGAAGCAGATGAAAGATAGGAAAAAAGACTGGCTCTTCACACTGGGAACTGGGTCCAAAATATCAGTGAGCCATACTTAGATAACTGAGCAGGGTCATGTGATAATATTCTTAATGAATTAACAGGAGAGTGCCATGAAAACTAAACATTCTCAAATTTATTTGTAGAGCAGAAATAATAAAAATTAATGTTTATTAGCACACAGTTCCACTGAATAGTGACAAGCACTCTTTAAGGAAGGTATTATTTATCTGCGTTTTATAGTGCCTCATTTATTTGAGTAGAAGAGGTATGTAGTAGAGGAGGGAAACATGTTCTTATTAGAACCTACATTGATGATGACCTAGAAAACAATGGCTTTTAAGTGTTTCAGTGGTTAACCTAACTCCTTGGTTCACAGCAGATGGATTTTGAAGCTTAGCAGTTATTGCAGTCTCTGTTGGGTATTCATCCTGTTTTGTGGCACCATTTGGACCCTGTGATTTTATGAATAACATTCCCCTGCAGATAGTTGATTAGAGCTGCCGTTATTTTGAAAAACGTTCGTATTCTGTGGATTCTCAAGAAATAACCAGCAGGGCTTTCTTAGAGATAACTCCCCTAGGATTAAATCCAAGGGAGTGGTTCTTAAACATTTTTCTTCCACAACTCCCTGAGAGTTCCTGCCAAGAGCACTGCCCATTTCATCCCTCTTAATTGCATACAGGAAGACAGAAGAGGATATTATCATCTCGTCTTTATTTAGTCTAGGGGAACACAAGATTGCTCAGTGAATATGGTTGACGGAGAGTTGATAAGCAGTAGCGAGAGCAGGGGAGAAATGGAAGACGTTCGGAGACAGACAGATACTGCCATCACTGTTAACAAGTGTGACAAACTTTGGCTCCATTTCCCTCATGTAATTTGCAATTTCCTAGTGATGTGTAGAAAAATTACGTTTCCTAAATTTAAGAAACTCTTCAAAGAGAAATCACAGAAGTGACGGCGTCGGAACTTCAAGAGCCTTCTTAAATTGGATATGATTAACCAAAGCAGGGCCAGAGTGCTTTTTAATTTGACTTTTATGATATGTTTTCAGTTCCTGGCCTGAGTCAAAACACCGTTAAGTTAAGCAGATGTTGATATAACATGTAGAAATAGGGATGTTGTGACGATGCAAAGTTAGTGGTGGCTTTAGGATCATGGATTTAGCACATGAACTGGTATATGGCAACCTTGTTCTAGCACCATCTTATAATGATTTCTAGCTAGGAATAGCTCTTTCTAGTCCTTACTTTCACACACCTTATTGAATTCTTACCTTTATTATATTTACTTGGGTTCCTAAGGAAGGGAAAAATTTTAAAAGAACAAATATATAGTATCTAATTATATTTCTCATAAATTATTATCAGAATACTAGTGTCTTCTTATGGGGAATTAATTTTAAAATTTTCAAAAAGAAAAAAAAGTATCTATAATAATAAATTATTACCAATGGTGGCTTTAAAACAAACATTGTTGACTATATGTAAAAATGTCGGTCTAATTTGTATGTATGAAGTAATGCTAGACAGCCAGACACAGCGTGGGCCTGGAATCCCACAGACCTGGAGGGTGTGGATCCTGATTCTTGACCATTATCTGAGGTTTCTGAGCCTTAGGTTTTTGAGCTGCAAAATAAAAGCAATTGTATTTACTCGGTAAAGTTGACTGCAGTGAGAATTAAAAGAGGTAATATATTTAAGAAGAAACAAATCTCATTCAGTGCACACCCAGTAGGTCCTCTGTAACTGGTAACTACTACCACTGCTACTACTCATAGCAGCACTTTGTCAGTATGAAAAAATATCAACAACAGAATGTTTAAGTACTGTAACTTTCAGTCAGATTGATTTGGGTCTGGTGAAACACACAGACAGCTAATACATACTGGAACGTATGGCCATTTAATTTATTTCTACATTCATTCACCATATAGATATAAACTCAAAATCATGTTTGCTTTAGAAGATCTTTAACTTATGGAGGAAAATAGCCCCAAACAACAAATGCATATTAAATGATGTCTAAACATACTTTTCTAATAAGATTCCAGTGAAGTCAGTAAGATCAAAATATATTTGGCTTTTGCTGTTTCTTGAATTAATCAAATGCTACCTTGTTTCACTAAAAACCCTATAATTAAGAAAGATTCCAGTGTGTGTTACACCTCAGATCTTCTTACTACTTCTTTCAGAAAATTGGTAGAGCTGAACTAATGATTAATCAGCGGTAATCAATGACATATATATATGACATGTATATATATATAGCCAACTTATAGACAAAAGGCAATACAATGTGATACCATAAATCTATTTTATGTCCATTGTATAAGGAAATTTTAAAGTTTCAAATTCCAATAATAGTAAAATATGACATAAAATATATGAAGAATATTTTGGCCTGTGTTTGACAGAAATATTTTACCGAGGAAGAACGTATTGTAACTCTTTCTTTAACTGTATGATATTTTTTAAAACATGAATAAATCTGTTTCCAAATCACACACAGTGAAGAAGCAAAAAAAAAGTGCCTTCCCCAAAGTCAAGTGTAAAGAAGCACTGTAAATATCGTGAATAAATGTCACCTCCTCACAGTACTAATAAATGGGGAAATAAAGCATGTCTCTTATCTTTTTTGGCATAATTTAAGATAGTTTATTATTTTGGAGCAGCAGGCAGAGCACTTGTTAGATATCATCATTTGGTCACAGATTTGTAAATATATCAATTCTGTGCCGAGAGAAGGATTATCCTCAACCTACTCCACTGAAAATAATTACAGACATATTCATAAGTGTTTTGAACATGCAGCTTTCATCAGGTTTTCACCTATATTCACATAGACACACAGAGCTTATTATTAGGATTTATTTTCCAAGTATTTTATAACATTTGATTCTAAATTTTCTCCATGATGAGGTAGAAACTTCTAATTCAGATTTCTAAGAAAAATTAAATGTAATATTAAAAAAGAAAACTGCTTTATATTTTAAACATTTTCCTTTCCAGATCCTGAACCTCTCTCAAAGATTTCTTGCCTTGGGACTATTTTGTTCTGTTGTCTGGAACTTTGAGAAATATCATTAAATAAAATTGCATACATTATATTTTATTAGTTATAAGAGACATTATCAGTAAAAGGTTCATTGAATTATTTTTACATAAATATTTCAACATAGATAGTAAAGAAAATATAAAAACACATAAATCAGTATGGTTGAAGCAGATTCCTTTAAGAGGTATATTAATAAGAGACAATTTTGGAAAAGGTGAGAGATGAGAGCAGAGGGAATCCATGTATGTCAGACCAAGGCCAAGTTTAAACTTCATTCAAACAAATATTTTATTATTAGTAGTATTAATAAGATGATTTTATACCTTTTAACCTAAGAGCTCCTGAATAGAGTTACCTAAGAGAAAATCATAATCTACCTGAATTAGCAATTACCACATATTCACATTTTAAAATATATCTTGTGTCTCTGGAATGCTCCAGTCCACACAAATCATTGACTACAAGTGATCCCAGACTGGGGGTGAATACCTGTCTATCATCAAACCACCTGAGAACTGCCTCTTGAGTCCTTGGATCCAAAGATGAGGTCATTAGTTCGGCAGTATCACATATTGAGAAGGAATATGGGGATTGGTTACAAGTTCAGACTTTGCATCTTAACCAACCCAGTGATTTGGGGCAAGTCATTTAACCTAGTTGAACCTCAATTTATTCATCATAATTTTGTGGTAATATTGCCTATCTCAAAGTGGTACATGTGAAGTTCAAATATGAAAAGGGACAGCACGATGTAAACTGTAAAGTGCAATAAAATGTTATGTACCATTCGGCACAATAAAATAGCTTCTACTGGAGTAGGGAGTAAAATACGTCATGGCCTAAAACAACTGTACTCCGTTTCATTCTCAGTTGGTTTGACCACAGAGCACTGAGATGGTCCGGCCAGCAAAATGAACGTCTTGTTTGGTTCCAGGTTCAATCGGTTGACTTCTGATTAAGAGGAGAAAACAGTAACCCTGCCCACCCCCTCCCATCACCACCACTCTGTCTAATTATAAAACTGAATTAGAATGTATTCCTGAGAGTAATTGAAACTGATGAGTACGTTGGGTTGATTGCAGACTCTTTGTGGTGGTGGAAAATTAAGGATTTCCTTAGATTGAAACAAGGTATAAATAAAATTTATTGGAGAAGAAAACGTTCTTTGTCAAGGAAGGAAAGAGGGGGGAGTTTCCAGGCTGCTCAGAGTGCCAAGGAACGAAAAGGTCTTCAACTGAGAAGCTGTAGAATTCCAGATGCTTCCAAGAAAGTCTTACACCACTTCATATTATGGGTTAACAATTAATCACATAGCGTTTTGAGGGAGCATCCAGTTTCTCTAGGAGAATACTTCACTGTTTACAGCAGCAACATCACATCTGATAACACAAGAGGTCCTTTTGGCAGCTGCAAGAGCACCAGTCTAACCAGTAACGCACAGTTTCCTGGCCGCGTCACTGATTCCTGTTGGAAACTTATCAGCTTCTGTCTCTAGCAGCAGAATCCTGACTGATAAGAGAAGAGGCTCATCTGCTGGTAGTCGACGCCCACCCCCCCTCAGTTTATCAGCTCCGGACCAGTTCATAAATCAGTCTGTGGGAGTTGGGTTTTTTTTTTTTTTTTTTTTGGTTTGGTTTTATCAAAATGTATTTCTCTCATTGTAACAGTTAATACTTTAATAAGAGAACTTACCCAGGGACATTAGGAAGTTAGTTAGAGACATTTTGCAGGCGCCTCCTCCCTTGTCAGTGACAAGGTAAGGTAATCCTATACACGGGCTGCTATTGTGAACTGAGAAACTGGCCTCCTTCGCTGCCAGAGACCAGATGCACCTCTCTCTATCCTAATCTGTAAACGACTTAAAGGAGCCTTATCTCGGGGCTCTTCGGCTTCATTTCATGCTTGATTTACTTTAATTTGTCTGATAGGGCACAAGGATTTGGAGACAGCCCATCTTTCTGCAGAAAACGTTCAGATTTTTTTTTTTCCCTGGCATTGTTGTGTTAGGGTTTGGGATTTTTTTTTTTTTTGAAAAATTTTTTTTTAAATGTGGAAGAAATCTTGCTCCAGTGCAGCAAGCTGCTTGAGTGTGTTTAGATTTAAGCTACCCCAGCAGAAAAGAGTTTGTGAAGTGGTGTGATTGTGTGATGGGCCCCATTTACATTGAAATCACATTATGCGATATATCAGGATTCCTGAAGGGAGCGGTGCAGTAGAGCGCTGGGCCCACAAGATACTTTGAAAGGCCTATATATAGCTGCAACAATTGATAGGAGATTTTACAGGAGACTTTATAAATATGTAAATAGGCGTTATCTGATTGGGTTCTGTGGCTACACATCTGTACCTCAAAGGAAGCAGAGCTGTGAGAACTACCAGGAAAACAGTAGTTTGCATTCTAAGTGAGTCTGAGAAATAGAAATGTTTCCCGGGTTGACAGCAGGTCAGGGTGCAGGCATTTTGCATACCTTGGAGGGGAAGCTTCTGTGCCGAGGAAGGGATCCCTTCCTTCTCCCAGAAAGGGAGACTCTCCACTCCCAGAGTTTGCATTTGTTTTATAACTGCTCAGATCGGTAGCTGTGGACCTTTCACCCTTCTTGTTATTTCTTTAAATTGTTCATGCGATATGGTGCCGGGGGGAATCGCTCTTACGTTTTTTGCATTTAAAAAAATGTACTTGCAGTGACCCAAGGGAAAGAAAATAAAGTCTTTGGTACATTGATCCCTTGATTAGTTATTTCCTAAATGAAAATGGAAATACTATTAAAGCAGTAATAATGTTCCCTCTTAATAGTTGAGGAGTCAATAAATGGCTCCCATGTGCTTCATTAAGGACCTTAATGAAGCCATTTTTGATGGCTGAACTTTACATTATCCTTTTTTTCTGGTCTTTTCTCTCTTTTTATTTATTTTTAAACTAGGAGTCATTTAAGGCAGGGAAGTAGTAGGTATGAAACATTTTCTTTATATTGAGATAGTTGCCACTGCTATAATAAAATGAATGGTAATTTGAGGGGGGTAAATTCTTATGCAGAAGATAAAGTGCAAGGATTACTTTTCATGTAGTACATATTTAAAATAAAGTAGGCATGTTTGATCAGTAACATATTCATACAGTTAGCAGATATGTTCCCCGACCAGTCTATGTTTTTTTATTCTGTGGTCATTCAGACACGGGATATATATATATATATATATATATATATGTATTAGAGTGATCTGAAATGCCTCCATTTAGTCACAGAGCAATAATTGAGATTAACCAGTACTAGGTCCACTTCTATAGCTTTCCCCACCACTTGCTACTGAGCTGTTGTTACCCTTTATGCAATCTTATGCCTCTTTCCTTTGCCACAGAAGAAGCTATGATTTCAGCCTTCTGTATCTAAATAAGTGGCCTCGGAGACCGTTGAAGAGCTAAGTCACCTCAGCCCCCTAAGTGGGGTATAAGTATAAAATGACTTTCATCAATTTACTTTCAAAAATCCAATAAAAACAAAAACATCTTTATTGTTGGGGAACGCTCCTTGCAGACAGGTTAGTTGGGCTATTTGGGCACGTCCAGCAAGGGGCTGTGTGTCTTCTTTTAGCTTCCAAGTTATCACTTCACTTTTGAATCTTATCTTGTAGATGATTCTCTATAATGAAATGATGGCAAATACTCCTCAGTCAGGAAATAAAGTAATGGATTGTGGTTAAAAATATACAAAAGGTATGTTCTCTCTCTGCTTCTGATCTCCCCCCAATCCCCAATTCTCAGCAAAGGCCTCTAGATGCCATGACATGATTCAGGTATTTAGAATTGCTTTCTGGCGTTTTTGCGGAGAGGTTGCAGAACAATTCTGAGGAGAATGTATTGGCTTATTCAAGTCAGCAATAGTCTGTCTAAAGCACCCCTTCCAGTGGCAGTATAATAGTCAGGTTTCCAGTTAGGAACAACGGGATTGCAGACTCAGGCACTGGGGTGAGGGTGCGGAGGGGCTGGATTGACCCTCTGATGCCTCAACAATGTCTAACCCTCTATACTCCACAAGCAGGTCTCCAGAGATGGAAGACTTATAAGGTCTCAAAATATGTCCACTGCCTAAAAAATTTTACCCTTGTCTTAGGAATTTGTGCACTGGCTTCAGAGTGCTTAGGTGTCACTGGTAGTTGCCTGGTGTTTGAGACGGGGCTGCAGGCGGTGCAGAACTCCTTTTTGCAAGCCTGCGTGTAGCACCCAGGAATGCTCAGCCAGTCCCTGGACCAACCCCTGAAGCTGAATCTGCTCCCAGAGCAAGAATGGTCTTCGGAACTGGTGGGTCACGGCCAAATCGGCCTGGTGGGGGAGCATCTATTGTTGACGTTCTCCGCCTGTCCGTTGACAGCCCCTCACCGTTCAGCAGCTTCTGCTTTCACTAGCTCCGCACTCTGCCAGATGCTGAGCTTCCCATCTTTCGTTCACTTTCTCATTTACAAACAGGTTTTCTCCCAAGAACGATTCTGATAAACCTGTCCACACTGAGAGGTAAATAAATGATGAAGTATAAGTTACTATCTCTTTCAGGCCCATTTGTATTATAGCAGGTATCAAGAAGAAATGCCAAATATATATATATGTTTCTATGGTAGAGAAATGGGCAAGTATTTCTCAGTTCTCTACCTAGAAGGTGATTGCCAGAGCCAACCCAATTTATGGTGGTGATTGTCATGAGCTTCTGTCTTATTTTGACTCTAGGGGATGCTGTTTACGTTCAGTGTACACAGTAGTATTCGATTCAGATGCCTTCTGAACTATTCACTCTGTTGATCTGATACCAACTTTGTTGGAATTTTAGTGGGTGAATTATTTCAGTGGGTAAGAGTTTAGTACTGAAAGGTCAAATAATCCAACATAAGCTAGTAATTTCTTTAGAGGAAAAAGCCTTTCTTTTAAGGTCACAGAATTTTACCTGAACCATTAGCTACAGCTGTTACGTACTCTTCATTATAGAAATCACTTGAACTGGGCAGATCAAATCACTAATCCAGAGCCAGCAAGCCAATTGTATTGGCACACAAGAGTGAACTTTGTGCACAAAAAGCCATAAATATTATATTCTTGAAATAACCTTAAGATATTGAGAGTTCTACATTAGGCTAAATTATTGGGCTGTTTTGGAAAATGATAGCATTTACATATCTTACATGTGAAGAGCATGGGTGTTGAAATCAGATGGTCATGGGTTCAAATTTCAGCTTGAACCCTTGTACCCTGGTTGACCTTCAGTCTCACTTCCTCTTCTACAAAATGGCAATAATACTAAGTACCTGACAGATTATGATTGAATGCAGTATTGTTTTGTAAAACCTCAAGTACTATGCTTGACACATGGAAAACATTCTATGAATAGTGGGTATAGTCGTAAAGGTTAAAAAATCAGGTTTTGCATTTTATATCACTGGTTGTTTATTTCCACATAAAATCAATAGTCAATCATGTATTATAAATTTCTTCTTTACTCTGGCTTTTAAGTGCTTTTTGATAAATGAAAACTTCAGAAGTTTTATTTATGTTAAAGGGTGGGTGTGTTTTAAAAAGAATTGTAGAAAGAAAAATACACCTTTAAAATTCTGAATGATTTAATATGCATGATTAGCTTTATAAATGTCAGAGAAGTATATTGTTTGGTTTTCTGTAAATTAATTGGTCAAATAACCATATCTTTGACGTAAGGCGGTAAAGCCAATAGAGGAGAACGTTATGTTTTCTAAGATGGCAGTCAGTAGGTTGCTCTTACCATGAGAATTTTAGTAGGGAAGGCAGTACTGGGAGATTTTTATATCAGCCTACGTATCATATGCCAAAAGTACATATATATGTGTGTGTGTGTGCACGTTATAATAGTTTTCTTTTTTGTACTTTTAAAATATAGAAATAGCTTCAGTTTCCCTCGTTAAATCATGGCTTTGTGAGTCTCTATGAGGATACTATTATCCTAATTGAAAGTCTGCTCTCCCGATGAGAGTTTCAGCAAGCTCGTTAGCTTTTGTGCTTTCTGTTGTGAAATGGAGAAACTAACATGCAAAATAGCTGGTAAATAAGAAAGAGGCAGTACTGGTAATAGACAGAAGCAGGTGAGTCAGATTGGTAAATTACATTTTTCTTCAGATTGGACATAATTTTCTATACTAGATATTTGTCAAAACCCTTTATGAATTCCAGCTTCTGTCTTTTCTTATATTTATGGTTTCACTAAAATCCTCAGGTAGCGAAATACCTGCACTCATGAATCATTTGCAGATAATAGTGGTTCAGACACTCTCTGTCCAAATTGATAATGGGTATCTGATCTAAAGCAATGCCTATTTTTTAAGGTCTATATAAGGAGTTCATGGGGGAAAAAAATCCCTTTTCCTCCGATCTCATGTTCATTATCACATCCAATAGTTAGTATCCTAGATGTAGAAATGTAGAATAAGGCAAACTAGAGAGCTGCTCTATTGTTTGTCTCCAAATTACTCTATAAAAAGCACATCTATTCCAGACAGAATCCCTGTACACGTTGTGCTATTAGCACTCTTATGAAAAATGGAGGTCATATTTACCTTTCTCCTTCATGTCTGCATCCTTCCTCAAGTATTTGAATCATTATTTATGAAACTGTATTTTTAAAGTTATGAAAGATTTTCGCTTATTAAAGATTTCATATATGCTTTACATTGAATTCGAGACGTTGAATTTGTTTATAATATTTAGTATATTTTTAAAAGAGCTAATATAGTCCATGTTATTAAGGTGTAGATTGACTTCTTTGAACTGTTTTCTAAGGGTAGAATAGATAATTCCTTTCAGAGAGTAATGATGCTTTAATCACTAGCTCTCAATGTTTGGTGTGCATGAGTGACCATGGGAAATAGTGAAAAATGTAGATTCCTTGATTATACCCATAAAGACTTGCAATGAATTGGTCTAGATAGATAGACAGACAGACAGATAGATGAAAGCCAGATAGTTGTGATGCAGATAGCACTTAGATAAACATAGAGGTCTTAGAGACACCATTGGCTTTCTGACAGAGATTGTACGCTGATGAATTACAGTTTCCGATTTACATATGTAGCCTACATGTATCTGGCATCACTAAGCAGATGCCTAGAGTGTACTGTGACTGTGAACAACGTAAATTCCTCACAATCTCCAATCTCTTGTTCAGCTCTCCTGGTCGTTGTGGCAAGTCTCACTGTGAACACTGCATCTCATTTCCTTGCCACACACATGTTGTTCCCTGTGCTTGAAGTACACT
The DNA here is from genome assembly GCF_003676395.1 of Aethalodelphis obliquidens. Classification (NCBI taxonomy): domain Eukaryota; kingdom Metazoa; phylum Chordata; class Mammalia; order Artiodactyla; family Delphinidae; genus Aethalodelphis; species Aethalodelphis obliquidens. Next base: position 14,930,149 of record NW_020837983.1, read on the forward strand.
CTTCTGTTCCCCCTTTTCTGAGCCTCACCTCAACTATTGCCTCCCCAGGCAAGTTCTCCTGACCTCCCTAAGGGTCTCCATCTTTAGAGTTCTCATCCTACCATGTGCTCTTCTTTCCAGCACTTGTCACAGTTGCAATTCATGTGTGATGTTTGATCATTGCTTGTCTTTCTCAGTAGACTCAAAGCTTAGTATGACACAGACTAGGACTTACTTCTTGTTTGTTGGTTTCTGGTTGTGTCCCCAGAGCTTAATACAGGGCCTGCACATAGTAGGCTCTTAGTCAATATTGATAGGAATAAATACATTAAAGGAATCCTTCATCTCACCCTCTGTTAAAGATACCTAAGTTTATTAAAGTTATATATTATGTGAATGGTGGTTTGAAGGACCAGGGGTAACATTAGCATCTTTAGTAACTCAGTAAACTTGAGAGCCCTGGAAGGTAAGTGCTGAGACAGGAGAGAATGTGCACTAGACAGTATCTCTATTTAAAACTGTTGAACTGTTAGTGCCAAATATACTTAACTATTGATTACTTTTATTTTTATTTACTTTTTAAATTTTATTTATTTGGCTGCGTTGGGTCTTTATCACTGCACGCGGGCTTTCTCTAGTTGCCGCGAGCGGGGGATACTCTTTGTTGCAGTGCGCGGGCTTCTCATTGCGGTACTTTCTCTTGTTGCGGAGCACGGGCTCTGGGCACGCGGGCTTCAGCAGTTGTGGCACATGGGCTCAGTAGTTGTGGCTCACAGGCTCTAGAGCTCAGGCTCAGTAGTTGTGGCGCACGGGTTTAGTTGCTCCGCGGCATGTGGGATCTTCCCGGACCGGGGCACGAACCCGCGTCCCCTGCATCGGCAGGCGGACTCTCAACCACTGCACCACCAGGGAAGCCCTTGACATTGATTTTGATCGCTCTGGCTTGAATTGCATGTCAACTTCTTGAGCCAGTCAAGAAGCATTATGGAGGAGAGAAGGAATAGTCTTAGTCATGTCCCATGTGGTACCCCTCCTGAGACAGGAGGGTATCAGTTTTTCTTAAACCACATAGAAATTATAGGAAGAGAGGGAAGGAATGGATTCTGGGAGGGCAACCCATGTATTAGAGGGCAACCCATGTATTAGCTTGTCTTCTCTTAAAAAGTGCTTAATTAGTGGGAGTGTAAGCAATAGTGTAGGATAAATATGTTTGGAGACAATTGATATTTGAAAATGATGCTCTTATCTGGATATACTTTTAGACAGCCCTAAACAATGAGAGTTTTAAAAAACTGTGTTTTTAATCTTTGAGAAGGTTGGTCTGTTATTAGTTGAGATTGTGCAGCATTTAAGGAAAACACCTATCTGATGGCTCAGGCTGTCCTTAAGGTGGCCGTGTATTTGAATATTTATAATGATAAAACAAATATTTTATAGCACATAGAATAGTGCTATTTGACTAATTGTTTCTCTTTTCTCTCCTTTGACAATAATGTTTGCTACCCGATGTGTCTAATGAAGTTGTTATAGAATTGATAGATATAATAGTAAACATTTATAGACAGCTATGTATCCAGCATTGTTCCAGGGTATTATCTGTAATCTTCACCACATTCCAGCGAAATAGGCACAACTACCCCCAATTTCCAGGCAAAGAAACTGAGGTCCCACAGTTAGTAATGGTAATGGAGGACTGCACACACACACACCTTCTGCTCTAGAGCTCTTGCCCTAACCACTGCTTTGTTCTCCATCCAGAATGATGCCAAAAAAGATCTTCAGCTCATTGCTTGCATAATGTTCAGTTATTTGTTGACTTTTGTTCCTTTTGATTTTTAAAGTGTCCATCAACAGATGACTAGATAGAGAAGATGTTGTGTGTATAAATACACATGTACACAATAGAATATCACTCAGCTATAAAAAAAAGAGTACAATCTTATCATTTGCAACAACATGGCTGAACCTGGGAGGCATTAAGCTTAGTGAAATATGTCAGACAAAGACAAATACTATGTTTTCACTTATATGTGGAATCTAAAATACAAAGCAAATTAACAAATATAACAAAACGGAAACAGATTCACAGATACAGAGAACAAACTAGTGTTGCCAGAAGGAGGAGTGTTGGGTGGATGGCAAAATAGGTGAAAGGGCTTAAGAGGTACAAACTACCAGTTATAAAATAAATAAGTCACAGAGTTGTAATGTACAGCACAGGGAATATAGTCAATAATATTATAATAACTTTGTATGGTGCATAATCTATAAAAACTTTGAATCACTACTGTTGTGTACCTGAAACTAATATACTATCGTAAGTCAACTATACTTCAATAAAATTAAAAATAAAATTAAATAAAACAAGTTTTGTAGGGCCGCTCACTACGCTTCAGTAACTTACTTGAGAACAAAGAGTATGGAATAGAATCACATCATGGATTTAAGCATGTTTTGATATTTGCACTAAATCATAGTAAGGTTTAACTAGATCACCATTGTCAAAGATAATAATTGTTGAGTCTTAAGTAACAAAATGTTTTGGTTGAGACCATTAGTCTCAGTGAATGAATTCTTTGGCAAGAGGGGTCCTGACTCATTTGTGTTAAATATAGTCAACATGTACTTTCTTACTGTGAAAAGTGATTCTCCTTGACGACTTGATAATATAAAAAAAAAAAAAATCATTCTTTATAACCTTGATAACTGTTTGTCCCTCTTTTAGAATTAGCCAATATTTACTCTATTACCATAACACAGATACTAAGAAAATAATTGATGAAATAATTTTCCCTGAAAATTTTGGGAACAAGTTGATTTTAACTCAGTTAATTCAGTCAAAGACACTCTGAATATTGACAACACCTTTGTCACCTCATAGGCACCTCTTTTGTAACTATCCAAGAATTTGGAAGAATAAATGCCGTCTTTGAAGAGGGGCAGACCACAATTGTAACTGATGTATTTATCTATTTGTCACCCTTTCCATCTGTGTTTACAAACCATGCCTACACACCTGTGAACCATCAGCGTGTTCATACAAGAGCCTCTACTGCGGTTTCCTTGTGCTTACTGGATCTATTAACATAGATACAATTATACTTCATCTTTTTAGCTCAGATGGATAGCAACTCCCCTTTCATGGTAGAATTTATTTATTTAAATTAAAGTTTAATTTCACTTGTAGATTTGATAAAACGTTTGCTCTCTGTTGATTTAGTCTTCTCAAATGTCCAAACATTTTTATAGTTTTGCACGTCTCTCATGCATGAAAAATTGTGAATGTGTGTGTTGATTTGCTGGAAATGAGTCATGCACTGAAATCATGCAGATTCCTTTGTGTTGTTACAACCACATAAGTGCTGTAAGCAGAGAAGGAAAATAGGCGGAGTTGGCCTGAAAGGAGGTGTTTTCAGTGGCAACAAGTTCTTTTAAATGTAATTGTTATGAAGGAAAAGCCTAGTTGAACACTGCGCACATTTAAAACATATGTGCTAGACTAGTAAGACGATGTAGTATTCCTTAAACCACTTTTGATTTCTACATTTTGGAACATGGGGAATGCTGGGATTTTTGAGATTGAAATAGAGCACACTTTTAAAGAAAGTTATAAATTACTTTGTGATATACCTGATGACAATTATGCAGATGTGAGGAAATATAGTGAAAGGACAGCAAAGTGTTTGGATATTTGTTGGTTAAGGGCAACTTTGCTTTAGGATTTGGGGACAAGAATAATAAATATAGTTAATATTTATTAAGTGCTTAGTGTGTACCACACGCCATTCTACAATGCAAATATAAATAAATTATTGAATCCTCTCAACAACTTCATGGGGTAGGTATGATTATCATCTCCATTTTATAGATGAAGAAATTGGGGCCCAACAAGGTTCAGTACCCTGTCCAATGTTGCATAGCTAATAAATAGCTAATCTGAGATTCAAATCCATTTCCAGGACCCATGTACTTAAGATATTATGCTATGATATATAATTGGTGTGATGAGTACAAAAAGTATGTATGCGTGGATTTTGTCACATTTTTGTTGTGAGAAGTAAGGTAATGTATATAAAATACTTTACAATACCTGGAAAATAAAGGAGAAAGTGAGCAAATCTTAGAGCATCCCTCCCTCCTCCTAAAGATTCTTCTTTTGTTAAAATTTTTATTGGAGTATAGTTGCTTTACAATGTTGTGTTAGTTTCTACTGTACAGCAAAGGGAGTCAGCTATACGTATACATATATCCCCTCTTTTTTGGATCTCCTTCCCATTTAGGTCACCGCAGAGCACTGAGTAGAGTTCCCTGTGCTATACAGTAGGTTCTCATTAGTTATCTATTGTATACATAGTAGTGTATATTTGTCAATTCCAATCTCCTAGTTCATCCCACTGCCCCTTCCCCCCTTGGTGTCCATACATTTGTTCTCTATGTCTGTGTCTCTATTTATGCTTTGTAAATAAGATCATCTATACCAATTTTTACAGATTCACCATATATGCATTAATATATGATATTTGTTTTTCTCTTTCTGACTTACTTCACTGTGTATGACAGTCTCTAGGTCCATCCACGTCTCTACAATGACCCAATTTCATTCCTTTTTATGGCTGGGTAATATTCCATTGTATATATGTACCACATCTTCTTTATTCATTCCTCTGTTGATGTACATTTAGGTTGTTTCCATGTCCTGGCTATTGTAAATAGTGCTGCAATGAAAATTGGGGTGCATGTGTCTTTTTGAATTATGGTTTTCTCTGGGTGTATGTCCAGTAGTGGGATTGCTGGGTCATATAGTAATTCTATTTTTAGATTTTTAAGGAACCTCCATAGTGTTCTCCATAGTGGCTGCATCAATTTACATTCCCACCAACAGTGCAAGAGGGTTCCCTTTTCTCCACACCCTCTCCAGCATTTATTGTTTGTAGATTTTGTGATGATGGCCATTCTGACCAGTGTGAGATATCTCATTGTAGTTTTGATTTGCATTTCTCTAATAATTAATGATGTTGAGCATTTTTTCCTGTGTTCGTTGGCCATCTGTCTGTCTTCTTTGGCGAAATGTCTATTTAGGTCTTCCGCCCATTTTTGATTGGGTTGTTATATGATGGAGCAAAGACAGCCTCTTCATTCAGTGGTGCTGGGAAAACTGGACAGCTACATGTAAAAGAATGAAATTAGAACACTCCCTAACACCATACACAAAAATAAACTCAAAATGGATTAAAGACCTAAATGTAAGACCAGACACTCTAAAACTCTTAGAGGAAAACATAGGAAGAACACCCTTTGACATAAATCACAGCAAGATCTTTTTTGACCCACCTCCTAGAGTAATGAGAATAAAAACAAAAATAAACAAATGGAACCTAATTAAACTTACAAGCTTTTGCACAGCAAAGGAAACCATAAACAAGATGAAAAGACAACCCTCAGAATTGGAGAAAATATTTGCAAATGAAGCAATTGACAAAGGATTAATCTCCAAAATATATAGACAGCTCATGCAGCTCAATATCAAAAACACCAAACAACTCAATCCAAAAATGGGCCGAGGACCAAAGATTCTTAATGACTTTAAGGTACTTTTGAATTGGCACTCTTCTATACTTGTTTGCCTCCAGTCTGAGTTCATAACACAGACTGGAGATAACATGGTTAGTAAATTAGGGAATGCATTGGCATTATGGGCCTATTTTTGAGTTATAAAGAAACTGGATTTGGAACTCACATAGGTAATAAAAGAACACATTTTCTCACACCCAGCACAGGGACATGTGATGACACGGTTTGAGCTCATTGATTTGGTTTCTCATTGATGATCTTAAATGTGTTGACCTTACTATTGATGGCCTAGATTCTGGTTTCCTTTCATGTGTTCTTCAGGATTTGCTCAGGAATGTTTAGATGTGATTTTGTGCATTTTGATAACCTGTTATGTTGCAATAACTATTAGATATGTATAGCTATAAAATAACTTTTTTTCTAGTTTCTAGCTCTCCTTTTCAGTTAAAACAATTTAAAAACAATGAATTTATTTAAAAAATTATAACATGAATTCTTTGATAAGCTTTGTTCTTAGGAACACAAATAACCTGTTAATAAAGAAGAGAGTATTCCAAAGGGAAATAAAATAAAGAAGATAACTATTAAATTGATGAAAAAGGATCAAAAATATAAATCTATTTAAGTGTTAAATTCGTACAGATTTACAGGACATAGTTTAAGACAAACACTTCAAAACAAAATAAAGGCCAATTCCTTTTTTAATAGCAAGATACAAGTAAGAAAGGTAGCAAAATGTGTCTAAACAGAGACGGCATTTAAACTGATATGGTAATGCAATGTATAAAGGGATCACAAGAAGAATATATATATGTATAAGTGAATCATTTTGCTGCAGCAGAAATTAGCACAACTTGTAAATCAACTATACTTCAATAAAATAAATTTTAAAAAAGGGATCACAAGAGCAATTAGTATCATAATTGGGTATCAGCTTCTCCAGTACTATGCACATGCTTAATCACACAGGTCAATTACATATTAATATCAATGGGCTATGACGGCACAGCATTGAAAAATAGAACACAATCAGCTTTTTGTTTTAGAATACAATGATAAGTTTTGTAACATTATTTAAGAGAAAAATATATGACTTAATTCAACCTAATTATACATTGTGGAGATACGCACACACACACACACACACACACACACACACACACACAAGTATATGTGTATTTATGTGACATAGTCCCTTTCCTCTAGCAGCATTAATATAGTTAGGAAGATAGAGACATGCATAGTAGCAGATGGTTTATTGAGATAAACATTGTCACAGAGAAACAAAATGTTCCAGTGATGTACTGGGAGTGGACAGAGATTATTTATGGGTGGGAAGGATATGGGAAAGCTATTTTGGAATAGGTGGTTTTTGAGGTGGACGTTCAAGTAAGGGTAATTGATAAGGAGATACTTCATTATATGCAGAGAGTGCCTAAGTTTAGATAACAATTTGAGAAAAGATTTATGGACAATTTCAGATGGCAGGAAATATAAGGGGGTGACTAGAGCCGTAAAGCAGTGAGATAAGTTGGTAATGGAAATATGCAAAATATTGCTGAAAACTTCAAGTGCCAACTTGACTAGTTAGGAAATTATGTGTGAAAATGATCATGAACAATCTACAATATATAAAAAATGTGATGTTGCTAACAGGATCAGGATTCAAGATGGTAGACTGAGATATATGTGCCCACAACCCCTGCCATCTCAAATCCCATAAGATGTCAGAAGGAGATATACACACACATAAACAGTGGTCTGGAAAACAGGAGAGAGGGCCATCAGTAAACCCAGGAACTGTGAGAAATTTCTAGAAAACAGAAATACATACAACTGGACTTAATCAAAAAACAAAAAAAAATACAGCTCCAGGTACTTTCAAGAAAAAACTACTGTGAATAATGAGAATATTTCAGTGAAACTCCCAGCTCAGAGGAATACATTCAAGGGGGATGGGAGGGTAATGAGCCAATCACACAGTATGTAATTAGTGACTTTAAGAAATTATATAGATATTACACAAACTGCATTTAAGTCATTGAATTGATAGACAAGGTTGCCCACTCTCACCACTATTATTCAACATAGTTTTGGAAGTCCTAGCCATAGCAATCAGAGAAGAAAAGGAATCCAAATTGGAAAAGAAGTAAAACTGTCACTGTTTACAGATGATATACTATACATAGAAAATCCTAAAGATGCTACCAGAAAACTACTAGAGCTCATCAATGAATTCAGTAAAGTTGTAGGATACAAAATTAATACACAGAAATCTGCATTTCTGTACACTAACAATTAAAGATCAGAAAGAGAAATTAAAGAAACAATCCAATTCACCATCACATCAAAAAGAATAAAATACCTAGGAATAAACCTACCTAAGGGGGCAAAAGACAAACAACCATGTCCAAAAATGGGCAGAAGACCTAAACAGACATTTCTCCAAAGAAGATATACAGATTGCCAACAAACACATGAAAGAATGCTCAACATCATTAATCATTAAAGAAATGCAAATCAAAACTACAATGAGATATCATCTCACACCAGTCAGAATGGCCATCATCAAAAAATCTAGAAACAATAAATGCTGGAGAGGGTGTGGAGAAAAGGGAACCCTCTTGCACTGTTGGTGGGAATGTAAATTGATACAGCCACTATGGAGAACAGTATGGAGGTTCCTTAAAAAACTACAAATAGAACTACCATACGACCCAGCAATCCCACTACTGGGCATATACTCTGAGAAAACCATAATTCAAAAAGTCATGTACCAAAATGTTCATTGCAGCTCTATTTACAATAGCCAGAACATGGAAGCAACCTAACTGTCCATCATTGGATGAATGGATAAAGATGTGGCACATATATACAATGGAATATTTCTCAGCCATAAAAATAAATGAAATTGAGATATTTGTAGTGAGGTGGATGGACCTAGAGTCTGTCATACAGAGTGAAGTAAGTCAGAAAGAGAAAAACAAATACCGTATGCTAACACATATATATGGAATCTAAGAAAAAAGAAAAAAGGTCATGAAGAACCTAGGGGTAAGACAGGAATAAAGACACAGACCTACTAGAGAATGGACTTGAAGATATGGGGAGGGGGAAGGGTAAGCTGTGACAAAGTGAGAGAGTGGCATGGACATATATACACTACCAAACATAAAATAGATAGCTAGTGGGAAGCAGCTGCATAGCACAGGGAGATCAGCTCGGTGGTTGTGACCACCTAGAGGGGTGGGATAGGGAGGGTGGGAGGGAGGGAGACGCAAGAGGGAAGAGATATGGGAACATATGTATATGTATAACTGATTCACTTTGTTATAAAGCAGAAACTAACACACCATTGTAAAGCAATTATACTCCAATAAAGATGTTAAAAAAAAAGAAAATTGTAGAATACAATATGGAAATTAAAAATATGTCAGGATTACCATTGTAAGAAGCGTAATAAGATGTGTAACTTTCAAATAACTAAAGGAAGAGCTTGCCCTCTATGGATATAAAAATCTATTATGTAAGTGTAATAATTAGATCACTATGTTATATGATATTAGTGTAAGAAAAGACAAAGCAAAGAGTAGTGCAGAATCTATCCAGGAATCGAGTCATACACACATGCGTATTTTTTTAAATAGTTACTATTTATTAAGAACAGCTCTTGCTTCATATACGTGATCTCATTTCATCTTTAGAGCAACCTTCAAAGGGAGGAATTATTGTCTCCATTTTACAAATGAGGATATTGAGGCTTAATTCAGGAATTAACTTGTCAGAGTTTCAGTAGGACTGCGATAAATGCATATGAAAACAATGAACTAGAATGAGCTATTTGATAAATGGTCAATTGGCTTGCCATTTGGAAATAAATAAAATAATATGATATCTCAAATTGTTAACAGTATTGGCCTCTGATGAGATAATTGGAATAAGGGAAGCTCAAAAAAACTTCTACTTTTCAAAAATAGATATTTTGGATGATTTTTATAAAACCATATTCAGGCATTATTTACATAAAATTTTAAAAGGAAAAATAAGGCACAGTGTTTGAGTGAGCAACATCTTTAAACTCATCACTCATAACCAAACTAAAGGTTGCTGTTTCCTACTAGGAGAAGAATACAGCCTTGAAAATCAGAATAAAAATATTGCGCTTTATAAATCAGCAGGGTTCAATTCTGTATAGTCTTATGTTGAGAAATGGTATTGAAAATATATTTATTTATGTAGAGTTCAAATATTGTATTTCAATTTGAAATTATAATTTTCATCTTCTCTACTTGGCTTTGAAAATTTGTAATTTAAAAGTTTTCCCATAAATACCTAACTCGATCCCACTGCAAAGCATATTCTTGTAATCCTTAAATTGCATTGCTCCTCTGTGTAGCTCAGTGGCTGTCATACATTAGGTAAATATTATTAGTAGAAATATAGTATAATGGTCTGAGAGAATTAAATACTAGATCTGACTCTTCACTTTAGCCATTGCTTTGACTTTGAGCAAACTGCTTTAACCTCAGTTTTTTCTTCTGTAAAATGGGGATAAAATTATCTATCTCATAGGATTGTTTTTTGAAATGATGAAATGAAAGTACTCAGTGCCAGTACTTTGCACCTACTGAGTATTCAACAAACGTTAGGTACTATTCCTGGAAAAGGATCATCCAGTAAATTTTTCAAACCTGGACAAGGAAGTTTACGAGTCTTCTATTTCCAAAGTGTATAAGACCTTACATTTACACCAATCTCCCGGAGAACATGAGCTTGATATTACTTCACCTCTGTTGGAAGATGTTAAAAGGTAGATCCAGTGTACAAAATGACAAGCTGTTTCCAATCCACTTGATTGTGCTCCACATTGTCCTAGTATTCTGTAGCTACACTGCTTGTCCCAATCTTGGGTCTCATCACCTTTGCTAGGATTGACAGCACGCAGTGACCTACCCAGGAATGGTGCTAAGGTTATGCCTTTTTAGACATCAAGAAGCGGCATCCAGAGCTCTGAAGTAAATCCTCTGAAAGAGCAATTTCTTCTCTGCTCTGTTGCATCGATGACTGCACCTCCTTACCAACGGCCGCTGCTGATGGCTGCTACCGTGCTAGTAAAATTCTCTGCAGATACTGACCTTAGAGGAGCTGTGACACTAAAATAACAGGAGTTTAGTTGATTTATTATGTAGAGGAGATAATCAACCAGTTGACTCTTTGACTCATTAGCAGATTATTTTTGTGTGAAAGTTGTATTGTGTCCATCTGGACATCAACTCAGGGTAATGATGTTCAAGCCCTTTATGGTCAAAAGCACCCTGGAGAATATAGCAGCAGGACAGTGCAGTCAAAATGCATGGACCATGTGTAGCAGTCCGTGTTCTAGACGTGACTACTTCAAATTGTTCGCTGAGTAAGCCTCTTTATTTTTTTTCATTACTTCAATATATTTATTTTACTTTTTGCCATTTATTGCTTTTTTAGTGTGGTAAAACATAACAGAATCTACTATTTTAACCATTTTTAAGTGTACAGTTCAGTGGCATCAGGTACATTCACATTGTTGTGCAAACATCACCACCATCCACCTCCGGAACTTTTTCAACTTCCCAAACTGAAACTGTACCCATCAAACAAAAACTCTCCATTCCTCCCTCCCACCAGCTCCTGGCAACCACCATTCTGCTTTCCGTCTCTATGCAACTTGACTACTTTAGGTTCACCATATAAGTGGAATCATACAATATTTGTCCTTTTGTGTCTGGCTTATTTCACTTAAAATAATGTCTTCAGGTTTCATCCATGTTGTAGCATGTGTCAGAATTTCCTTCCTTTTAAGGCTGAATAATATTCCATTGTATGTATGTAACACATTTTGCTTATTCATTCATCCATTGATGGCCATGTGAGTTGCTTTCACCTTTTTGCTATTGTGAATAATGCTATGAACATTGGATTCACAAATATCTGTTTGAGTCCCTGCTTTCAGTTCTTTTAGGTACATACCCAGTCATGGGATTGCTGGGTCATATGGTAATTCTATATTTAATTTTTTGTGGAATTGCCATACTGTTTTGCACAGAGGCTGCCCCATTTTACATTGCTTCAGTTTAAATCTGTATCTACGTAGAGTACCTGTGTCAGATAAAAAATGATGTAGAATTACTCATAACCTCTAAACACTTATATTTTAAGTATTAACTCTATTGAGATCCCAAATGTACAGGAAAGTGTTTATACTGTATAATTGAGGGGTATTGCGGAGGTGTAATTATGTAAATGCTGGAAAGTATACTAAAATGGATTAGATGCTGAAAAAAACGTAACCTTTTCTTGATAGATTAAGGCCAACATAATATTACATATTTATGACTTTAAATCTCTAAGAGAAGAAGGATTTTGATTCTCAGTGGTACCCCCAGTGCCCAAAGTTATTGCTCAAAAACATTTGCAGAGTGAGTGAATAAAGAAGAGGTGTCTAAACTATACTTAACACTTCGACCTATTTTGCCTTATCTAATTTGTCATGGCTTTGGCAATCGTAGAAACATTCTTGGGTGTCTCTGTCTCTGTCTCTGTCTGTCTTTCTCTCACACACACGCACACATTGACTTTTAAATGTTAGCATTGAGCAACGTTCAGACCAATAATTTGAGCAAGGTACCCTTTCTTTACTCAGTGGGTAAAGTCAGAAAAAGAGTTTGTAAAGCCTTTGGTGCAGAACAGGATTTTCTCTCCGCATCAGTTTTAGATGATATCTATGATCAAAGAGACATATGCTGTTCGTATGCTTCCTCTGTACTTCAGAACTGGCTGTGACCTGGAGGGTGTACGAGTGCCCTTATGCGGTTGCCTAGAAACTTTGGCTGCACAAGTGTCAACTTTCTTTCATGGCTCTAAGGGAGAAGGAGCCTCGCAGAGGGCTCTAGACTTTGTAGAGAGGGGAAAAAAGGTCCTTGTGTGTTTTAAAACAAGTGTCTCACCAGGAGATAATGGTCGAGCTGTGGGTTATAAATGATACATTTTGTTCTTTTCGTCTTGCTGATGGTACAAGGGGAAAAAAAAGTTCATCTCTCGCTTATCAAAATACTGTGACATTTCTTCTTCCACAGGAAAATTTTCAATCACAACCTTCTGCAGCAACCGACACCAAATTTAACAATTGTAAAACTCTGCAGTGTCTCACTAAAACCCGTGTTTGACCTCTATTCTTTTATGTACCTCACACAAAATAAAACACACAGAGATCCTCATAAAATTTGCTATAATTTCCTACTTCATCTCTTTAGAGCACATTTGCTACTGTGGATGCAAGTGGGCTTTGTTTGGTTCTTGTTCCAAATTTTTAATATTTTGTGTTGCCCTCAACACAGTTACCTCTAAACTATCAGTTTTATTAGATCTGTCAGCTTTGAGGAAGACAAGCTTCACAAAATTTCCTTGAAAATTAATGTATTTTTGAAAGATATTTAGAAATATGTTAAAGATGAAAGGACCTTTCTGTGCCAGTCACCTCGTGAGTATGTCATGAATATTAATTTTTAATTAAAATCCTATGTCCATTTAGGTTTAGTTATTTGTCAGGAGAGGATTTTGCTTTCCAAGCTGCATGTTCCATGAGTGGTGAATTGGTCAATATAAGATCAATAGGAATGATGATTGTGTAACTCAGTTTTCAAATACAGAGCACTAGGTGGTTAGGTGGTATGATTCTCATGTCCTTACTGAGATTAAATTGATTTTGTAATTTTTACAAAAATAAGCATAGCATATAGAATTTAATATCCCTGAGCTACAATAGATCTGTTATAGGAAACATATGCCCCAGTTATCTAAAGGACAAACTGATACAGTGCAGTGCCCAGACAAGGGGCTTTTCAGAAAGCGAACAGTTGGGTGAACCTACAGCCGCAGTAGTTGACTTATAGATGAAGTAACACCTAAAGTAATCAAGGCCTAAAATTTGAATGATTGTCCATTTACAAATTTTAATATGTGGACGTATTTTTATCAGCCTGTTTGGCCTGATAAGTGCTCAATAAATGTGAAATGAATGATCCCCACAGAGGTATAAAGTGTATCCATGTGTAGGTGAACTCTATTTTTTACAGTTATCAAATATTTCCTGATAAATTAAGTCATTATATTTTTACAGAAAATCGAGATGATAGTGCTGTTTTTTCAACTTCAGATTTTTTACAACAGTTAGCTGAATTGACATTTTGCCTTTTTATAGGGATAAATTCTTCCCCTTTCTCTTGAAAGCCTTCTCACCCATGTCCTGATGTCCTTTGCTCTTCAAAACATTCAGAATTAATATATGTACTTAATTCATCAAAAACCTTATATCTAATGCTAACGAATCTTGATGCATGTATTAAAACCTTAAAACCCAAGAAAAAACAAGGACATAAAATAAAAATTTGGATTCATTCACACTGCTGAAAGGGTCTGCCTGAATGTAGAAAAATGGGCATATTAGAATGGGGTAGAGTTTGTTTTTTCTTTTTAAGTTGTACAGTGGAACATACGAGTCAGCGCTGAACCAGTGATTGAGTCTTATTTTCTACTAGGAAGGAAGTATCAGGAAAAATGTTATACACTGCTAAATGTTCGAATCTGATGTGAATAGAAGACACAAACTGAAAAGTGTAGTTGGTTTTCATATGTTTTTTTAAAAAAGATTCCCCTCCCGCCCCGCTACTAAATCTAGGAACTACCTGGCTAGCCTCTTTTTATTTTCACATTTTTTGCTTAAATTAAGGTTTTAATATTGATTCTTTTTGAAAACACTGAGAATAGTAATCAACAGTGAGATACATCAAAATGGAGAAAATCGGTACCAAAGAAATGGTGAGTTTGGTAAAACACCCAATTTGCTTACGGAAAATGAAATCTGTGTTTAGGGGTTTCAGATAAAAATAGGAACAAATGTAATGCATACATCTTACTTCCATAAAATCATGATTAAGACCAAATCGTCTAGTTTATATTTAGTCTGAGTTGGGATGCAGAGAGAGAAAATGTTTGTAAATTCACAGGTAAGCGTCTGATTTCTCTTCCCCTTTCTCTCTCCTTGTAACATGGAGCCCTTCATGTCCTCTACATGGTAAGTTGCCTCCACTTACCAGCTGTGGGAACATACTTAAGTTAGATCTCTCTATGCCGTTCATCATCTTCAAAATAGTGATGGCGGTATGTATTTCATAGAGTTGTTATGGGGATTGAATGACTATTTATAAATTTCATAGAATGGTGGGATGAGTATTTCTTAAATACAAATAGCATTCCTCTATCTGGGCATGCTTCAGACTTCAGAAAGCTCACGAAGGGTGTTTCCAGAGTCAAGGAGTGATTCCGCTTTTGCAGTCACTTGGTATTTTTGAAAGTGTATTTTCCTCGTTCATTCTGTGAACTATCAAGGGTTTTACTTAAAACTTCAAAAGAGCCTCCACTTTCACGAAGACTACCTGGCAGCTGGTTGAGGGTGAGGGGATGCCACCCTTTAGTCTAGGACAGAAGTATACATTTCAAAAAATACATGAGGAGCAGAAGGGCAAAGTTCTCTTGTTTTTGCCCTCAAAGAGCGGGTACTGAAAGGGTCTGCCTGAATGTAGAAAAATGGGCATATTAAAATGGGGTAGAGTTGTTTTTTTTTTAAGTTGTACAGTGGAACATATAAATCAGCGCGGAACCCGTGATTGAGTCTTATTAAAGGGGGCTGACCTAGGGTTTGTTAATGCCCTCTATTACTTTTAAAGTGTTATAGGCTTGTAAGAGTGGGATTGTAGAGATCAAGAGATGGTTCTTAGATTTATGCTGAACTTTAAGACCTTGTTATTCAAAGTGTTCCAGCATCAGCATCACCTAGGAGCTTGTGTCAGAAATCGAGTCTTAGGACCCCTATGCTGACTGAAGCAGAATCTGCACTTTAAAAAGATACAGCCTGAGTTCAACCGTGAACAACGTGTGGCACCGCAAACCAGAATTAGAATTATGTCTTTATTTTAGAGCTTTGAAGGATCTTAAAAATCAGCTAATCCAACTCCTTTATTTTCTAGTTTCATGGCTTTAGGAGATGTTTGTTCGGTACTTGCTATATGTAAGGTTTTTAAACTCCATGTTGTGTTTAAGAGGGTAGATAGGACACGGTTCTTGCTCTGGAGGTCTCTTCAGAGGGGAGATGGAATGGAAACTAGTAGGTGGAACACAGTGTATGGACTGCTCTTCTACAATATATGCAGAGAGCCCTGGAGGAAGGCTCTGAGCCTGCATGGGAGAATCGAGGAGGCCTTCCCAGGGACAGTTACTTTGGGTTTTGAAGGATGATTGAGTTTTCCAGTAGCTCTGGGTTGGCCCCAGAAATTCTGCATTTCTAACAGACTGATGGGGCTATGAAGGAAACTTATAGCTACAGCTTTGCATAACAAGTGCCGCAGACTGGATGGCTTAAACAGATGTTTGTTTTCTCACAATTCTGGATACTGGAAGTCTGGGATCACAGTGTCAGCGGGTTTGATCTTTTTTGAGGCTTCTCTCCTTGACTTATAGATATCCATCTTCCGGTGTCTTTACATGGCCTTTCCTCTGGGTGTGTCTTTATCCTAAACTCCTCTTCTTATAAGGACACCAGTCATATTGGATTAGGGCCCACCCACATGACCTCATTTTATCTTAATTAGCTTAAAGGCCCTATCTCTAACTACAGTCACATTTTGAGGTAATGTGGGTTAGGATTTCAATATCTGAATTTCAACATTTTGAACATTGAATTTGAACAACTCAGACCATAGCACCAGGGAAATTTTGAGCATAAGTTTGCCATCAAATATTTCTATAAATTTATGTACATGATTATTATAATTACTATATATTCCCAAGCTGAAATCAAATTACTGAGTTTCAAAGTTAATTACCAGTATACCAAGTAACACTGCATACTTTGCTTCTTAGTGAATGCAACCCAGGCATCCTAATTCACCGTCAGCTGCTATGTGCACTTTTAACAAGAGAACACCAGCAATTTTTTCTTTTGGCGTTCCTTGAACTCACCACTCAGTCAGGGCTAAGTAAACACATCCACTCAGGAAGAACCAGTTCATCAAATAAAATGAAAATAGACCATGAAGATCAGCTCAGGGGCTTCCCTGGTGGCGCAGTGGTTGAGAGTCCGCCTGCCGATGCAGGGGACACGGGTTCGTGCCCCGGTCCGGGAGGATCCCATGTGCCGCAGAGCGGCTGGGCCCGTGAGCCATGGCCGCTGAGCCTGAGCTCCGCAACGGGAGACGCCACAACAGTGAGAGGCCCGCGTACCGCAAAAAAAAAAAAAAAAAGATCAGCTCAGTTTATGGAGAAAACCTGCCACCTTGATTTTAGCCCCTATATTTATGAACGTATTTGGATAAAAATTTTGAAAAGATGAAATTCATGACCATATGGTGCCTATCCAAATTCTTAAATATTATTAAAAGTCAGGCTGTCATGTTAACGAATATATTTTAATTCACAAGATAATTGCAGTCTTTGGCACTTGCTATAAAGGAGGCATGCCAGTAATTGTTTGCCCGCAGTGGAAAACTCTCTATAACTTTCTCAAAGCTATTACTATCTTAGGGAACCAGCAATGCCATATTTTCCCAATCCTTACCAAATCCTTACCAAATCCTTACCAAATCTCATAATCCTTGGTGGGTCAGCCTTATGACAGTCTGATGTTCTGTCACATAGTTTTGTTTTGGATCTTTTGCCATAAGTTGTGGTTAGTTCATCAGTTAGCGTAGGCTGCCATAGCAAAGTACCATAGACTAGGTGGCTTAAACAGCAGAAATTTATTTTCTCGCAGTTCTAGAGGCTGGAATTCTATCAGGGCGCCAGCATTGTGGGGTTCTGGTGAAAACCCTCTTCCTGGCTTGTAGATAGCCTCCTCAGTGCATGTGTGCAGAGACAGGGAGAGAGAGAGTTGAGAGAGAGCTAGTGAGCTCTGGTTTTTCTTCCTCCTCTTATAAGGACACCAATCCTATTCGATTAGGGCCCTACCCTTATGACCTCATTTAACTTTAATTATCTCTGAAAGACTCTATCCCCAGGTACAGTCGCATTGGGGGTAGGGCTTAAACATATGAATTTTAGGGGGACACAGTTCAGTCCATAGCAACCAGTAACCATTAATTGAGATACTAGTAAATGTGAGATGCTGTACTAGGCCCTGAGCTCTACAAAATGGAAGATACAAATCCAGGCAGCAAGCAAGCCTGACATGTTGGACTAATATTCAAATATGATGGTTATATGAAATTTTATATGAAGTTTATATATGACATTTCATACGTTATATGAAATTTTATTTAAATTCACTATGATTATTCAGTATAATTATTTTTTTTAATATTTGGCTCAAACTCCTTTAAAAAGTAACCATTTTGAAGAAATTCAGCTCTTACAATAGTAAAGGTCTGAATTAGGAAGAAGATGACTACAAAAGCTACTTCTGTGTTCCAGTGATATGAGTTACTGAGATAACAGCAAGACGGTTAGTTAAGTAGTATTGCTTGAGCTGACTCATACTTTACGTCATTTATTTCCCTCTTGTATTAATTTCACAGGGGAGCTGTAACAAAGTACCACAAATTGGGTAACTTAAAAAAACAGAAATTTACTTTCTCACGGTACTGATGACCAGTCGTCTGAAATCAAGGTGTTTGGGGTCATGCTTCCTCTGAAATCTGTAAGAGAATCCTTCCTTGCCTTTTCCTAGCTTCTGGTGCCTTGCTAGAAATCTTCGAGGTTCCTAGGCTTGTAGATACATTACTCCAATCTTTGCCTTTATCTTCACATGGCATTCTTCTTGTGTGTGTCTCTCTTCCCATCTTCTTATAAGAATACCAGTCATATTGGATGAGGGGTACACCATATTCCAGCATTAGTATTTCAGCATATCTTATTTTTTGGAGGGACCAGTTCAACCTATAGCACCTCTGAAAGTGAAAATACTTTGAGAATCAATTTTGAAAATGGGAAAATGTTTTGCTTTACAAAAATATGCAGAATATAATAACTACCCAATTTCCAAACTCTTGCTAAAGATGGCTAGGTAAAAATTGTCAAAATATTGACAGTTTAAATAAAAATAAAATTCCAAAGAACTTTTCTGCTGCTATGGTGGGTCACAAAAATATCCAAGTAAATTACTATTTCTGTTGTTAATCTCTAAATAACATTTGTATTCTATACAATGTAATTGTGAAGAAAAAGTTGTCTACAGAAAGAATGCCTGGTTTTATATATTCCATAAGTTAAATGAATTTTTAAAAGCCAAACTTACAAATATCTCTAGATATTCTTGTCACAGATTCAGTATTGAATCACTTTTATAAAACACCTGTTTCCACCATAAAGTTGTAATATAGAATGTCAGATGTGAACCTGACAAATTCGAGTGTTACTGATTTTTGAATTTTACTGCCCTAGTCACAAGACATGATTCTTTTTATTGCAGTAATGTTGGTTTATAACCTTATGTTAATTTCATGTGTGCATAATTATAATTTGACTTCTGTATACACTACAGCATCATGCTCATCACCGAAAGTCTAGCATCTGTCAGTCACCACACAAATGACCCTTTTAACTCATTTCATCCTCCTCCTGCCCCCCCTTCCCCTCTGGTAACCACTGATCTGTTCTTGCTACCTGTGTATTTGTTTTTGTTTTGTTTTGTTTGTTCATTTATTTTGTTTATTTTATCTTCCACATATGAGTGAAATCATACGGTATTTGTCCTTCTCCACCTGACTTATTTCACTTAGCATAATGCCTTCAAGTTCCATCCCTATTGTTGAAAATGGCAAGATTTCATTTTATATGGCTGAGTAGTATTCCATTGTGTGTGTGTGTGTGTGTGTGTGTGCGCACACGCGCGCACGTGTGTGTGTGTGTGTGTATGTACATATATACCTATATCTCATATCTTTATCCATTCATTTGTTGATTGGCACTTAGGTTTTTTTCCATATCTTAGCTATTGTAAATAATGTACGATGAACATAGAGGTGCATCTATCTCTTTGAATTAGTGTTTTCATGTTCTTCAGATAAATACCCAGAAGTGGTATAGCTGTATCACATGGTAGTTCTATTCTTAATTTTTTGCAGAATCTCCATACTGTTTTCCATATGGTGATTCCCACCAAAAGAGTATGAGGGTTCCCTTTTTTTCACATTTTCCCAACACCTGCTATTTCTTGTCTTTTTGGTAATGATATGTCATTGTAGTTTTGATTTGTATTTCTCTTATAATTAGTGATGTTGAACATCTTTTCATGTGCCTGTTGGCCATTTGTATGTCTTCTTTGGAAAAATGTCCAGTCAGATCCTCTGCCCATTTTTTTTTTGTTTGTTTGTTTGCGGTACGTGGGCGTCTCACCGTTGTGGCCTCTCCCATTACAGAGCACAGGCTCCAGACACGCAGGCTCAGCAGCCATGGCTCACGGGCCCAGCCGCCCTGTGCCTCTGCCCATTTTTTAATTGGGTAGTTTGTTTTCTTTGTTGTTGAGTTAGTGAGTTCTTTATGTATTTTGGATATTAACCCTTTATTGGATATATGATTTGCAAATATCTTCTCCCATTTGCTAGGTTGTCTTTTTTGTCTTGTTGATGGTTTCCTTCACTCTTCAGAAGCTTTTCAGTTTAATGTAGTCCCATTTGTTTATTTTTGCTTTTGTTTCTCTTTCCTGAGGAGGCAGATCCAAAAAACTATTGCTAAGATCAATGTCAAATAGCTTACTGCCTATATTTTCTTCTAGAAGTTTTATGGTTTCAGGACAAGACATGATTCCTGATTCTTCTAAAGGAAATTATTGTTTAAAAAGCTAATGGAAATATTAAAATTTTTCTTTCAGTGTGGTAATATTTTCCCTGATGTTATTGCCAAGAATGCTTACTTGCATACATAATTCTTTTGCTCAACTTTCTTGTGGAATAAAAAGGACACAATAACATTGACAAGTTCTTGTTGACAAACTGTAGTGATCGGGCATTTTATATTTCTGTTACATAACTGTGCTTGTGGAATGATGTAATTTGGGGGCTTGTATTGCTTACTTTGCTGGGTATAATTCTTACTCATTATGGCAGGTTTATGGGAGCTATGGAAGAAACTAGAAAATAAGAGTGATCACCAGTGACATTAAGTATCTGTGACAGAAAGAGACGTAGGATGTAGCTAAAATCCCAATATTGGAAGATTGGTTTGTGAACTGAGAGGGGAGGAATGTCTGTAATACTGCATCAGTATTCAGAACCGTAACTTTTTTATCATAAATTCTTGTAAGTCTCTGGAAAATTGAAGAATGTTTAGAATTAACAAATATGATTCATGTGTAGGAGGACTAAATGAGCTCTGAATATATTTGAAGTATATATATTTGAATAATATGAGCTTTGTATCATATTTATATGACACAAACAAAACCATTTAAAAAATTCTCGTATGAAATATAGGTCACCTGACACTGCTTTCCGTAAGTACCACTGAAGTAAAGAAGACCATAAAAATAGTATTTGTATTGCCTGTTTTATAACTCTCATAAACATAGTTTAATCAGACTGGCCCCAAATGGACAATTTTAGAAGAGAAGATGTTTATAGGTTTTGGTGAAAGCTGTGACAGTGTAGACAGGCATCCCTCCAGGTGGTCAAGATGTACTTCAAAGTTCATAGGGGCTAACCAAAGAGATAAAATACGAAACTTCTTTTCCAGCTGCTGATTGATAAGGAATGTGACTTCTTAGGCAATCTTCAGAAAAAAATTAAAAGACTTCTTGTGTATTTAGAGGAAGTCTATATAAAGAAAACATGTAACATATTCCCAGAGAATTTGGAAGCTGTATTACACCAGTTACCATCATAATTTGTCATAAGATCAGCAGAACAGAGAAACTAATATATTAATCTTGTAGACAACTCTTAAGTGTTACTCCCTAAACTCCCTAAGCCTGTATTTGTTTCCCCTTTTCCCTGTCTTCTCTCCCTCCTCTTTTTCCTCTCTCTTTTACTTCCTTCCTCTTTCATTCTTCCTCCCTCCCTTCCTCCCTCCCTCCCTCCCTCCCTCTCTCTCTCTCTTTCTTTCTTTCTTTCGTTTTCTTTCTTTCTTTCTCTCTCTCTTCTTCCCTCCCTTCCTTTCTTCCCTTTCTTTCCTTCCTCCCTTCCCAACAGGAAGGTAAGTTCTATAAGAGGAGGAAAGTTTTCTCTGAGGGAATGACTTGAGGATGAATAGGAGTTAATTGGTCAAAGAGAGAGAGAAGAATATTCAGGCAGAAGTGACAGCCTAGGTATGCATTGTCCCTGGTACATACAAGCGGCTCAATGTGAAGAAGTGTGGCTGAAACACAGAGAACAAGAGAACAGGGGAATGGCCAAACCATTTAATCATTTAAGAGATGTTAAACATTTTGCCTTTGTCTTTTTTTTTTTTAACATCTTTATTGGAATATAGTTGCTTTACAATGGTGTGTTAGTTTCTGCTTTATAACAAAGTGAATCAGTTATACATATACATATATCCCCATATCTCTTCCCTCTTGCATCTCCCTCCCTCCCACCCTCCCTATCCCACCCTTCTAGCTGGTCACAAAGCAAGGAGCTGATCTCCCTGTGCTATGTGGTTGCTTCCCACCAGCTAGCTATTTTACATTTGGTAGTGTATATACGTCCATACCACTCTCACTTTGTCCCAGCTTACCCTTCCCCCTCCCCGTGTCCTCAGGTCCATTCTCTAGTAGGTCTGCGTCTTTATTCCCATCTTGCCCCTAGGTTCTTCGTGACCATTTTTTTAAAAATTCCGTATATATGTGTTAGCATACAGTATTTGTTTTTCTCTTTCTGACTTACTTCACTCTGTGTGACAGGCTCTAGGTCCATCCACCTCACTACAAATAACTCAATTTCGTTTCTTTTTATGGCTGAGTAATATTCCATTGTATATATGTGCCACACCTTCTTTATCCATTCATCTGTCGATGGACACTTAGGTTGCTTCCATGTCCTAGCTATTATAAATAGAGCTGCAGTGAACATTGTGGTACATGACTCTTTTTGAATTTTGGTTTTCTCAGTGTATATGCCCAGTAGTAGGATTTCTGGGTCGTATGGTAGTTCTATTTTTAGTTTTTTAAGGAACCTCCGTGCCTTTGTCTTAAGAGCAGTAGGAAGACATTAATTTTTTTGAGCAAGAGGCGCTGGAGGAAAAGATAATGTTTACAGTTTGAAAGTGATTGCTTTGGCCATAGTATGGGGCACAGGATAAAGGGAGTCAGGAGTATGCCTTCTTACAAATGACCAAAGGAAGATGTGTCTATAGTAACAGCAAGTTTTCAGAGATTAGTAACATTGAGATCATAAGATGGCATTCTCCTAATACATGGCGTATCTCCTAAGACACGGCATTTGGCACTTATAATTTCCCCACTATGTTCAAATAAGGTCTTGAATCAAACATGAAGGCTATCATTAGGGAATAAATAGACTGGAAATTCCAAGTGGCTTTGCCATTGGCCTCCTTCCCATTAAATAAATAACTACTTTACATTATGATCCAGATGTCCATAGAAGCTTTATAATTCTTAAAGACAGTCTGTTTCCCAAGTAACTTTTGTGTTTCTATGTAGAAACCACAGTTGTGGGTTGTTTTTTTTTTTTAATTAGTGTATGCCACTTGAGGTGTCCTATTTCTTGCACATCTTTTATGAGCCAGTGATTCAAAAATTAGTCCTAATCTTGAATGAGTAGAGTGACAACCACAATTAAACAGATAGGATTGCATATCAGCAGAGAAGACTGTTAAGGAAACGTTTCAAAAACTTACTCCTATATTGCATGTAATAAACAGGATTTCAACATGTACTCCATCACACAAATGGAGTATTTTGTTTGCTTTGGAAACAAACTGACCTTTGTATTACAGTCTACAGTTTGGATTCTCTGTAAAGTAATCCTTTGCTTTGATTTTTCTGGGCTTCTTTTCAGCATTTCAAAGAAATTGTAAAGTCAAACTCAGGCCTAGAAGGACTGAGGTTTTCTGGAAATTACAGTGTCTATATTCACCTGATTATTTTAGCCTCTCAGCTCACTTCAGACGTTCAGCCCTGGAGGGAGAGTTTAGCTCTGTCTGCTTTCTGATTAGAGTCATTTATAAGCATGTTACATGGGATACTGGAGATTTATGTTCTGGACTTCAGGTTTCACAGATGACCACACTGTGACATTATTCTTAACCCTTTATGACTGTTTGTTTTCAAAATTTGGAATTTGATTTTACTTTTCATCTATTCGTTATTTTTATTCAGCGTGGCTTTGCACAGTTTTATGAAAATTCTAATTAGAGATGAGAACTTGTCTGCTCAGACAATAGGTCTTGACAGAAACCTCTGAATTCTAGAGAGAGTTAGGGAATATTTCAAAGTTTTAATGAGCTGTAGATTTGGCTAAAACAAAGATGCAGTTTGAAATTGTATGAGGTTTAAAAAACATTCCACATAGTAATAGACCTTGAATAAATTATGTATTAGTTAGCCCTGAGTTCTAAAAGAATAAAATGTAACTCAACTTCTAAAGTCACCAGGTCATACTGGGAACATTGCCATTTAAATTTTACTATTTAATAATGAATGTGGTCTGTTTTAATATTTGTTAACTTTCTCCATACCACCAGTTTCTTTAGTCTCAAGGTATTATTACTGGTAGTCTATGTCTGATTATCTTAAAAGGAGAGAAGAGTTGTTTATAAGTCTTGATGTGCTTTGCCAAGTTTCTTTTCTCCCTCCTGTCTCCTTTCTATTTTTCATGGTTTACTGTGGAATCTTATCTGTTTTTTTGGGGTTTTTTTTTTTTAATGCTATACTCCTCAAGTTGAAGGTCAGGGGGCCTTTCATAATGTTCAGTAAAGAAAACAGATTTCTGTTAGGAACTACTTTTATTTGCACCAAGATAATGGGGGCTTTGTCCATGTTACAAACAATGAAAATTCCTCGAGATGATTCGAAAGACATATTTATGAACACAAGACACATTGTTGGCTTCGAGCGCTGTTTTCAGTTTTGAACGCTGAATAAGATAGCCAGAGGATCACATACCTTTAGTATGATTAGTGCTAGGGAGACTCATATTAAAACATGGGGGCAGTCGGGGAAGAATGGGTGTCAGAAAAGAAGAATGATAGGACCAAGGCTCCCTTTTGGAAGCTGTGGGAGAGCTTTGGAATGCATCCAATCAAACGGGCATTTCAAAGCCGTCAAATCAAAAGTCTTCTCCAGTTAAAGCATCTTCCCTTGAGCTATAATGTATCATTTGTGGATATTTCTCTTACTACCTTGTGATTATTGTATTCCATAGATTCAGATATTGGGTTACTGCTATATATTCTTTTTTTTTTAACATCTTTATTGGAGTATAATTGCTTTACAAGGGTGTGTTAGTTTCTGCTTTATAACAAAGTGAATCAGCTACACATATACATATATCCCCATATCTCCTCCCTCTTGCGTCTCCCTCCCACCCTCCCTATCCCACCCCTCTAGGTGGTATCATAAGGGTAGTAGTGATTTTCAAAGCTTCTTTAGTTGCTATTCCTTTTGCTAAATTGGATCCTCATAATCATGGCCCAATACTTGTTCTATTATAGTCATAAAAATTTTAAGTTGAAAATCTACCACAGTCTCATTTCTTAAGATGGTAAAATATTCTGGTTAAATTCTTATTATGGTTGATCCAATGATGCCAGAGGTAATTCCGATTTTTTTTTTAACTTCTCTCAAAATACT
Organism: Aethalodelphis obliquidens; assembly: GCF_003676395.1. Taxonomy (NCBI): domain Eukaryota; kingdom Metazoa; phylum Chordata; class Mammalia; order Artiodactyla; family Delphinidae; genus Aethalodelphis; species Aethalodelphis obliquidens. Next base: position 14,955,509 of record NW_020837983.1, read on the forward strand.
TGTTACCAATTCTTCCTTTGTTTAGGTGCAGACTACTAAACCAGACTACTGAAGTGTGTAATCTTTGTTAGTAACTTCAACTCTCAAATGAGGAATGAATTGTTAATCTCCCTGGTAGAAAGTTAAAGTCAAGATAGCTTCATTGAAATCTTATATCTGGTATAGGCTCTATGTTGACAACAAATATTTGCAAATGAACAAGGTATCCCTTGCTAATTTAAAAACCAGACATATGATAGATTCTTAATGATTTTGAGAATGATATTGAATACACATCCCTTAATAAGGAAGGGAGTGGTGTGGTATAATCTGCAGGCATTCATTCGAAGTCCAGACAATGCCCTGGACAGGTTCTCTTTCAGCCTTTGCTTCTCCATTTGTAAAATGGGTATGATAATACTCACCTTATAAGATTATTTTGAGGATGAAAGGAACTATATCCCTAAGATACCTAAAAAACCCTTGATAAATGGTAGCCTGGCTTCATCTCTTCCTGACTCCTTTACTTCAATGAAAGGAAAAACATTCCTATTCCAAAATGATAGATTTTATTTACTCTGGATGGAAGATGTTACATTTGGGACGTGCTATTATCATATCTTTGGAAGAATCTCATAGACCTTTTCACTTTTCAGCAGTTTAATATTGTATTTCAATTGATAAATGCTGTCTATCTCAGAGAGGCCAGGAGATACTGGAGACTGTCACTAACAAAAAGTTCAAAACTTCATCTGTGACTCTATTCATTATTTTTACAAAAGTATTTTTAGAATTCCAAGGTCATTGCTCTTTTTTTTATCTGTTAAAAAATATAGCTTCATTTTGAATTAAAGCAATGAGACGGTTTATATTTTCTTCTGCCGCTTGCACCTTTTGTTTAAAAGTCCATTCCAGGAATATTTTCCTATCCCAAAGGGATAGCTTGGGATGCCTGAATAGCTCAGTAAAATTATGAGCTCACTGTCAAATATTTATTGCTCACAAAATGTTTGTATTCTGTTCAGTAGTGACAGCTAAATTATATTTCGTCGAGGCACCATAAATGGTTTCACATTATGGTTTACATACTTCGGTTGATTTTATGAAAAGCCTTAATTTGATCCTAAAAGAGGGATGGTGACACATGAAATTGCTAAATGCAGACACATTGGAGAATTATCAGTGGCAGAGACTCCCTGTTCTTCCATGTAAACACCAGGACCACCCACATATGGAAATTTGTTCAGAGTAAACATAGGAGTGGCTTTCTGAATGTTTTCTGCTATAGACATTTTAATACACTGCGTATTTGCAACCACAGCTTCGTCGCAGTGACTACACATTGAGGAAGAGAGTAAGGCCTTGCCCGAGAAGTATTTATTGTCTACAGGACAATTTTTATGTGTAGTCATGACTATGATAGATAGTAAACGAACCCGTAAAACTGACCTTCAACAATTTACATGCACCTTTGTGAGCTAAAGAGCCTTGGATTTATTATACACCTCTTTTATTGCAAAACTATAATTGTATTGGTGTAGGAGAGAGTCACAAGACCTTAACACAAAGTTGTCCAACGTCAGCCGGGCAGACCACGGGATATTTGTATCATTTCACAAATGTTAGATCCCTGAAGTGTACCTGGAAGGATATTTAGATCTTCACCCTTTCTTGGTTATCCAATTATTTATTTTATTATTCATTCATGTTTTCCCTGCTTGCCCAAAGAACTTGGACTTTATTCAACTTTAAAAAGCAGATTATTTGCATAGCTTATTTTTTTAATATTCTGAGAAATATTATTTATCAAATCTAGTTTTCCTCAATATTGTTTTTAAATTTCACTTTGGATCGTTGTATCCAGATTCTTTGCTCCTTTTTCACTCTTTCTCAGTCTCTCTTTCTCCGTCTCTCCCTGTCTCTGTCTTTTTCTCTGTTTCTCTTTACCTCAGTTTCTCTCCATCTGTCTGTCTCTATGCTTCCCTATTTTATTTCAAGATGAAAGACTGTTTTACATGGTATAATTTTTTATATAAAAATAATTTAGTAATCAGTTTTAACCAGAGATTTGAGGAGGACTCAAATATATTCAGAGGGAGAGACGGAGAAAGAAGATATTTAGCATGCAGAATTCGTTTTTACAAGTACCTCAATGCAGGCTCTGCTACTGGAGCAAGGTTTTGTGAACATGGTCAAATTACTTAATCTCACAGCCTCAGCCTGTTCATCTGCCAAATGGAAGTAATATGCTTCATATAGTTTTTATAACAGTTAAATGAGATAATCCAGGAAAGGCAGGTAGCTTAGTACATGGCACATAGTAGGCACTACAAGGTGTTAGTTATGATATATGATAAATTTGTAATAGTAATAACATTTGTTTTATAATCAATACACTATGTTAAAGTTACTAAAAGCTAGTTAAATGAAGCTTTTTAAATGTAAGTTAATAGATTTAATCCTCCCCTAAAAATTTAGTTGGGAGACCTTGCTTTAAAATACTTCTTCCATTTAAAAGAAGCTATGTAGCATACATTTTAATGTTTAAGTGTAAAAAGCAGTCACCGCATGTCAAAGAATTATTTTCAACAGACCGCATTCTCATCCCTTTTGTAGATCTTTTATATGAAATTTCCTAACACCACAAAGAAGAAATATGAACATATGGTTGGAAGTAAGAAATCAGCAACAAGGTCCCATATTCAGAAAATTACAGCTGGAAGCTTTTTTCCCTTTGCTTATGTTTTGTCAAGATATTTAACTGGAAAATGCGTTTCTGAACGTCGAATTTGTTTTTTACACTATGCATTATTTTCATCTCAATGCCACTACATGACGTTGAAATAGTTTTCTGTGGCTCCCAGTTTTGGTAGTTTTACTATTGCATACTGACCTGTAAGTTCAAACTTCTCCAAAGTTAAAACATGAACCCATGTGTCAAAACTAGGCATCTGGTGCTTATTTGTAAAGCAATGGAGTGGGGGAAATCTCCTGTATTAATTCTACTCTGAGGAACCTATACAACATTTTAATATTATTCCTGATATAGTATTCTTTTTGAAGTACATGCTTTATGTTAGGCCTTGTCATTGCATATTATACTATTTAATTATTGCAAGGATCTCATATGATAGGTATTATTTCCCTCATTTCTATAAATAAGGGCTCTGGATTTCAGTTTAACTATTCTATCACACAGTTGTTAAGTAGCAAGGCTGGAATTCAAACGTATGTCCATCTGACTTCAAAACATTTTCTTTCAACTCCACCATGCTGTGCCTGTACTTTTAAGTGAAATATCATGAATATCCTGGATCAAAGAAGAATCTTTATATTGCAAGAAACACTTGACTTATTGAACAGAGTTTCAGATGAACATACCCATTTAAATGCATTTACATCTTGCTTAAAGGCAGTACTTTCCAAGGAAACTGAAAATCAGCAATTAGATTTAATTCACTTGTAGGTGTACACCTAAGGCCATACCTACACCAGCCAAATAAATGGATATTTTAGTATCTTTCACCAGGGAGCTGTAATATCTGTGTTGCCATTTTAGAAAATGCAGAACCTTACAATATATTTCCATTTAAAACAGTGTAGCAGATTAAATCCATTTTGGCAGTGTATTTCTCATTTTTCACTATTTTACTGCAGTATCGTAATGACTTTATCTGACTCACTATAGCATCTGAATCCCACAAAAAGGAACAGATGAGAAAATGGCCACCAAATGCCATTTAAATTACCTGCATTTTGAAGAAATTGCTAATGCTTTATAAATGTGTAAACTATTTTTCCAAAAACAAACCAATATTTGAAGATTAATAATGAGTATTATTGATAAGTCTTTCTGTATGTTGGGAAATTAATAATGTGTTAGTATTTCAAAATTAGTATTTTGAAAAAAATCAAAAATTACTTTTTCCAGACTCAGCAGGAGTAAAACCAGATTCCAAAAAAAGGAATATTGGGGTGGGATAGGGAGGGTGGGAGGGAAGGAGATGCAAGAGGGAAGAGATATGGGGACATGTGTATATGTATAACTGATTCACTTTGTTATAAAGCAGAAACTGACACACCGTTGTAAAGCAATTACACTCTAATAAAGATGTTAAAAAATAAAAAAAAAATTTTTAATTTAAAAAAAAACAAAATAACAAAGAAAACAAAAAAATGAATACTTTGTTATTTATACAATAAACAATTCTTATATGACAAATATTTTCTGATAGCTGTTGTAATCAATTTTTATTTATTGATAGTGAGTTACGAATATTACAGTTGAAGTTCTACAAATCAGCAATAAATATTAAAAAGAGAAATTTCATATTGTTCATTTTCAGTTCTTCAGTTATCAATTAAATATGTGACTATTCAGATGATTTCTCTCCTTACAATTGTATAAAGCCTGGGTAGATAGATTTTATATTTGCTTCAGTTGCAGATTACTTTTTCTATAATGGGATGGGTTAAATCTTTTTGGTTGACTTTGTTTTCAATAATTAGTATTTTAAAAGCTTTCAAGGTCATAAATCCATATTTTAGCTGAAATTTTTACTGAGATAATTATAGATTCGCATGTAGCTATAAGAAAGAATTCAGAGAGATCTCTTGTACACTTTTCCCAGTTTTCTCCAGTGGTAACAATTTACGAAACTTTTGTATATCATCACCACCAGGACGTTGACATTGACAACCCACCTACCTTATTCTGATTTCTTCAGTTTTACTTGTACTTGTCTGTATGTGTGTTGAATCTACACATATATTTTTTAGAACTAGAAGTGTTCTCAGAAAGTCAGGTAGTTCACTAGGCTGTTTCTACTGTCCAAAAAAATGTTTACTGGCTAGTGATCTATTGAAATCCATAATTAAAGCCAATAAAAGATCTTGGTGATGTTAGTAGACTATTTGTTTAGTTTAATTTGTATTTCCATGATTAGAAGTTAAATAAGAACCTCCTGCATGAAAACCCTCTGAAGAATTTACCCCCATTTTCTTTGAAGAGAGGGGAAACACAGTTCCCCCAGTGAGCCTCCCCCATGGATTAAAAGAGTGCATTGTTACACGATAAATTCAGCAGCCAAGGGGAACTTTATTGTATGACTCTCCCTGACTCGTCAGATTATATATTCATCAATAAATTCATCAATCTCTCTCTTTTTAAAATCATTTTTGTATGTATATATCTGGAAGAAATTAAACCTATTAACGGAGTATAAAAGAAGGCATCTTTGTTTTCTAATCTTTAAGGGATGCATCCTTTCCTTCATTTATACTTTCATGTTCATCTTAACCTGTATAATTGAAGCGACTCTATATACTTTTGCAAATAGTCTCTTCATCCTCTCTCTTCCATCCCTCTCTCCCTCCCTTCCTTCCTTCTTCTGTGTATTCAAATAATATTTATGAAATCCTTAAATCCTCACATTAGTCAGACATACACATGCACGTGCTACACTACGGTAGGGACTCTGATGGATTTGGTGCAAAGGAAGAAGGGACAGTGTGAATAATTCTACCTGGAAGTGGCTGCTTATCAAAAGACGTTCTGGAGGACTGCCTGTACATGTCCATTTTGGTACTCTACACAATATTTCCATGAGTCACAAAACCAGGACCTTTAGGTTTCTCAAATAGTAAAATTCTGAAATACAATAGCATGTTCCAAAATATATTTCTTAATTATAGAAGTAGAGAAACCTGAAGGGTCTGAACTATTAAGGAGGATAATCAGTCCTAACATGCATATTAGGATATTTATAAAAGAAATGAAGTTCTGTCATTTTCATTTCATACATAGAATGTATTTATGACTAACAGTATTCTAAGTGAGGTCAAGTGGGGATCAACATGATTTGTAATTGGAGTCTTCTTTCACCCTGCCCTAATGATGCTGTCCTCTTCTTTTCTTGTAATTGCGTTGTTTGTATGTAAATTAATTTCTTTTAAGTGCTTTAGAATTTATTCTATTAAGTGGTCTCATTTCAAGTCTTGTTTATATTATTCTTTTGCTTCTAGCTCCTGTTTCAAATTTTAGGTCTGGTCCTGCCAGCTTGATTATAATTCCATATAATGAAGCTGAAACTAAAAACGTTCTGCTCTGATTTCATGTTCTGGAAAAAAGGAGGTATAATGACTCATATGGTCATGATTAAATATAAAGGTAGAAGTGTTTGCTTTATTGTAGACACAAGTTGGGTTTGAAGTATTGATTTAATGGTCTTCAGTTGAGCAAAGTTATTTAAGGAAAGTGATACCCAAAATGCACGATAATTATAGGGCCATACACAAAAGTGATGCTCATTGCATGTTTGTTCAGCAAATGAATCAAAAAATGAATTGGTTAGGACTAAATGCTACGTGCTTGTCCCATGGCTTGCTTGTGGAACCATGACCTTTCCTGGCCTACGTGGGTTAGTAATAAGTAATGGTTAAATACAGTCATTGTGTAGTAACCTTGATTCTTTCATACTTTGTTGGCTTTGAAAATTCAAAAGAATAAATTAATAATGTATTTAAAAATACTGTTTTTTCTTGGAAATATGCTTTACTTAGGTTTAATATCCTTGGTTTAGAAGCTCAAATTGTTGATCAGAATGGCCAAAAATAATGATGATAGTAGTAATAATAAATAATAATAAAAAAATAATAAATGCATTTTCACAAGATTCTGGCAGAGGAAAAATTTTTGATTTTGATAAAGAGAGATATGTAAGTGTGAGGGATTATAGGAATGCAATATTTTTGAAGGACTTTTGGAGGGAGTGTCCGTTTATATTTGGAATACTGACATTTTTCAGGATTGCTCTGACTTTCATGTAATTGTCCATTATACATGTAATCACTGTTATTCAATATAGCAGTGTTTGTTAGGGACTTCTCTTTCTTCCCAGTAGCCATCTCTCATGTAGTGGATGACCATAGCTATTCTTTAATCTTGATCAACTTCTCTCCCCACCTGCTGTAACTCATTTAATTGCAACAATTTGAGTAAAAATGTTCTATTGAGTTAAAAAGAAAAAGAAGGTAATATGTATATCTACCCTAAATAATTAGAAAAAATAAAGACCAATATTCTCAAGAAAAGATAATGATAACTAATAATAATGCTTTTACTTTCACTTTTAAGTGGTTTACCATGGACATCAGTTTATTTCTCAGTTGCTCCTCTTAAGTTTGTTTTGATAGTGAGACCATTAGGTAAAGGACTCAATATAAACACTCAATAAATATTACAAATGTATCCTGATAATTTTGTAATTGAGAACATTTGAGGAGGGAAATGAAAAAATCTAATGATGGACAGACAGTAAGGTAGGGTAAATATTTTCCATTGTTTTAAATATGTTTGTTCAATTTTTTATCATGAAGATATAAGCATATTTCTTATTTTCTCCTGTCTGGAATTCTATATTGTCAGGATAATATCAGTGGAGCACTTAATCCTGGTTATCTAGAAATGGAATGGGTGCCTCACCTTTGATGTTAAACTTCACAGCTACATACCTCAGCCTGGCTTAGCTACGAAATAAAAAAGAATACCAGTGTGGGGTTACTGTGGACTGAAGCTCTCCATTACCTCCAGGGGCTGCTCCTGTCATCTTTTAGATCTTTTATGCCTCCCACTTTTCTTCATCTGGAATGAAAATGGTTCTGGGTGGAAGTAATTAAGATTATCAAGCAAGTCTGCATATTGAATGCCAGTAGTTTTTATCCAAATACCTCATTTTCCTTCTCAATTTAAAAATACTAAGATAAAATTTATACCATTTACTGAACACTTTCTGTGTAACAGACATGGTATTGAGTCTTTCACCTTTTTGTTCTCATGTTCACAACAAACTTACGAGGAACAATTAGGAAACTAAATTGATACCCATGGGAAATAACAGCAAGTCAGTGGGTACACCAGGAATACAAGCTGGTGCTCAAAATAATCAATAAATTTTTTTCTCATATTATCTGAATTATTGAATCCCAAGAGTGTATATAATCTCTAGTCTCTAATGATTTATGAAGTTATTGTAAGAATTTGTTAAATCTAATTTAATCATGTCCCATTGGCCATCTCCTTATTATCTATATATGCAATTATTTCCCAGTATGCTCATAAAAGTGTCATGGTTTCCTGTTTTTGGTCAGATTCATCATATAAGAAAAATCAAAACTGTGGTACACTCATGCGTTCAGTGGGGGAGAAAACATTATGGATTATTATTTCAAATTGAAAGTAAAGTGCTTAAGCCTATGCTCTTAGCAATGGAAAATCATTACTTTGACTCTAGTTAACACATGTGCTTAATTATTTCCATAGTACAATATCTATTATATTTTAACTCTGTTCCAGATAACTAATATTTAAGATGAATAATATAAAGAAACCAGAATGGAGCTACAAAATACCATTTATTATCTATGGTTTTAATTAAATTAGAGAAGCTAGAGAGAAAATCAGACATAACATGTATTTGATAGCTTAGTGCAAATTATCTTTACATTTATATCCATCTTTTTTTTAAAAAAAGCCTTTTTGAATATGTCACCAACGTTTTATACATATTTGACGGATATACATTATCCCAAACACACTTTCTAGCTTCTAATATTTATTTACAAAAGCTCTTGGTATTTATAGACAACATCTATTCATTTGCGTGATAGAGTTTTACAAATATCCTTTAAATTTAATACATTTTTGACTATGTGAGTATTCTGGTATGTAGTCATCAAATAATAATAATGATGTAAAATCTAGAATTTTTTAAAAAAGAAAACAGTTGACTTCTTGCACCAAATATATAGTTTAGATAATTGTGGTTACTTCCGGGCACCTGATTCTGGTATCAAGAAGCACACCATTAGTTCTGGATGTGCTCATCTGTTAGAGAATACAGATCTTCCTTGACTTACGTACAATGGGGTTACATCCCCATAAACCCATCAAAAGTTGAAAATTTGTAAGTCAAAAATGCATTTAATACACAATGCCATAGCTTAACCCTGCCTACCTTAAATGTGCTCTGAACACTTACATTAGCCTACAGTTGGACAAAATCATCTTTCCCAAAACTATTTTATAATGAAGTGCTGAATATCTCATGTAATTTATTGAATACAGTACTAAAGTGAAATGGTTGTATGGGTACAGAATGGTTGCTTACCCTCAAGATCGCGTGGCTGACTGGGAGCTATAGCTCGCTGCCCAGCATCATGAGAGAGAGAGTATGATTATCGGAACGCACATAGCTAGCCTGGGAAAAGATCAAAACTCGAAGTATGATTTCTGCTGAGTGCATTTTGTTTTCGCATCATCGTAAAGTGAAAAATCCTAAATTGATCCATCGTAAGTTGGTGACCATCTGTAGATTACTTCACCTCGTCTATCAAGTGACCTGTCAAGGAACAAGTGATGAAAAGGGTCCCTTCTACCTTTAGTCACTGTAAACTGTGGTAGATACGTACATTTATAGAGAAGATACACTTATAGATGAGCTCACCTCTCTGATCTTTAGTGCTTGAAGTGATAGCTTCTAGTATTGTTATCTCAGTTTCAGGAGTTTATGTGAAATTATCAAAAAAGAGTGAAGTAAAATTTTCTAATATTGAAAATATTTTATAAGAAAAGGCTAGTATTGTTTAAGATGAAGGCCTATTACAAGATCTATTCCAACAATTTTAAGAAATGTCATTTTGTCTAAAATTAACCCATTTGCAATATTGAACAGCAGAAACTTTTACCATCAGTTACGATTTCTGTGGTCTTAAAACTGTTTTTTACAACAAATTCCAGTCATTTGTTTCTTCCGATTTGGCAGTAATTTTAACTCAAGGCAACACTTTCTAGTTCATTGAACCTCTGCCTTGCAAGCAGTTTTATTTGTAACATAACAAGTGTGTTTAAATGCTCATGTTAGTATTGTATCGTGTTCATTTTTGAAATAAATTATTTCTGATTTCTTTTTTAAAAGAAAAAGATGGTTTATACTGTCTTTTACCAGCTTTCACTCCTCTGAGATGTCATTCCTGATCTGAGTTGACTTAGGAGACTTTTCTTCTTGCTGGTCAAATTTTATCTCTTTCCTTTATCAAAAACTTCATATGTTGGGTGATAATTACCTCATGATCATCAGAATAAGTCACATAAGGAGAAGATCTACATAAGATTCATGTTTATATCTCAAGTAACCAGCATTGCACCTAACATTATGTGTTCAACAAATAATTTTGAGTGAGTAAATACTTATTTAAATAAAGTTCAGTTGAGTGTGGTTTTATGAATAAAAATAGTCCTGGGAGCTTCCCTGGTGGCGCAGTGGTTGAGAGTCCGCCTGCCGATGCAGGGGACACGGGTTCGTGCCCCGGTCCGGGAAGATCCCACATGCCGCGGAGTGGCTAGGCCCGTGAGCCATGGCCGCTGAGCCTGTGCGTCCGGAGCCTGTGCTCCACAACGCAGAGAGGCCACAACAGTGAGAGGCCTGTGTAACGCAAAAAAAAAAGAAAAAAGAAAAATAGTCCTGGATTTGAAAAATTGCAGAAGTTTAATACTTGGTGAGCTTTTGGGCCATGCTCCAAATGAGCATATGTAAAGCTTCCTATCAGAGGTCACGCCACAGAAATGATGTTTTCAGAGGCAGTTGCTTCTATGTGAAGAAAAGGATCAAACCTTAGTTCTGCACAGCAATCTCTGAGTTTATGGAAACTACACTCATGAGTAATAATGTCAGCCAGCCAGCCTACCTGCCTGCCTGCTTTCTTTCCTGCCTCTCTCCCTTGCTTCCTTTCTTCCTTCTTCCAGATCTGGCATTTCTATATACCACACTCATGTTGGAAAGGGAAAGATCCAGGGAAAGGAGAGAGGAATTGAAGAGAAGAAGAATATATACATGTATATATAACACATACCTACTTAACCCACTGAGTTTGTTAAATGTGTGACACAGGAATATTTTACAAGTTAGGCGCTGTGAAAGCACCAGATTTTCTAGTTTGCAATCACTGTGTACAATTTCACATGAGAAAGTTCTCTTTGGAGAAAATGCTATCAACCAAATAAAAAGGTGGGAAATCGTTTGGAATGTTCCAAATGCCTTTTATACTTTGTATATTTAGAAAAGCTTATATTATTTCTTATGCTAGTAATGACATGATATATTTAATCAGACTTTCAATTTTTAAATTTTAGTTTATTTAGTACCTGAACACTTTCTCTGAAGAGTGATCATCAGGGATTGTCATGAATGGGGCAGGGGTGGGGGGCCTTCCACTGTTTTAAAACCATGTATCTTTGATTTCTTCTCTCTGAAATTTTTGGGACAGAAATGTAAAAGTTTACTGTGAACTCTGATAATCAAACAATAATTTTGCCACTCTTCCCCCTGTAACACTTTCCCAGTGTCTTGTTTGCTTAATCTTTTCTACCACCTTGCCTCTTTCGAAACTCGCCCTGTGGCCCCATCCTTCAGGCACTCACATTCTGCTTTCCAAATTGACTGGCCGCTAATCTTACAGATGAATCCACTCTAATGGCTGCTGATATGATACTGGGGCTTGAGGTCAATCCTTCCACATAGTTAAGTTGTTAAAAGTTTTTAAAAGGGGCAGTCTGATAAAGTGAAATGAACGCAAGAGGGTCAGAAAACTGGGTTTGGGGTCCTAGTCTCACTACTAATTTTGTAACTTAAATAGTTATTGATACTTTAGCTTTTAGTTCCAGCCGAATGAATAGGATGATAAATGGTAAAATAATAATAATAATAATGCCTACACTGTCTGAGAACTTCTCATTAAAGTGTGTGTTATAAAGTGAAAGAGTATTATGAATATACAAAAGTGATCGTTTCTTTGAAACAATAGTTTAACCCAAAACAGTGAACACACACACACACACACGTTTATGTTTTCTGCAACACTACCAGGTAAAAGCATTATTGGGTAATCTAGAAAGTTCCATGTACAGAGATAATAAATACATACAAATCACTATTATAAGGAAGAAAATGGTAAAAAAAAAAAAAATTAGCGCTAAAATCAAATACTCTAGGAGTTCAAAGGGAGAGATCACCTCTGAATTTCTGGCAAGGAGAGGCTACATGAGTCAGGGAAATGTTCCTTAGGAGATGACAGACAGACTTCAAAAGATGGTAGGGTTTAAACATAACACTAATGATGGGTATTTCAAGTAATATACCAGAGAGGTAACACCTTCACAACACAGAAAGATCAACTATATACAGCTCCCCAAAAGCCAGAGTGTCAAGGAGGCTGCCTTTGGCAAGATTACTCTGGTCAGTTATGTGTAACTTAAGAATATATACAACTGTGAAGATATACAAGCATTAATAAAAGACTCCAGAATTACGAATAAATGACTGCAGCTTGCTCGATCTTTAGGAATTACATTTTTGGAAGTATTTTCTGAAGCTAAAAATATCTTCAACAATGAGTTCAAACTTTAGAAACAAAAAACTTTATGCCAGTATTATAGCCTACATATTAAATCTTTCTGTAGACTAAAGACATTTTCAAAATATATACATATATTGTATTTATTGAAGAACCCATACAGTTAGAGAATTAAGTGGCTGATATAGTCGATGCTTTAATGTTTAGTGTGCAGGACTTATTCTCACCAATTTGGGGACCCATGTCGAGGTTTCATAAAACACTTCAATATTATATGTGATGCACTGACAATAGTGTTAAGTGTGAACTCAAGTATCCTAGGATCTATATTCACTGGTAACATATTAAATTTTTCTTCTCTTTATCGTTCTGTTTTCCACTTATTTTTAAAAACTCTTTTAAAAAATGTTACTTGTTCTTTGGATAAAATTTTTAAAATCTATAATGGAATATCATTTTTAGACCAGTCTTCTGCAGTCTTCTGTCTTTGACTGAGAGTACTCTACAGTGCACTGTTACTTCCCTGGATTAGATTAAAGGGTTTCAAAGTAATGCTGTAGCTGTCCCCATGTTATTTGTCAAGTCATTCTGCCATCCTTTGGTTCTCTGATATCACGACCTAAAAAGTGAACTCCCCACTCCCACGTGGAGCTTCACATAGATCTTCCTTCCAGGCAAAACTCATCCTAATCACAACGGATGCTTAAGAATGTTTACCTGTTAGAGCTTGTCAGTACATTTTCTTTCATCTCCATCTATACCATCTCACAATGTTAAAAGCATGACTATATCTGGGTTAATAGGAGTCAAGCTGAAAAAATACCTCATAAGGCAGCGGTCTTTAAATATCAACAATGGCTTGTGAAAAGTTCCATTGTGTGCCAAATATAATATCTTCTTCTAAATTAATAAATGTGGACTTCCCTTGTGGCACAGTGGTTAAGAATCCGCCTGCCAGTGTAAGGGACACGGGTTCAAGCCCTGAGCCGGGGAGATCCCACCTGTTGCGGAACAGCTAAGCCCACGAGCCGCAACTACTGACGCCTGCGCTCTAGAGCCCGTGCTCCATGACAAGAGAAGCCACCTCAATGAGAAGCCCGCACACCACAATGAAGAGTAGCCCCCGCTCGCCACAACTAGAGAAAGCCCGTGCGCAGCAACAGGGACCCAACACAGCCAATAAATAAATAAATAAATGTAACTATGAGAAAGCATGCGATTTTAACAGACAAAAGTAAATGTTGCCTAAAATCTAGAACCTTAAGTATCAACGAGGTCTACTGATGTTCTGTATTAAATGTTCTTTCAAAGCCATTCCTTGCTGCTTTTTCATCAAACAGGAGCTTATGGTTGATTTTTACCCAGAGTTTCTCCTTTAGAGTTTGTCCTCCTGGAGAAGACAAGCCTTCTCTGACCAGGGCTCTGCAGGCCCTGACCCTTCGATGGACCTCCTGCCGACAGAGGCTTTTGACTCTTGCGCCCCCGCTGCTGTTTCCTGTGTCTGCTTACCCAGACCTCTCACATCCATGGCATTCCTGCCTACCTGTACCTCCCAAAGCATATCCTCCCTCCATGTCTCAAGATGTGAATCAGGAAGTGCTGTTGGGTCAGCCTGTGACAAGGAGTGGTGTCTGGAAGGTCAGGGAGGGTTTCTGGCAGCAAAGAAGTATACTGTCGGGCTTCCCTGGTGGCGCAGTGGTCGAGAAGTCCGCCTGCCGATGCAGGGGACACGGGTTCGTGCCCCAGTCCGGGAAGATCCCATATGCCGTGGAGCGGCTGGGCCCGTGAACCATGGCCGCTGAGCCTGCGCGTCTGGAGCCTGTGCTCCGCAACGGGAGAGGCCACAACAGTGAGAGGCCCGCGTACCGCAAAAACAACAACAAAGAGGTATATTGTCCAAGTTTGTTGAGCAACAGGGTGCTGGCTCCCCTCTTCCTTCCAGCAGCTGAAAAGTGTCCAGAACCGACAGCTCCCCCTTCCAGCGACTTTTCCAAACATTTGCAACAGCTAGTCACACCCCAGGTGAATAGTTTCCGACACCTGGGATGAGCTGAGGTTTTGTTCATATAAATAGACATAGAACAAAGGGAAGAATATGGCTCCCAATCTGGAACACGGTCTCTGTATGTAAAACCTATTTTGTATGTGAATATGCAGGTAGAAGTATTTTATTTATTTCAGGTCATAGTTTTGTTTTTAAAAACATCTTGAATTTTCTACTTTATTACCAATAATATAACTACCTAAAACAACATTTTCTCTCTCTATTTAAAGATGATAATTTGTAGGTTTCAATGGGTCTTAGGATAGAAAGAATATTTAGACATATAATAGCCTCAGAATTAATCCTTAAGGTCAGCCAGAATAATAAAAGTTTCCTGAGTTTGTAATACGTGCCAATATTTGGTAGCGTACGCGTGTCAATTTGCTTCTTAACGCTGTACACATTGGTTTCTATGACTTTTTAGAAACTATAGCCGAAGGGTGTGTTTTGTATTCTTAAGAAATGCAGTGAATTAACTTTGCTAGGTTTTAGACAATTCCAGTGTCTTGTTTTAGGTTTTAGGTACTGAATGCATTGCATGAAAAGGGAATGTTTCTATTTTGCCACCACCATTATGTTATCTTTTCCAGTGCAATTACAAGCTAATTCAGGGCTCTTTGTGTTACACTAATAGCTTCTGATTTCGCTGCTGTTACCCAGTACCTCTTCATGCACTTTTAATACCATCTGCAGTGCCCCCAGCACTTACCTTAGGTGAGCATTTTTCTCTAAGTAGAGACTCATCTTTGGCAAATCATTAATGGAACATCAAAAAGATCCCATCTGTTAGGGTTACATATGGCTAAGATCAGAATTATCAAATATCTCATTTTTTTCTTTATTCTTTTTTTTTTCTTTTTTTCCTTTCTTATCCACACAATAAATGTAGTTGTCAGCAGGATAAGTTCATGCACCGGATAAGGTCACAATTTCATTTAGTGGCAACTTCCAACAGTAAGAACTTACAAGGTTCGATTTATTAAAGAGTCAGAAGGGATAAGATCACTGCATGGCCAGCCTGATTTATCAGGGCTTGACTGGAGTACTTGAATAGGGAATGTCGTATTTCAAGTTTATGTTCCAAACTGTAGTTTAGTGTGTGTGATGACTGTATGACTCAAAAATTGAGAAGGAAAATTAGAAAAGGTATCCCTATAAGGCGATTTGTAGCTACTAACCAAGAACTCTCATTTCCTTTGCCAAACCATGCTTTGAGATGGGTCAACAGAGTGTTATATAAATGGCACTGTTTGTCTTAGAATGCAGATGAAACATGCTGTTGTTAATGCCTGAGGAAACACACATAGTGGCAAGACTGCAGTTTGGCTGTGAAGATAATCAGCAGTTAAATGATCATCTAACCCTCTTCTGTATCTGGCAGGCAGCTGTCAAATGGTTAAACCATCAAATAGCAAGAGCTCTGCCATGCTTCAGCCACCTTGGCTGACTTTGAAAATGTTTTGAGATGTTTAGAATCTTTGAGTGCTTTTTGAACTCAGCATGACTTCGGAGCTGTCCATGTTTGATACCATGATGTATAATGTTTTCCAACCATGAAGAAAATATAAATATGGCTTCTGACGCTATAGCCTTCTGCTGTAGTAAGACCTGATAAACATTATGAGCTAATTCATGTGGTCTGCTTTAAAATTTGGTTATGTATTTAAAACCACGTTCAAACCAATCCAAAGTTTATTTTCAGCAAATGAAATAGGATCTTCTGTCATCTCATTTACTTTCAACCATGTCCTTCTATGAAATCTGAGCCTGGAGTTAAGGGATATTCTGTAAATACCATATACATTTATGCCATCAACTTAATGCTGAATTCAGTTGAAGCATGATTGCTGACAATTATGCTAAAAGGCCCACATCTTGTCTGTTCCCCTTTGGTATGCTACAGTTTTCATATACTTTGCTCTCTAATGAGGCATCAAAAGGACTCTATTAAAAAGAAACAAGACAATGACTTGATAGCACCTTCAATAAAAAAAGATTTGAGGGTATCTCCCTTGATTTTAAGTATTTGTTTCCACCAGTAAATTTCTTTTATTTGGACAAAAAAAAGTGGGCTGATATCTTAAAAGCTGCAGTGTGTTTGGTAGTGATTTCTTACTCAGGGCTTTTTTTTAAAGTGAAGCTATCATAAGTCTTTGAGTAATCGCAGACTTTTAAAAGTATACATTATCAAGAAGATAAGAGAAACAGCCCTCAGCACTAACAATATTATCTTTTACCAAAATTGATTAGTCCATCCAGTGTGTCTCAAATATTTTGTGTGAACTTACCCAGCATGTTAAAAATATGAATTGGGCAGAAAAGAAAACTTCTTCATCCTGCTCCATGTTTCACAGATGAGGTAATGTAGTTAATGCAATAAAATGTTGAACAAATGAAATGTATGATTGTTGTAATACAAAGAGAAGACACGTATTAAGACAACTTTTTTTTGTCTTTAAAATCAACTTTAACTGTACTACAGTTAAGTCTGTGAACTTACGAAAATCCTTATCCAATCAACGATGTTCAATTTGTATTTTGCACTTACCACATGTCACAAACTATATTAATTACCATAGAATAAACAGAAATAAAAAATGCACCTGTAGTTCAAGATGTTGAGGTGAAAGAAGTTATCAAGGAGAAACCACTAGGGAATCATTAAATGCAAAACTGCATGGACTATAAATGTTATGGGAGAATTAGGGAAGGAGAACTCAGTTTGTTCCGGAGTTCAGAGTTGTTTGGTGAAAGAGAATACCTTCGAGTTTGATCTCGCAACATTAATAGGGTTTATCAGGGCAGCCAGGAGGATGGTGTGTCTGCCAGGTAGCAGCAGCAACAATTCTCAGAAAGGTGTGAGAGTTAAACTGGAGATGAGGAGGCAGGTGCCATAAGGAAGAGTTTATTGACTGGAAAGAAGAAGAAGAAATTCTGGAGAGCAGAACCGGCAGTCAAGCACATTGCTGTGGAGCAATTCTGCGGTGGTATTAGGATTCAGGCATAGATGTTCAAGTTGGGATGGTCAAAAGGAAGCTAGTGAAGGGACTTGCACAAATGAACGACAAGATGAAACTGGAGTTTTTAATATGTTTATCCTGGCAGGAATTTGGAGCCCAAATCAGAGCTGTAGAGTGAGTTGAGGCTGATTGGTCCTCTACATCTGAGTTGGTAAAAACTGGGAAATGCTGATAAGAAAGGTAAATCCAGGAGGTATTTAAAAGGACGTTAAAAGTCAAGTTATGGAGAGCATTTTGGATAGAGGTGTTAAAGAAGGAATGTGACCACAGACACTGAATAGTTAGATGTGATGGTGGAAGTATGTGGACATGCTCTTAGAATGCTTCAGTGTCTTTGTGGTGAAATAGTAAATGTTTATTAGGTACTTTGCTTATGTTATCTGAGTGAATCCTCACAGCAGCTATATGAGGAAGATATTGTGATTCCTATTTGGTTTGAAGAAACTGAAGTTGAGAGGGTTAAGGGACTTGCTCAGGATCACATGACTTGTTCCACTTACTTTTCTCCAACTCGATTTTGAATCTGTGTGCTGGCCTCCCATTCTAGAACATTCCATTCACTCCAGACACCCATGGTCTCCATCTCATCAAAAGGAATTTTCCCAGTCCTTTTCTTACTTTTGTAAATGTTCAGGTTACTTGATTGATCCCTCCTCCTTTAAATTCCTGATCAATCCATCGGATGCTATGGTACCACATCCAGTTTATGCTCTATTTTCTATTTTCTCACACTTCTCTTAAATATTTTGTGCCTACTCCTCCATCCCTCTGCTTTTTGAAAATCCTTGGAACTGTATCCTAGATCTTTTTATTTTATCATGTTATACTCTCTCCTAGATCAAAAATTCTATGACTTTTACCATGTACAAGCTGGTTTTAATTAATAAATAAATGCCAACATTTATCACTCTAGCTAAAACCTTGCTCCTGAGCCATAGGCTTGTACCTATCCACCCCAAATCACCTCCTGCCTTGCTTACAAAGCCACTTTGACCTCAATATTTCCAAGCTATAACTCCTTATCCTTAAATCTTCTTTTTTCTGTGTACCCTATCTCAATAGGTACATGACCATTGGCCCATTTGCCCAAGCCAGATATGAGAAGATCATTGCTGGATTTTTCCTTCCCTAATACCTAAAATCTAAATAATCACTAAGTTCTATGACTTCTACTTACCAAGCCTTATGGATTACATTTCCTCAGATTTATCCAGAACCCAAGCTTGTTTTGTTAGTTGCTTTATGCCTGGGGGTAACCCACTATCTGGTATTTAGTAGTTACCCAGTAGATATTAGTAGAATAAATGAATGAATGAACTAATGAATGGATTCAGAAAAGAATGAGTAAACAAATCAAATGAGAATGGAACGTTGCTTTCTGATTTTGAAATCTCTGATCTTTTCCAGCCAAACATTCTTTTTATGATAAGCTAGTTCTAGGACCTGGGTCTTTGATCCAGCATCTCAGTGTTCTTTCTACCTCTCATAATATATCGTATCTGGGGAAAGAAAATCATGGTGTCACAGACACCTTATCAAGTAGCAAGAGAGTGCAAACCCCTCTTTAACAATGACAGACCAAAGACTTAGAAAAGACATAACCTACTCATGGCCATTCAGGTGGCAATTTGATAGAGGGACTAAAATTTAATCTTAATTTAGTGCAATAATGTTTCCTCTATTTCATGACACTTATTAATCTTTGAAAAAATTTAAAAAATATTATACTCTTAAGCAACATGTATGTTAAATGAAATATAATTTCTGTTTATACAATATCTTATTTCTCTTGCTATCAGTAAACTATGTAGTCTTGGTAGTGTATAATGCTATTTGCAATGTGCTTATAGTTTTCTATAAAGCTGCTCTGAATAAATGAATATTTTAATTTAATTGTTTCAGCAACAGAAAAGAGTTCCCCAAACCTCAAAATAACATCTGACATCTTGATAAGCAAGAAAGGAGACTGAAATTTGTCTGTTTGTCTAATAAAGTTGAAAAGATTGACTTGAGAGCTTGAACAGTTACTGGGCTTTCTGTTATGGCCATCTTTAAGAGCTCGTAAAACTAATTTTGGCCTGCTTAAAATTTTAATGCATAGTCAAAGACACCTCCAAAACTTTGGAGATATTTGGGTGTCACTTCATGATCTGCCCTAAGTTTGTAGTTCTTAATCCATTAAAAGACAGACCTGGGCTTCCCTGGTGGCGCAGTGGTTGGGAGTCCGCCTGCCGAATCAGGGGACATGGGTTCGTGCCCTGGTCCGGGAGGATCCCACATGCCGTGGAGTGGCTGGGCCCGTGAGCCATGGCCGCTGAGCCTGCGCGTCCGGAGCCTGTGCTCTGCAACGGGAGAGGCCACAACAGTGAGAGGCCCACATACCGCAAAAAAAAAAAAAAGACAGACCTGCTTGTAAATCCACAGGTATAGATAAGAAGTCACTGTTTGACTGAGTCTGAACCCTTTTCAAATGAAAAATGTCAGTGGCAGAAAGAGAGGATTAATTACATTTTTAAAGGGTTTTCAAAGTTTTTCATGATTCCTCTGGTATCACTTGAAATGTGACATGACTAGGTTCTTCTTTTTTTAGTGTGTAAAAACAAGCAAATTATTTGGGCATCATTTTTATGTAGAAAAGAACATTTTAAACTAGTGTTTAGCTGAAGAGTTGAAATGTATTTTATCTTTAGAGGGTAAATTGTAAAGAAATTGTTTAAAATGTAAGCATGAATGAAAAATAAGAACTATCAGATAGAAATTAAAGTTTCTTTTCAAATAGAAAAATTATCCCAAATTTTTAAATAACTGCATTATCAATATGAATATGCATACATACGTTAAGGGATATTTCCCACTGAGCCGTATTTGACATCATAACAGGTTGTTGGCTATGCTCTATCTTTGAGGATTTTCTATACAAGTCTCTGATTCTAATGCATTAATCAAAAAGATTGTATGAGGATAGGGCTTCCCTGGTGGCGCAGTGGTTGAGAGTCCGCCTGCTGATGTAGGGGATACGGGTTCGTGCCCTGGTCCGGGAAGATCCCACATGCTGCGGAGTGGCTAGGCCCGTGAGCCATGGCTGCTGAGCCTGCGCGTCCGGAGCCTGTGCTCTGCAACGGGAGAGGCCACAACAGTGAGAGGCAGTAATACTCTCAGGACATAAATATCATAGATTTAATTACTTAAAGAGAAGGTCTCCAATTCCTGATTGAGATTTTTTTCCATTTATTCCAAACAATGTTTAGGCTTAATGACCAATTTAAAAATTTTTGAAGGCTTCATTTCTTTCTTTTTTCATTAACCTATTCATTTATTTCTTGAGTGACCATTTGATGAATTCCTACTTTATGCAAGTGTGTATACTGTCTTTACTTCCTGTTTCTCTTTAATGATCCCAAAGTAATAATTAGGAGGAAATAAAAGGAAGAAGACCATCCTAAACTGGCTGTTTCTTAAGGGTTTTTGTCCAAACCTTTTTGGTAACATAGAATCTTACCTAAAGTACCAAATATAAAAAAGTAATGACTTTGACTAAACATTTTTTTAATTTGCAAAACCATACATGTCCATTTTTTGCACTTGTATTTGTTCTATCCACTGAAACTAGTAGTAAATTCAGGAAATTGCCAAGTACTTTCAAAAACTCTCCATGTTGTTCACCAAGAGTCTTGAATCATTGTAATACAGTTATTGCCTAAGGTATATATCTTTAATTGTAATTTTTTAGTTACTTTGGTGATCAAATATAGGAATTTTAACTCTAAGTCATTGTCCTAACGCTTCTTGTCTATCTGTTTTGGCATTGGATCAATGCTTTCTGAGAATGTGTTATCATTTCTACTTCTTAAGGATTTACTAAATAGAATGGACTTCAGTAGGTGATAAGTGTGCAAAGGCTAAAGAAAGAAATTGGACTAAATGTGAATATAATTATAAGGACAAGTTTTATTATCCTCTCAGGATACCAAGATCAGTTGTTTTTCAGATGAACGTAATTAATTCTCTTTATATGAATCCTGAGAATATTGTTCGCGTAAAGCAAGCACACAAAAAGAGACGGCTGTTGGTAAAGCACAGGTGAAAGTAATTTAAACGCCTCGTGTTCATTGTCCGCAGGAGAGCTGGAGGTGTTTCAGAAAGACGGAGAACGAAAAATTCAGAGTCGGCAGCAACTTCCAGTGGGAACTACCTGGGGGCCGTTCGCTGGGAAGATGGACCTGAATAATAATTCCTTGGTATGTGGATGTTCTGAGATGGTTGACTCTTAATACTTCGTCATAGCACAGAAATTATCTCTGCTTGCTTCCCAGTGAAATCACTAAAAATAGCTGTTTTTTCTTTTTCGTGGGCCACAAAACTGGGATATCTTCCAAGTGGTCTGTCTCTGACAGTATGATATGTAGAATTTAGAAGGAAACAGGTTAATCATACTAAATGGTTATCTAGTAAGGTCATTTATAAGGTTGTGGCTTTATCTGCTTAGCCAGACTAATATTGTCCATATTTAATCATATATACAAATGCTTTTAGTTTTTAGATGACACAGATTAATTGTCATGCATTACAAGTTTACATGATGAACAAGGAATAAACAACCTTGATATTGCTTGGTAATACTATTTGTACCTTTAAGAGTGAGAATGAGTGACCAGCATCATAATTTTTCTTGTTAACTTTTTTGTAAAAATTCTGAGATCAGAAAGTCTACCTCTAGGAAAGATTGTATGGACAATTGATTGATTAGATGTTTTAAAAAGTTATGGAAAGATGGAATATTTGGTTACATTTAAACTTCATTTCTTAATTGAAGGTTCGCTTCCTATCGCAGCTGTAGCAAATTACCACAAACTGTGGCTTAAAACAACCCAAATTCATCATCTTGTAGTCTGAAAGGAATCTCTCTGGGCTAAAATCAAAGTGTCTGCAGGGCTGAGTTTTTTTCCTGGAGCTTCTAGGGGGGGGAAATCTGTTTTCTTTGCTTTTCTGTCTTCGAAAGGTTGTCCACAACCTTTGGCTTCCAACCCCCTTCCACCTTCAAAACCAGCAATGGCTGATAGAGTCTTTCTCATATCTTTATTCTGACTCTTGTGTCTCCCCCTTCCACATTCAAGAACGCTTGTGATTACATTGGGCCCACCTGGGTAATCTAAGGTACTCTTGCAACTTTAATTCCATCTGCTTTCTTAATTCCCTTTTGCCTTGTAACATTCACAAAGTCCAGGGATCAGGACATTAGGACTTCTCCTATTATAAGTAACAATACAAGTCATAAAACTTGGGGATAAAAACGTTTTATATTCTTTAGGAGATCCAGAAATTATTTATATGTATGGAAGTCCTTCTCTCTAAATGCCATTTTTGTAGGAAGAGTTTCATGCCTGCTAAATATCTCCATCTACACTGGGGGTCGGGGTGAGACATAAAAACTCCCAGGGGGGTTTTGACAAGTGTGCTCAACTCAGCAACGTTGCTTTCCTTTTTCAATTGAGTACATGAAAGAAATTTCTTCTTCAAGCTATTACAGGAGAGAAACTGGTATGTGCGGATTTTTGCTTATTTAGTGCCATGTGGATGAGACAGAGGTCATTGATTTAACTAAAAGTAATGATTGGAATAAATAAGAAACATTTGTGTCATCAAACTTTCAAACAACGTAAAAGGTTCTAGGGGTGTGTTTTTACTTCCTAAATCCATGTGTTTAATCCATAAAAGGATGAAGCAGGAGACTGTACCTGTGTTTAAGAACCAAACAAGTTGATAGACCAGGCTAAATATTTAATAATCTGGGCAGTTTAATTTGTGGTGGTCCAGTGCACCTACTTCAGAAAGGGTTTGAGAAGTGGCTTCACGAACACTGCAGACCTTAGTTGGTTGAGTTGTATTAGTGGACTGTTCTACTGATTCCTTTGATAGAGTAATATTAGCTATTATACTACTTTATCAAGCAAAGACAAGAGGAAGATTGTGTCAGCATCAAAGGGTGAATTAAGTGCTATTCAAAACCCATTTTATCTGGGGGTTTCTATTCGTTCTTTAGCATTGCTTTAAAAATGTTGTAGGCAATAAGATGTTTATCTTATTTGTCACTGTATATCAGACACCAACATAAACTTTAGTCATTTCTCTGATATTTCTTCAAGAGTGTACTGCCATTGAAGTGGCGGCCATCGTTGCTATAAGAAATGCATGTTTTCCCCTTTATTACATCAACATGATATCTCTATGAAAATGCAACTTTTGATTAATCTTTATATCATTATATATATGTAGACTGGTGCTTTTTACACATTTTTAACGTATGCTAAATTGTGATGTGTGGAAAGTAAACCTATTTGTGGAACTTTAATTTTCCAGTGAAATATTTTTAGGCAGATGATATCATTTGGTTCTTTTTTCATGCTTCTATACCACTCTAAAGCTATCTTGTGCCATACATAATATCTTTTAAAGGATTCAATTTATAGTTATGAAGTTTTTGGTGTTTTTGATACTATTTGAAGTGAATGACTGCTCTTTAGGGTATCAAAAACCAATCGTGGGGAATAGTTTTTTAATAGAAAATAATCTTAATACCCTAATTTTCTCCTTTTTTCTTAGGATTTAAATATTTAATTCATGTTAATTCCCTAAACTATAGCATTTTCTCTATTTTTAAATGTAGTTGCTTTGCTAAAATATACTTAAAAATTTTTTTTGACAATAACATTCTTTTCCAGAATTTACTTTTGATTTTATGTCATTAAACACTACTAATACTAATATTGACACTATTGTTACTTCTGTAGAACAATTGTCTAAGTTATACTTCGTACTTATTTTTTCTAGACACTATGTGGAGAATTGGAAATGGATTAGCTCCCTTACTCCTCAGAACAAACCTATGAATTTGGTTCTATTTTTATTTATTTATTATTGAAGTATAGTTGATTTACAATGTTGTGTTAGCTTCAGGTATACAGCAAAGTGATTCAGTTATGCATATATATGTCTATTCTTTTTAAGATTCTTTTCCCTTATAGGTTATTACAAAATATTAAATATAGTTTCCTGTGCTATACCGTAGATCCTTGCTGGTTATCTATTTTATACATAGCAGTGTGTATATGTTAATCCCAACCTCCCAGTTTATGCCTCCCCCCCTTACCCCATTGGTAACCACAAGTTTGTTTTCTATGTCTGTGAGTCTATTTCTGTTTTGTATGTAAGTTCATTTATATCATTCATTTTTTTTAATTCCATATGTAAGCAATATCATGTGATATTTGTCTTTCTCTTTCTGACCACTTCACTTAGTGTGGTAATCTCTAGGTCCATTCATGTTGCTGCAAATGGCATTTTTCGTTCTTTTTTAATTGCTGAGTAATATTCCATATCATCTTTATCCATTCATCTGTCAGTGGACATTTAGGTTGTTTCCAGGTCTTGGCTATTGTAAATAGTGCTACATTGGGGTGCATGTATCTCTTGGAATTATGGTTTTGTCTGGACATATGCCCAGGAGTGGGATTGCAGGATCATACATTAGCTCTATTTTTAGTTTTTAATGACTCTCCATACTGTTCTCTATAGTGGCTGTATCAATTTACATTCCCACCAAAGTGTAGGAGGGTTCCTTTTTCTCTACACCTTATCCAGCATTTATTTTTTGTAGACTTTTTGATGATGGCCATTCTGACCAGTGTGAGTTGATACCTCATTGTAGTTTTGATTTGCATTTCTCTGATAATTGGTGATGTTAAGCATCTTTTCTTTTTTTCTTTAAACTTTTTATTTTATATTGGAGTATAGCCGATTAACAATGTTGTGATAGTTTCAGGTGCACAGCAAAGGGACTCATCCATACATACACATGTATCTATTTTCCCCCAGACTTCTCTCCCATCCAGGCTGCCACATAACATTGAGCAGAGTTCCCTGTGCTATACACTAGGTCCTTGTTGGTTATCCATTTTAAATACAGCAGTGTGTACATGACGACCCCAAACTCCCTAACTATCCCTTCCCCCCATCCTTCCCCCTTGAATTTGGATCTGTTTAAAATTATATTTATAGGTAAGAAAATAAAGGCTCAGGCCTTTTGATTCCAGAATCTGTGTTTTTAAAGACCAGGCCACACTCCTCCTCAATAGTATCTATAACATGATATGAGTATGATAAAATTGTTAGGGATTTCTTTACATGAATTCTAAGTTTATAAAAATCTCTGGGTGAAAATATGCAGTGATTAGAGGTAGACTCTTTTTTTTCTTACTTTGGGCAAAATATTTGTTATCATACTTCATAACTATCATGACTGAGGAGTTATGAGTTAATTCAAAGACTACCACAATTTTATTACCTCTTTATATTTGGACAGTACTTTAATATGTGTTTTATATCATGAAGATAAATTTTCTTTACCATAAAATGTATAGCCTACTAAACCTTCTTTACCCAACCTGGAATCAAGTTTGGAATTAGCACACTCTTTTAAATTAGCACACCCCTTTAAATTGCTTATTCGCCAACCAACGTAATGTTACTCTGTTCAGACTCATGGTGTCGTCTCAAGAGATCCAGCACACTAATTAATCCCACACAGTAATTAATTGAGTCACCATGCCAGATGTCAAATCCTTTTTATATCTTTCAAGTTCCCATCTTGAAGTGCATTAGCAATATGCCACCTTCTGCAGGAAGCCTTTGCAGACCAGGCATTTGGATGTATATAGAACATTTCCAGAAATATAGGCTATATAGAAACACCAAATGAATTGATTTGACAAAAAGTTTTCCTTGGAATCATGTAACACACTGAACACAGAAATAAATAATCTTTTGCTCACACCTCATTATCTTGTTAGATATTTCATGCTTAATAGCAACATATAATTAATATTTTCATTGAGTCAGATAGGGGTCAAAGTGCTTTATAAGTTTTATATCTCATTTAATTCTTACATAAGCATATGAGAAGATAATATCCGTTTTTTCCTCCTTTGTTATCGAGGAGGAAACTGCTACTGTGAGAAGTTGAATGACTAGCCCAAGGTCACCTCAATCTGATTTGAGAACCCATGTTGCAATCAAATACTGTCTGAGAAATTTTATCTGTAATATAGGGATAATAATGCTACCTTGCTTATCAGAATTTTGTAAAGACTAAATGAGGTAACATACATGAGTTATCCAGAAATACTGACTACTGTTACTGCTCAGTCACCTGTAAAAATGGGTCCATTAAAATCTGTCAAGTTTAAAACTGAAAAGACACTCCAAATTAAATAAGTAAAACTATAGACTTTTGGCATTTGGGGATGTTACATGCCTAAATTTGACTATTTTCCAAGGACACTGTATTAGTCTGGGTTCTCCAGAAAAACAGAATAGGGTGTGGGGTGTGTGTGTGTGTGTGTGTGTGTGTGTGTGTGTGTGTGTGTGTGTGTGTGTGTGTGTGTGTGTCTAGAGAGAGAGTGAGGGGGAGAGAGAGAGAGATTTATTATAAGGAATTGGCTCACATGATCATGGAGACTGGCTAGGTGAAAATCGGTAGTTTAGGTCAGCAGGCTGGAGAGTCAGTGGCGTAGATGAAGTTTGTTACTTGGGGAGGCCAGTCTTTTTGTCCTATTCAGGCTTTCAACTGATTGGATGAGGCTCACCCACATTACAGAGGGCAGTCTGTTTACCCAAAGTTCTCTGATTCAATTGTCAATCTCAACCAAAGCTCCTTCCAAGTTAATACACAAAACTAACCATCACAGATTCCAAAGGTCTATGGTATATTGTAAGTTTCAGTTTTTTCAGGCAGTCTTACGCCCCTGAATGAATTGTTAGCCAGCAAGTGAGCCGAGTTTTTTTTCCAATATCCTACCTCTGTGCCAAGGAATAACTTAATGTGCTATCATGGTGACACAAATTTCATGTTTTTGAAAGTCTTATAATTTTATTCATTGAAAATATCAAAGGACTATTGACAAGGAAGGAATTTTTAAAATCACTTTAAATTGTGATCAATATCTGTTTTGGAGGTGTTTTAGAATTTCTATATTTATATGTTGTGCCTTTGATGTTTTCCCATTTTCTCCTGAGGACAGAGATCTTTGTAATATGCTAAAATCTCTGCTATGCTAGCCGAGGTAAGTGCTTAATAATGATCAAACAACCTTTATATAGAAGGTTAGGTGTCTCTAATATTAGTGACATTTGCCCTCTCTGTCTTTTGATATGTCAGCTGTCAGTAGCTAACGAGTCTTATTCAGCGAGCTGCATGCTGGAATCATGCAACATGCATACTTAATTAAACAGAACATAAATAGAAAGTCCCAGGTTACTTAATACATAATAGTAAACTTATCACAATCTGTTTAATTCAACAAATGAAATTTGACATAGAAATTTCATTTTATTGATGCCATTCAATCAGAATAGAGCCTTGTTTTATTTTCCCATGGGATTGTGACATTGAATTCTACAAATAGGAAATACACGTATAAAGGATACTATAGGCAAAATTTTATTGACTTAATAATGACATAATGCATACATTAAATTCCACCTTACAGTTTTTAAGATAGTTATTAACATAGAAATGTGGTTGAGGAAAGAATTAGAGATTCCTGATCACATCACAGGGAAATATTAGAATTGTTAGATACCTCCATTGCTCCCCTTCTAGTTCTAACTCTTCCAGTACCCGTCTCTGAGCCCATTCATTGCCATGGTCTTCAAGCTTCATGTTGTACACACTCTAGAGCAACTATATCCCTATCCATGTGTCTCTAGCGTTCACCTGTATTGCCAAAGGCTGCTTAGTGGAATCATCTCTGACTTTCTATTTGAGAACATTGCTTCCAGCCTCAGGAGCAAACCTAACTGCAAGCCTGGCAAGCTGGAAGTGCTGGAGAATTAACGCTTCCAAAAGTAATCCTCAACCACTTATGGGCAGAAGTAGGTGGATAAATACCCCTGCTTCCTCACCTCTCCATTAGGATATGAGAAGTGTTCTACACAGTCTCTTGGAATTTGCCAGTGAAATTGAAGTCCAGCTGACTTTATAACACAGCGTTTACGGGTTTTCTTTCCCTTCCTCCTTCCTCCTCCACACCTCTACTGAATTTTTCTGAGATCACCCCTCCAATAAACTACTGACACTTGAATCAGTCTCAGGGTAACCTGGGGAAGCCATACCAACGCAGCTTCTAGGATACAATAATGAAGTAAATTGGAAAGTTATATCCAAATTATTGTTGAGATTCTAGACGACATAGATTTTTTTTAAATTGTTAGTATTCAATTCTAGATCACTGCCTCTGGCAAATAATATATACTCAATAGATTCTCTTTAAAATAAAACTCTGATCTAATTGAATTTCCTTACCAGGAGCAGTCTGACTGACTCTACCCATACCCTCCCATCTCCACCCTCTGAATGATATAATTTATAATGCTGCTGAGGCATGACTTTTTGTGGGGTCTTATATTTCTTTTCATTGATGTTGACATTGTGAACAATATCCTCCTTTTAATATTCATTCTAATCTGAGCTCAGGACTCCCATACTTTCCTACTTCTTATGTCTCTCTCGGTCTTGGCTCTTTTGAATTTAACTGTGAGTGTTTCCCAAAACACTCCGGCCTTTCTTCTCTTCTCCCTCTGTTTCCAGTGCCTCAGGGAGCTTATCCACTTGCAAAGCTTCAGCTACTAATTTACAAATGACATTTAAATTAAAAAATCTCTAACCTTGGCTTTCTACCCTTTCTCTAATAGCACATTTCAACTGTTTTACAAGCCTTTCCCACTGACTTCCTCCAACTAACAGTCAGGAGGCGAGTTTATTACAGTTTCCACACACTGTCTCCCTGTTCTTCTCCCTGACTTCCAAATTTTAGTCACCTTTAATCCAAAGTCTCTCCCTCTCCTTTCCTGCCTCTGCAGGAAGTTCTTTCTATGAGTTATCCCATGTTTCCCTCCCATTTCTACCTCTCCTTCTCTCACATCTCAAATGCCTATTTACATATGTAGTCACACACACACACACACACACACACACACACACACACACACACGCACCCCTCTCCTTTATTGCTTATAACTAACACCCTTGTTTCTGTCATCCACTCAGAGCCAGACATCTTCCAGGACTCTCCTTTTCATGTCCAGAAACCAAGTACCATAATTCCTGCTTTCTTCGTTTCTGTTCCCTTCTTTCTGTTCCTGCCACCACTGCTGTAGGTGAAACCGCCATCATTTCTTCCTTGATTATCACAGTATTCTTCTAACTTTCTTTCTGCCTTCCTTCTTGCCTCCTTTTTCTTTACCCAAATCACAGTGCGTCCTAAAAGCAAAACTAATCACTTGTGTGCTTAAGACATCCTAAAGGGCACAAGAGAACCCAAACTTATGGTGAAAGGGTCTTCATGACATCACCTTCTCGACTCTTACCCCTTTTCCACTCTCAGTGTAAGTTTCAGTCCACCTCAGCTACCTGCAGTGCTCTGAAAATATTCTTGTCTTACATCTCTATGCATTTGACTGTGCTGTGCCCTATGACCTACCCCTCGGCCCCTCTTCATCACATTAACTCCAATTGTTACTTCAAGACTCAGCCCAAGGTTACCCCAAAGTGGACCTTCCCTAAAGCCTCCAGTCTGGAATAGATATCCACTCCTCAAGTATTTCCATGATCTTTAGGTTTACTACGATAAGAACATTTCTAACATAATTCCAAATGTCTACTTACTTGTCTGTCTCCCCTGCAGACTGTATGCTCCTTATTTATCTTCTATATTTGTATCCTTCTTACCTAGAACAATGTCTGGTTCAAAGCAAGTCCTCAATAAATAACCCTTAGAGAATGAGTTAATTAATCCTTTCCTTTAACTTTTCTCCAGTAACAGTGAATGAGTCACATCTTTCTTTATTCATCTTTCTTTATTTATTCTTGTATTCTCCCTGAGTCTTTTACCCATTTTTCCTGCCTCCTCTGAGATCTTACTTCATCTGCCCAAGTTAACAATACAATACTACAGTTAATGCCATCTTCTGCCTGTTTTGTTTATATTTTTTGCTTAATCTCATTTGAGGGTAAATATATAATAGGGGAGGGCAATGACCTCTATTTCTTCAGTTTTTACCCAATAAAAAGATATGCCCATGATGGCTTCTTGGTAAATATTAAGTAATTTCAGTGTAAGATTTGCGCCCCTTTGAAGCAGTTAAAGACGACGAGGTGGTGAGCCCGTTGAGGCAATTATGATTTGTTTATAACAGAATCCGTTTTAGATCCCTCAGTATGACATGGGTGAAGGCCAAGAAGGTATTCTGCTCTACCATGCTTTCTGTGAAGTCTCATCCAGCATCGCACTTTCCAGTGACAAACCATCTGGGAAATTCCATCTGTCTCTGCTTGGAAACTGAGGTGGCAGTCGCCCACTGTGAGCAATTTTCTATTAACTTCTTGGATAAGATCAGTCAGATTTATACTGAATTGATGGGAACCGTAAGAGCAGGGTTGTTCCAAGAGAAGACAAATGTACAGATTCCTCTAATTGGACTTAAGCCAGTTTCATTCACGGATGCCCTTAGGTTCTAGTAGTGCAAGGACTTATAACCTTTTTAATTGTACCCTGTTCCTCTTGGGAAATGTTGGTGAAATTCGTTATTGATGGAGACTGTAGATTTGTCCCTTAGGGAGGCCAAGATCCTGGCGTCTCTTATACTCTATCTGCCATGTGGAGAATTAATGGAAACTGAGTGGACAGGGAAGCTGCTCCAAGAAGACATGAGGCAAGACATTTAGTGCAGCAGAGCCTTGGAAAATGGTGTGTTGGCCTGGTTTCTAGAATTAGAGGACAATTTTGTTGTTGTTTTGTTTGTTTGTTTGTAGAAAAGGGGAGAGCTCAGGGAGAGGAGAGATTGGTATGGAGTCCCAAGTTAGTAAAAGCATCCTGTAGAATTTGAGTCAGAAAGAAAGAAACCAAACACCAAATAATTACTCCACGATTCAGATCTCTAGAAGCAAACCAGCAAGGTCAATTACATGTGGAGCCGAATGGACTTATTGTATTATAATGTAGGCATAGTGAGGTTGGCAGTGGATGGAATTATATTGTAATGTGGGAAAATAACCGTTGAAATGAAAACCTAAAGTTTGCATTTCCTGGTAATTTGTATCTGGCTCCAAAAAAATACACCTTTTATATGTAGCTAGTCTGTCTGCTGATCTCAATCTCCCTCTAATTTGCTTTTTCTTCTGACGGTGAAGTCTTTCTAGATACGTTATGTTTGGACTTGGATCTGAAAGGTAGGGACACAAAGATACAATTCCTTGCCGTATATAGACAGTTTTATTTATGGGTCTAACTTACTGGCCTGTGCCTGAAATTTAAACACATTTTTGCCCTTGGGTTATGATACCCGGCTAAACCTCTTCACTTATATTTAGGCCAAGTTTTAATAAACAAAACGCATCTTTTTTGTTTAAGATTATTCCTTGTTCCCTTTTTCTAGAATTCCAAGGAGAATTTTATTGAAAGTGATCTTCTCATGGACTTATCAAAATGACTCTGTGATACGCTATTAATTTAATCAATGTCTGGAAGGAGTAGTTGTCCATATCATTATTTAATGTGATTAAAGTTGCTCTACTAAGAAGAGTATGTGTGTAAAGTTGAAGAGACTAATGAGAAGCTCTACCTTTTCCACAGAGTATGGGTATGAAAGATGAAGTCTGGCTTTTGGTTTATACCTCCAGTTACTCTTTATGGAGTAGTTCCTGTTTGTAGATCTTTTTTCACACTTCAGGGTCCCTTAGGGGAGAGAATCTCTTTTCCCTCTGGGGAGTCTATCAGATTCTTGGGTGGTGAGGAAGTATTTTGCAAAATATAACTCTGTTGTTTTCATAACACAAATTATAGAAAAATACTTTTGGCTGGAGGAGAAGGTAAAATGAGAAAGCATGTGAGGAGTACCTGTTTACAAAGTTGACCCAAAGTTTCATCGATTATTTTATGATATATCTGGCATGCCTTTCAAAGTCTTTCTCCTTGACTTTTTTGGAGACTTGCTGTTCCACAACTCTTTTTAGAACAATTGGTTTGGCACGTGCACTTACCTGTCATTTGCGTGGTTATAATAAATATTGTTCCAATGTTACGAGAATTTAGCAGTGATGTCAGCTAGGCATAATAATTAATTCATTCAGTAACTTGGAAATGGTAACTGTGAAAGAACGGACATAAGTGCTATTTTGTATTCCTTCTGCTTGATCTTAAAAATCAATATTACTTAGGCATAACCCTTTAAATATAAAATATTAGACTCATAAAATATCAGACTCTGTTTTTTAACTATCAACAGGTATTCCCAGGACACCATTAATCAAACATCATAACTTGACATTAGCTCTCAGTTAGCATTGTCAATCTTTAGTCTCGTAAGAGGTTTTCCTGGTGTAGGCAGGTTTGTGAGTCTGATCCTGTCCAAACCACTCTTGCAAGGTGATGTTGTATGATGTCCAGAGGCAATAATTCTTACATACATTTATAAAAGAAAAATAAAGTAATATTTCTAAAATGGTTTTGTAAACTTGAGAAATTATTTGAGAAACTCTTTTCTGGAGATGAACATCTCTTTTCCTTGTTAATTTAAGTATTGAATTTAAAGTCATTCTTTATTATTCATTTACTTTTATATCACTTTTTAAATAAAATCCTTTGCCCTAGTTCAACAAAACTGTGCTTCTTGATTCTAGTAATCTGTATGTCATTTGTGCTATTCTATATGTTTTATATCTCTTTCTATTTTAAAGGTCAGGAGCTCAGAGTCAAGCATAGGGTTACGTGTGTTAGTCTTGTGGTTTTCTCATACTCTTTATTTTCTCGGGGTCAGAAAGAGCACAGATTGTCTCTGTGTCTTTGGTAGAGTGTCTCATACAAGGCTGGATTCAGAAAGTGACAGCCAGAGCTGTGGTGTCATCTGAAGGCTCAACTAGGAGAAGTTCTGCTTGAAAGGTCACTACATGGCTGTTGACTCAGTTCCCTGCCTCCTGGGCTTCTCCATAGAGCAACTCACAGCATGGCAGCTGGCATCTCTCTGAGCAGGCAAATGAGACAGCAATACAAGGAGCCCAGGACTGAAATCAGTCCTTTTGTTACCTAGTCTCGGAAGTGGGCATCCCATCACTTTTGCTGAATTCTATTCATTGGAATTGAGTCACTAGGTCTAGCCCACCCTGAAGGGAAGGAAATGGCACATAGGCTTGAAACTAAAGGCTGTGATCACTGGGGGCCTCTCACAGGCTGTTTACCACTAAAAGTAATTTGCATAAATAGTTACCTGGCCTCTGAATAAGGAAGGACTTTCAAATAATAGTAGCAATGGGAGAAATCACAAAAGAAAATCCAATTAATTTGAATAGAAAAGACTAAATCATATATTATAAAACATCATAACTAAAATCAAAGTTTAACTGGTAAGTAAAAGACATTTGTGAAAATGAGATACATTTTATTCTCGTTTTTGAAGGTAAATAAGGTCTTCCACATAGAAGGTCATGAATAAATTCTTGATTAATTTGTTTAGAAATTGTGAGGACAGAGAAAGATGAATTAAAATATATGAAACATAAGTTATACAAAATCTAATGGGAAATAAGAACCAGAGGCAGATTGTTTGCTGAGTATTTCTTCTCCTTCAGTAGTTTTGAGAAACATACACTAACATATTGTAAAGATCAGAAATGGGGAGAAAGCATGGGAAAGAGCCCATGATGTGGTCGATGTAGCCTGATGCTAGTCCCAACTGTTATTACGCAAAGTGGATGTGCTATCTTGGGTAATCACACCTGCTCTCAGTTTCCTCATTTATAAAATGGGGATATTATACCACCCCTATTTCTTAGAGTTGTTGTAAAATTATATAAAATTATATGCATTTAGTCACTTTGAAAAATATACAGATTATTATACAAACCTAGATTACTTTTTATTATGCCTGTGAATAGAAAGTAGATTACTCGTTCCTTTAATTCACCAAGCAGTGCTTCAAACCTTTTCTCTTCAGTCCCCTCTCTGAACATACTTAAAAAGCATTTTTGGTTGTCATTGTACGTATGCATCTTCATACACATGTGCACACATGTATTTATATACACACAAACACACACATACTCATCGATTAGCTAGCATCAGTATTCTGAGAACTCATAGCCTAGAGGAGTACAAGGTATGAACTTAGAGCATTTATCATCTAAGGAGACAATCACCACAGAAGCGGAGAAAAAACATGTATTTTTAGGAAGAGAAAGAGAGGTTAAGTGGTCAAACTGCTTTTTGAATTATGCTGGCTTCTTTGTGTTTTCTTTTTGTAAGGAGTTATTCTTCAGAAAGCATTTCTCAGGTGGGTGATTGGGGATTTCAGACAATTGGAAAAGTAATTTACCCTGATTCACTTTTGAGTTACGTTTGTATTTTAAAATGTTAACTCAATTCTTTCATTACTTATGGCATTTTAGAGCTCAGTACAGAGCGGAGTGAATAAGGCCGTCATAATGCAGACAGTGATGCACCATAAAATAAGAAGACATGGGGGCAGAGTTCGGAAGAGCAAAGGCAGTTCACGTGCCTTAAGTTTTAGCTTTTATGAAGAAGTCCGGCAAAGACCGTTGTTTCTCATCACCCTATGTGTGAGCGTTATCCCATGGGCAGGTGCAGCATCATTACCTTTCTGCATCTTAAAGCCACTGATGCTCAGGCCCGTGTAGAATATTAGGCGGTGGAAGGTGCCCAGTGACGTCCTCATGTGCATCTGAGATAAGCATCGGGGGGGTCCAGGCACATGTCAAATAAAATATCTACAGGAAAAAATAAGACAGCATTTGCCTTTCCTGAAGTAGTTCAGAGGTGGCGAAAAGAGTTTATCCTTTATCTGAATATTGTCAGCAGGGAACATAGGCAGTTTTATAATGGTTGCATTCCTTCAAAACTTTGTGACAATTGAGAAAGTTGGACGTGGGCAGAAGCGTTCCTCATCTTTGCTGATGCTCCAGACGGAGACGGTTGAGGGAAGAAGAGTGCGTGACAAAAGTCAACCCGTGGTCCGCTCCATGACTTCATTAATCAAGGGGAAGCGTTCTGAAAAATGTTTCTCTTTGGTTGCGGCCATCTATTTTTTGGTGTTAATCGGCGCCCTGTGGCAGGGTTTTGTGAAAGGAAACAATGAACAGTTGTAGCATCCCCCCTACGCGCAACTGCTGTCGCCCCTGTCAGAAGGCTCCGAGGGTGATGCAGGTCTGTATCATCCTGATAAGGAAAAGAGGATTCAGAATGGCTTTGGAGAGAATGTGTGGGAGTAGTGTGTGCCGTTTTGGACTAGACGAGCTATGGAATACGGCAGAGGCCCTTAATGGGATCCTAAGGGTTCAGTGCCAGACCTTCTGTGGCTTCTTGAAGATTTTCTAATGAAATATTTTGATGGTGAAATTCTGAGACTGTCAGAGGGGCTGAGGTTCAAGATGCTGTTTTCAGTTGTTTGTTCCATAAGCTGTGATGAGTCAATCCAGGTCAAAAAATAACAAGAAAAGAAAAGAAAAAAACAAAACAAAAAAACTCAAGAAACCTCCCACGGTATGTATGGAGGTCACTTTTACTCGGGTGACAATGCACTTCCATGCCACTGTCATCACGAGCTCTGTACAAGTGGCCCATGCATTTTATATACTGTCGGTTCCTATTTTATGGCTAGATGAAATATGAAACTATCTTTTATAATGCTGATTCCATTTTGGCAGGCCTTTGGATCCACATATGGTCCAGTTAAACTGTTTTGGACCCTAATGTACCTTTGTTATTTATTGGGATTTTTTGAAAGGGGATAAATGTTCTATTTTCACTCTGGATTAAAAAACACACATTAAATGTTTCCTAAAAATTCATATAGCTGAGAGAATTCTAGTGAGCTTTAGAAACTGATCTGCTATTCTCAGCTCAAATAAAGTCATTCTTACCCATGAAGGAAAAAAAAAAAAAGGCAACTGAAGTTCTAGCAAAATAGAAGTAGTATTGTATAGAACAACACAATAAAATGAAAACAGAGAGCAGTTCGTAAACGGGGGCCAGGAAAGTTGTCATCCTGTAACCAGTTGTGATCTTTAAGCATGTTTAGGCTTACAGATGCTGCTAGGATTTTCTTTCATTCATTCCACTGTTATTCTGGCACGTTATAAATAAACATACAGGCATGAAGAGCAGAAAAGAAAGTGGTTGTCAGAAGGATGAATGATAGGCAGTGACCTCACATACCATGGATAGTACAGTGCTCAGTTAGGCAGGCTTCGTTGCCTAGAGGTGAAGTGTAGTCCCTCTACTGAGGCCTGGCTGATAGAGACTCCCTCTTCAACTTTAATCTCTTTGTTTTGTTGAGTTTAACTCAGGCTCTTAACTTCTGTTTAAAAGAATGTCTGTATGTAAATATGAGGAAAGATAAACTAGAAGGAAAGTGACATGTTTACCAATGTCATTTCAAAGCACAACTTTTTCTTCCTTAAAAAAAGCTGGAAGGAGAGGTATATTTGGATAATAATAGTCATACTTTGCATTTGTGAAGCACCTTCAGATTTTTCTTATATGGTCATCTATTTTTTTTAAATTAAATTTATTTATTTATTTATTTTTGGCTGCATTGGGCCTTCGTTGCTGTGCGCGGGCTTTCTCTAGTTGTGGCGAGCGGGGGCTACTCTTCGTTGCGGTGCACAGGCTTCTCATTGCACTGGCTTCTCTTGTTGTGGAGCACGGGCTCTAGGACACACAGGCTTCAGTAGTTGTGGCATGTGGGCTCAGTAGTTGTGTCTCACGGGCTCTAGAGCGCAGGCTCAGTAGTTGTGGCGCACGGGCATGTGGGATCTTCCCAGACCAGGGTTCGAACCCATGTCCCCTGCATTGGCAGGCCGATTCTCAACCACTGCACCACCAGGGGAGCCCCCTGGTCATCTATTTTTATTTGAAGTTAATCACTAAATAAACTTGCTAGAATGGGCACAATCTAAACTTTTGGCCATTGGTTACCTAAGGAGCTGGATAAAAGAGTGGAGATGGACCCATTTTAACTTATCACCCTAATCCCCCACCAAATTGTATGCCTTCCAAGTGGTATATTATTTTTATCTTTTGTACAGTTATTTTATCCTTTTTACATGACAGGGTAGTGGAATAATTATTTTTATTATTTCATAACTAATTTAACAGTCTTCCCCTGCTATTAACTGCTAGCAATTGAATGACTAAAATCTCTTTCTTTCTCTAATGTTAGATGTATTGTGCTAAACATCTTGAGGAAAATGTGACTCAATATTTATTAAAGTACGTGCTGTAAGTGAGGAACTCTGCTAAGAAGTGAGGGTACAAAAATCTGAATTCTTACCAAGCAGAATTACTTCTTGTATAAGTATTTAAACATAACTGAATTCTATCCATAGCCTTTATATAATACTTTAAGCAAACCTAGCACACAAAAAACCACATTCACACACACTCAGCCATGCACACACATAAGTCTACACACACACACACACACACACACACACAAACACTCTCTAAATGGTTGATTGTTAAGCCAATAAATAAGATTAATATTTTCATTTTATTTTGTTTAACTCAACTTTCCTAAATAAAAGAATCTCATGAAATAAAGCACACCTCTATTGTTGAACAAGTTACATAAACTTAATATTTTTCCTGTCATTAGACAACATTATAAATGTTGACAATGTTTCTCATTTTTTCCTCATAATTTTATTATTTTATCTCATGGCAAAACACAAAATCGCAAATTATCATAGAGATATTTTAAGTACTCCAGTAGGTAACTTGGAATAAATATAGAGCATTTTAGGTGAATAAATTTGGAGCATGAAAAAGATGTTTTAATTCTTGATCACCTGGAGAGTTATAGAAAGTTCCAGTTTTGTTAATGGCAAATATAGTAAGGAAAGAAAAAGAAAATGTGAGAAATGAAAAAATATGCAAACATAAAATGCAAAGTGCTCTCTCATATTATTTGATATCCTGTGAGTTTCCATTTCCCCTTACTCTGTATTTGCGATGCGTCTGAATTATTGAGAACTGTCCCTAACCTTCATTGAGATGATATAATAAGTATTTTGTGATTATTCAGGATTCAAACAATTTAATTGAATTAGGGATACTGAATTGTATGTTCGGTTCTCAGTATTTATCTTTAAAATTAAGAAATAGAGTGGTTTGGTAACATTATTTTTGTGAATTATTGCTAATATTTGCTGCGAGTTTTATATACCACTCACATTGTAGGAACAAAAGAATACTCAATCTTTTGTTTTCATACCTCCTTAGCCACTGAAGGCATTGAAAAGAGAAGCAAGTCATCTCCTTTCAGCTTGTTTGACAGCATCCAGAGGAACATGGAGCCAACTATTTGAGCTGCATCTTCTCAATAGTTCTCCAACTATCTTTTACTAGTTCATATGCAGTTATCTTAAAGTTGAAAGGAAGGGAAATCAGTAGAAACAAGAAGTACAGTCCATTTTAGCGTATCACTTCCTACAATCAAGCTTTCACTTACCTCATTTTACTGTATTGTTTTACCATAGTTTCTCCTGAAAGGCATTGTAGTGTGAGCTGAATATTTTTTAACATCTAATAATACAGAGTATTCATAACGTTTCTGGAACTTAAGAATTTCTCAGTAATTTGCTTCTATTTTGCAGATGTGAGTCATCTCAGTTCTACATAATCCATGTTGACTAACTGTGAAATAATAGAATTAAAAATTTTGTTTAAACTAGTGAACCTAACATGGTAAAAGTGTTGGATTCCATCAGTGTTTCACCTGGGCGTTAATATTAAGACTCTGTTGGTAATAGGGAAGTTCTTTCCTCATTGGGGTATGTGGGAATAAAGCAGATTCCCCAGCAAAGTGACTGAATGTGCACTAGAGTTGCTTAAGTTGGCACTTGAGTTTCTTTTTATGCTTTAAGAAGAATGCTGCATACTGAATACAATTGAATATACTAGAAAACTGATAAAAGAGAGGTAACTTCATAACTCCACAGGCATTAATTATATTTTTATAGTTTCCATTGATATTATAATGCTCTTTATGCCGTTAAAAATCTGATCCTAAATCAGGATGAACTTTATTATTATTCTGTGTGCTCTTAGTTATGAGATGGTAGGTAAGTTTTTATAATATTTCTATTAACCTTACATTGAATGAAATATGATGACTTCTGAAATAGCTAAAGGAAAGAAGTTTCTTTTAATGACAATATAATTAAAGGTGCTACAGATTTTTTTTAAATATGTTTCAGCATCTATTTCTGTCAAATTCTTGGAATAAACCGCACTGCATTTGTGACACAGCAAAATTTCTGGATCAGATTCTATCCACTCTTCTGCGAAAAGATCATCTTGGTTTTAAGCATTTAGTACCCAGTATGGCTGTTCTTAATTTGTCATTGAGATTAGAATGTAGATATTTGGGTTAGAAAGTAAAAACTAGCCTTAAGCTTTTAAAAAAGAATTTATTTAACTGAGTCGGTCCAGATCTCCAGATTTCTCCCTCTAATTCTATGCTCCCTCTTTAAAGACAGTAGCACTGATTTGTAAGGATTATTGTCTTTGGTTCCTGTGTCAGAGAGTTAAGAGGTGAGAGCAGTGGCATTGCATTTTCAGGATGCCACATGTGCACTCTTTGATCTGAGGTACAGTGTGCCCCAGGGAATAAGTTCAATCTTGATTTCGTTAGTCAGTCGTCCACTATCAGGTACCACTGCCCTGATTAGCAGTCTGAAGAAAAAGAGCATACTGTGGGAGTGTGTTACAAAGATGAAAAATAGTGATGAGTCTGTTGGCAACAGAGTCAGCCCCTAGTTTCACTATGTGACTTTTGCTTTCTTTTTGCATAAATCCCCTTAGTGTGTGAAGGAACAAAAATCAGTATTTCCATATATCTTTCCACAAACTAATGATTCTTTTCAGGTAGCAATTTCCTTTCTTTGTTTAAATTCATTATTGCAAAATGGAAACTGGAAGGACAATTAGCAGGGTGCATTGTGGTGGTTGCTAAGAGAAAC
This sequence comes from Aethalodelphis obliquidens, assembly GCF_003676395.1. Taxonomy (NCBI): domain Eukaryota; kingdom Metazoa; phylum Chordata; class Mammalia; order Artiodactyla; family Delphinidae; genus Aethalodelphis; species Aethalodelphis obliquidens. The sequence continues at coordinate 14,996,049 of NW_020837983.1, forward strand.
TCAAATATAGCTGCCTAACATTCCTGCCATTCTGTGAACCAAGCCAATAGCTAACTCTTGTAAAATGTTTGGAGTCTGGAAAACTAGCATCATACCTCTGCTGTTTCTACCCCTTCATCTGCTACATAGATGTAAAATAGTTCTCTGGACCCAGAGAGCATCAGTAACCATCCATTAATCAGTGATATCTCTGCCAAAGCATTAGAGTCCAAAGATTTCCTGAATCGCTTGCCATGTGTCCTTTTCTCTTTGATCAAAGTAAAAGAGAGAATATCTCCAAACATGTGAGGGTATATGCTGACAACAACTGCAGCTCTTGGTCTCTTCAGATACATATTTGGGATCTGCCCATGTGTATTGTATATTGTGGTGTTGAGATAGAAATGGAGGTTCTGAAAAGAAGACTAAACAGTGGATAAACTTTTATCTTAAGTCTTTGCCAAATCTCACTATTCTATTTCAAAGTTAAAATCGTTTACTGAAAAAATATTAATTTTTATTTGTGAGTACCTTGTATAGAAAAATACAAGGTACAGATACAGTTGTATCATAAATACTTATGGTATGCTCATGTCCCACTAAAGTTATTTACTATTGTATTTGACCTTGTTGATGGGACCAGTTTGATAAGGTTAAGGTCAATGACTGCATTATTTTTAGACAAGATACAAATGTAGAATGTTCTGTTTTGCTTTACCATGTTAACAACTAGTAGCATTTAGAGTTCTCTATGTACTGCTGATTTTAGCCATGCATTCGTCGTCAATGATTATCCAAAATATTTCAGCACCTGTAATTAATCACACATTTGAGAAAAGAAACACAAACTAAGATATAGTTTGGCTTTTCCCCCCTCCCAGAAAGCCTGGACAGAGTGCTACTAAGAATAATAACAGTGCTTGTAATAATCATAATCGTGCTTTCAATATATATGAAAAAAATCACTGAGAGAAAAATCCTTTTGATAACATTTTCTAATTTAATCCCCTTATATCATTTGCTTAACTTTATGTGTTACATCATAGTGGTAAGAAAAGGACTGTCTATTTTATAAAAGAAGAGGGAGTAGTGACCTATTCAGTAGTAAGTTTCTAGCAAAAACATTTGTGTTCTATTAATTATTTAGACTAATGATCACTAGTATCTTTTCTCATGCAAATATTTATTTAGTTCAATGTAACAAGCATAACAATTTCGGCAAGCAGCACTAGATTTATATAATAGACCTCCCAGGAGATAAAATCTTCTAGATGCCTTTATGGCTATTAAATTGTCATTAATGAGTTTAAAAAGTCATCCTGACTTTTTTGTAGATTGCATGCACTTCCCTGCTTCAATGAAAAGTTAAATAATGAAGTGATAATCGTGAGCTTTTCTGTACTAGGGCATAGGAGCCAAAGCATGAATGAATCAGTGTAGTACAAGAATCTTCAATTTAAAAGTTGAAGAAGCTTCTTTTGAACTATTTTTATATTAAGGTACCTTACATAGTATCATGAGAGTATACTAGAGCTGGACCAAAGACTTAAGGAATATAAACAAACCTTTTCAATTTCTTGTGATGGAGATTAATTTATCAGGTTGATGTCTGTAGACTGCAAATAGTTAATGCATTTAACCTCATTCAGTAGCTAGAACTAACCTGTTTATAAATACTCTAATTAGATCAAAGCATAGACATGACCAGAATGGCTGTAACAGGCAAAAAGACAAATGAATGCACCTGTATCAATAATAAAGGGACATTTTTCCCCTTACATGTTCATTTTACTAAAATCATTCTACACTTCCCTGTTCACTTAAAATCTAGTTATTCTAAACTTTGAAAAATGACTTCAAGAACACCTAGTGCCTTAAACTATGATTCTCAGCAACCTTGGTTTATCTCACTCAAATTTGTTTAGGCCCCAGTCAGGCCTGCTCGTTTCTGTGCCAGGATCTATTAATGATAATTACTTAGAATACTATCCCCATTCTGTGATACCATCACATCATTGTGAGGAAGATTGCGATCTTATCGCAGCCTATTCTGTTTAACTCTGACACTCCTTCCATTATACTGGGGCCTTGATAAGATCATGCCTGTTAGGATCAGACATTAGTTGGAATCAATATTTGAAAATGTGCCTGTTTTTGCTTAATAGTAAAGTTAGTGTGAGTGTTGAAGTGAGATCATTTGTTGGATGAAATTGTACAACTTTATCTTGTCAAGGGTTCTTTCTATGACTTTATGCTCAAAAGCACAGAATGAGGCCTTGGGGAAACCGTAATTTTACTGACCAACCTACCTGGATATCCTACCTTGATGAGAATATATGATATTTTTAAACTGATTTAGGTCAGAAAAATGAGTTGGAAAGAATGAAAGACTACCTTCATAACTCTTCATTAATGAAGCCCAGTTAATTCACTGGTTCTTAACCAGTGACAGTTTTGCCCCCAAGGAACATTTGACAGTGCCTGGAGACATTTTTGGTTGCCGAATCCTGGGGCGGGGGTGGGGGGTGGGGGTGGGGGGCGGTGGGGAAGGGAGGGAGGAGAAGAGCAGTGCTACTGCCCTCTAGTGGGTGGAGGCCAGAGTTGTTGCTAAATTCCCACAATGAAGAATAAGCTGACCCAAGAGGTCCACAGTGCCAAGGTTGAGAAACTGCGATGTAAGGAATACTACAAATATTACAAAAAGTAGAAGTGTTGGGCAGCAATGGATTTCAGTTTTTAAGGTGGTTATCTATCTGCCTGGGAGGAACGAATGCTGCAGCCATCCGTTTTCCTCCTTTTTCTGGTTAGGAACAACATCTGATAGATTTGTAATTAAGGAATTCTTTTAGGCATACACATCTAGAAATCTGAGTGGTTTCCTTCAAATTTGTACTGAATGGAACTTCAGGTAGCAAAGGTAACGTGAGAAATCAGCCATGTAACATCTTTGGTCTTAATAAAGCCAAGCTCTTGAAACCTTGTGGGATACTACACTCCACGTTTAGAACTTATTCATATTTTTTTTAATTAATGAAATATGGAATGGAATATCCATATTTATCACTTCCCCAAACTCCTCCAACTTCATGAGATTTGCTTATTATCTGGTTATATATTTTGTTATATATACAATTTGGTTATTTATTTAGTATATATTATTTGGTTACATACTCACGTATGAAAAACAACATTGAGTATTATATTTTTCATAGTATTTGGGAGATTGTTTTGCACAATAAATGTTGGAAATTTAGATAAGTTTGTTTCAAAATTCTTTTTAGCCTTTGAATGCTTACAGGGAAAAAATAGGCAACACATTTACAGTGCATTTTTTTAAAAAAATTAGAGGATGTCTTTCTTGGGTTCACGCATGTTGTGATTACTAAAGTCTATGCAACTGAGTTTGAGATGAAGGTCTTTCATCTGCCAGGACAGTAGAGAGAATTTTTTCCTTTTTGTATTGTTGAGAATCCTGAAAGCTTTTTTCCTGACTACTCAGATGGGAGCAGCAGAAAGGGGGCTAGAAGTGCCAATGGCAGTGAAACTGTGGAAGATTAGCACACTTCTTTTGATGAAAGGTGACTTCCCAGAGGGCTGGAGAATAAACATGTGGGCGGAAGTGCTGGTTTGGAGAAAAGGCACTGAAGTAAATGAGAGGAGTTTTCCACTGAAGTCGAGTTCAGGGCTCAGAACTCTGAACCTGCACAGCCTGTCCAATTCATTGCTCATTCTCCATCTATTTCAGTAAAAGCATCATGGAATAGCCCTCTTGCCAACTACTGTATTATTCATAAAACCTTGTATGAAAAGATTATTTGCAATACCTAAAATGTTTATTAGAAGCTGGCAGGTTAAACATTTTTCTGTTTTATTTCTAAAATTCCTCATGAAGTAAAATATTTTTATCCTACCCCTCCCTTTTTTGCTGTTTAGTGTTACAATTTTTTGAAAAGGGCTGAATTATATTTTAACCTTTTTGGCAGCTGAAAACAATGACTTTACAAATGAAAAATTATTATTTTTAAATATTGAGAAATTCTAAATTATAATACTGTTTAGGAGTGTACTCTGAACTAATTATAGAGATTACTCTCAATGTTTTTAAGGTTAGTTCTGGAACTATAGAGTTATTCATTCTCTTTAAAATTTTAAACTTTATTTTTTTCTAAATTTTCTAAAAATGACTCCTGTATATCCTCAACAGAGTATGTTTTATCACATATATCCTAACAACCAAAAGAAATATTTTAGAGAAAGTAAGTTACTTCCTTCTAAATTCTGGCTCTGAATACACCAAGAAAAAGGCAAGCAGGGAGTTTAGTGTTGTGCATAGATGCCTTCTTCCTCCTCTGGTGTTAAAAGCACCGAGTAGCCTGGTTTTGATAGAGTTAAGTAAACTAAAGACAACCCCCCTGCCCCCAGCCCTCTATCTCCTAGTACTTTTCAGTCCAACAATCATTTCTTCTCATAGAGTAAGATAAGTTTTCATGTGTTTGTGTTTGATGGATTAACAACAGAAAATTAAGGAATTTTACAAAAATTCCAACTTGGCAAATAGTAGCAGCTCTTATCACACGGAGGCCTGATAAAACCCTCCGATAAAGCTGGGGAGACTAGTCTGGACAATGTCCTGAAAAGTACTAGGTATCTGACAGTGGCCTGTATCTCACCACTTGAGTTGGGATGATCAGTTAAATGCAAACACCACATTGGATTACAGAGCTGTTATTCGAGACTCTATGTTCCTGTCTTTAAAGGTGGGACATTGGTTACGATAAGGGGCAAGCATATGGCTGTAAAAACTGTGTTATTGGGGCTGTGCTCTTTCCCCTTACGAATTTTGACTCAAAGCAAATGACCCTGTTGGGGAAGGGGAAGTATGATGGAATAAATAATACCACTTGTAACTTGGAACAGGGAAGCACTGGGACCTACTCTAGGCAAGACAGTGCTTCACACTGTAATCCTTAGAAATTATCAGCTATTTAATAGTTGTTACCATGTTATCTGACCTATATAGAAAAAAGTTTAAATATCTTAATGTTCCTTTTTTGGGAGCTGGGGGATTTCCATACTAGGCATACGATGAGAATAGGGTGTTTCTTAAAGAAGGAAGTGCAAAACAGCTATATGAATAATAGTACATATACCTTTACAGTCTCTGGTTTGGGGTTTTTTTTTCCTTCCATTGATATCAGCACCCAGGGCTGTCTAGTTTCTTCTCTAAAAGTCTAGATCCCCAAATCACCTTAACCTTGAATTATTATTTGTTTTAAATACATAACTGTCTGGTCTGAGTTAAATCATATATGTGCTCTGAGTAGGAGCAGTTGCATACAAAGTAACTATTTATATATTTTATTTCATTCATCTATTCATTAATTTAACACTTATTATTAAAGAGATGTCAGTTGTGGTTGTAGACACTGAAGATATTTCAATGTACTTGAAATAGACACTGATCTTGTTATCCCAGAGATTATATTCTGGTGGGAATTACAAAGAAATAAATGGGCAACTACTGTATAGTAGGTAATTAGCAATAATGTTATGAGTGATAAAGGAGGAAATATAGTATACTAGAAGAATACCTAATATATATTTGGGGATAAAAAATAGAAATGATATCTAAGGGGGGAGGCCTGTAGAATAAATAGGAACAAATTAGATTAAGAGTATTTGTGAGTTGGGAGGGGTTCTGGGATGTGTGTGTGTGTGTGTATCTGTGTGTGTGTTGGGGGTGGCAGAAGATTTAGAACATAATTAATGTGCAAAGGCCTAGAGACAGAAAAGAACGTGGTAAACTTCAAGAACCGTTGGGTTGTCCAATAGGATTAAATTACTTTTAGGTCAGTTTAAAAATATTTCAGTGAGATACTAAATCATCAGCCCAGTTCACTTCAAAATATACTGCAGATTATTTCCATGTGATTTTTAATTTTGTTTTCATTAACCCATGGTACTTCTTCTAAATGTTGTCAAAAGAGATTAGAACTAGAAATAATTCTCCCCCAACTTCTTTTTTCTGCCATTTCCTATTTTTTAGAGAAATTTATGCAACTGAGTTGTTTAAAATCATTAAAGGCCTCTCTGGAAGTTGCTGGATCTCTTTATTGTGATTGATCCAGTATCAAAGCATATTTGAAAATTTCTGGCCTTATTAAATAATGCATTTGGCTTTCAGGACATAATTTTTTTTCCATTTGAGCAGACATAGAAAATAAGAAAAATATCCCTGCCCTCAGGGAGTTTACAATCTAATTAAAGGCTTAAGCAGAACAGATAAAATTATTTTGAGGATTGTGTACAGAGGTGAAGGCTGTAGTCTTAACACTCTTAGAGATGAATGGCCCATATGTGGAATAAAAGTGAGGATGACACCTCACAGCACTAAAATAAAGGACTGCTTTAGCTATAAGCAAAGAACTGCCCTTTGTTTTAAACTTAGAGCCGTGGACCTTTAACTGTGTTAAATTTGACATAAGAATAGTCAAAATGCCTTCTACTTGAGAATGCATGCCCAAAACTTTTTTTCTATGACAAAACCAAGGAAAAAATGACATATAGTTACTGTGCCCCTTACCTTGTAAAAGTACTACAGGTACAGCATCATCCAAAAAGAAATTGCTGACAAGTGTCTTTTCAGGTTTCCATATGGAGCATTTCTATAAAGCACAAATAATAATGGAACTATTCCACAGTGTTAAAATTATAAACCAGGAAGTGTAGACTAGTCATACGGATTTAAAAAGGAATCCTTTCCTTTCCATAAAAAGGGAGTATTCTTGGGAAATCATGGATTTTGCCCTACCCAGAAACTGAGTTTTCCAACCTTGACACTACTGACATTTCGGACCAGATGATCTTCGGTATGGGGGCTGTCGTGTGCATTGTAAGATGTAGAGCAGCACCCTGGCCTCTATCTACTAGATACCAGTAGCATGCCCCCAGTTGTGACAATCAGAAATGTCCCTAGACATTGCCAAATGTCCCCGGAAGGGGGGGGTGCAAAATTGCCCCCATTTGAGAACCACTGGAATAGAATATTATTAAGAGATTAGTAGTGTGGTTTACAAAAACGCAAGACCACCACAGAAAACATTAAGGGAAATCTACACATTTTTTTTTTAGCTCTTATTGTTGATCTTTTTTGCTTGTTTGTTTTACTGGCTATTAAACCCTTATGTTTGGTGATAATATATGCATTTGGAGGAAATTGACATATTGGTTGAACTTGAAAAATACACTTACGTTCTTACCTATATAAGCAAGAAAAGAATTGAAATAAAAATACACTAGGTAATATTTGAGCTAAGGATTAATCTTACCTGCATCAGGCAGAGACATGAATTCTCTTAAGGTATCCAACTCAGTTCCTGGTGTGGCAAAATCCACGATCACCCAAGAATACGCCCTTTGTATGGAAAGGAAAGGATTCCTATGGTAAATGTAGGGGGCATAGAGTGATTGGCACCTAAAGGATTCTTCTTCTTTCAATAATCTTTTCCAAAATAATTTTGAAAGAACATTTTATAGGAAAAATTCATGTTGAAAGAAAAGAGGGTGCTTTGATTTCCCTTCTGCCTTCTTCCAGACAGAAAGCAAGCAGGTCATTACACAAGACTCTTCAGGTTGACCCTTTGGTGCCTGGGGTAACTTCAGTTTAGGGCTCCTGGAGGAGACCTGCGTGTTGGGTCAGACTTCAGTCTCAGTGCAAGTGATGATGCTGGAATCAAACTTTCAATCTTTTCTAAATTTCTTTTTTATTGGCAACCGGAATGGCCTACTTTATTCTTTTGCAGTAGGGTCTTCCATTGGGCATTTGTTTTGTTGACATGTGAATGCTCTTTTGTCAAAGATTAACCACACTGCCTCCACACAGGCAGGATGCCATTTAAGATAGTTCTTTACTAAATTCTTCAAGTAAGGATGTATGTCAGGCAAGTCAGGGGGCAAGTTAAGGTGACAGCTGCTGATAGGTAGGCTTGGGGGCTCCCTCCTTGTTGACCTGTTGAGAACATGGTCACAGACTGAAGACGGAAAAATGCCTGATCCGTAGTGCACACAGCTGTATGAGATTTAAGGATGCCTAATCCCATTATGTTTTAAAACGTTTAGTAGCTCAAAATGGGTTATACAAAGCAGTCAGTCTGGAGAGTCACCTGAAAGGTGAAAGCTCAGTGAAGGGGGAAAAGCAACCCTCATAGGTCTTAGAATCCAGACTCCATGGACTGCCCTCTACCTCTGTTATTCAGTCCTACTTGACAATTTCCCATCAGTATTTATGTAAGGATTTTTGGTGCCATTAAGTTACAACAGACTGTCATTTGATCATGGTTTGAGTGACTGTCAGAAACAGTCCATTAAAAACGACAGTCCCAAATTTTGCCGTATCATCCAGACTTAAAAATGCATATAGCAATAATTTTCCTAAGCCTCAACAAAGAGACAACCTTGGCAATAGCTACCAAGCCATATGGCAGTATTTTCTATATAATCAGAAAAAGTAACTTTCGCATACAATTTCATCTCCTTTGCCAACAAAGCTCACAAAACCTAAAGTTAAGGAAAGCTAAGGATTTGTTTAACATAGAAATTTGAATTTAGAACAAGCAGACTGTTGGAGATGTTTGTGATATATTTCGGTTCATGTACATAGTACTTCTCTGTTGTCTAGATCACCTATATTTGACCTTGTCATCTCTACTACTAGCTTCGTTTTGTGTTTTTCCTTCACGGTCATATTATTTACTTTACTCTTTCTTTTCTTACTTTTCCCACTCGGCCATTCATAATCTTCCCGTTCTTGGCGCTTTCTCTTTAACTCAACTTCTGATTCATTTTGTTTACAACTATGTTACCTGTCCCCTTCTTTTTCTAATTAGCTTCTAAGTGGCTGTCTTCTACCCACTTTTATTATTTTCCCTTGGTTTTCCTTGAACTAGCCTGATGCTCCAACATGTACTTTGGTTGTATGCTCCATTCCTAGCTCTGTTAGTGAGGGGTTATTTTTTGTCTCTGATGAGCTACATTTTAATTCAGCTTCCTGTGATGTCATCGTGATGCGTCGAGTCTAAGAAACCCCTCCAGCGTGTTCCAGCTATATCAAGTTAGTGTCCTTCTTCTGTTGCAGGTAGGAGACCCGTGCAGGATATTAATCACAATAGTCACAGCTGAGATGCATAGGTGTCATAGAGCAGACAACCTGTGTTCATAAGACAATTTTATCACTTATATTTCAATGCCTCTGTTTTGAGTCACACATCTATAAAAAATGCTTTGTGTATTCCATTCTTAGGATGCTGTATCAGTTTACTTCAAGTACTGAGAAATGGTTTTGGGGGCCATAGATAAGACCAAAGGTGTTTTTGAGTTAGAGATTTAATTTGAAGGAGAGAGATGTTCGTATCCAAAACTTTAAGAGTCCTCTGTAATGGACAGCTTTTACGATAGGTTGGAACAGTACCTTGAAGAAATTCATGTAACAATATAAGAAAAAAACATGTATCTACACATACACACACATGCACACACAGAAAAAGTCAATGGAAACGTAGCTAACCTTTACCAACACCCACTCAATCACTTTACGCAGACATGAGGTGCACTTTAGAAATAAGCATATCAGTCTTGAAAGACTATAGTTCTGCCATAGTATTAGTAGCTTGGGACCTATCCAGGAAAATAAAAATAGGAGGGATTAGAGGGATAATGCAAGGTTATTATAAGTATTTATCAGCTATGGGTAGATAAGTTAGTGGGGTAACAATCACCCCTGTTCTCTTAAAATAGCCTCAGTTTTCAGACTTAACTCCCCACTGAAGCTCAGAGCCTTAGCTGAATGTTCTCAGATAAAGAAAAAAGTAAATATAGGTTATGAATCAGTGGGCTGATTCTGACGTTCTTTCTTCTCTGTGGTGGCCACAAACTGGGTTGTAAACAATAAAGTTTATATATTCATGAGATGAAACTTTGGAAACTTCTTAGAACCATATAACATTCTCCTTGAATTAATTATTTGGGGGGAAAAAAAAAGCAACAACAACAAAAACCAAGTGACACCTAATGTTAAGAAAAGATTTTGCTTTAGAAGTTGGATTACTTAAGCATTTTTATTCATGATAGCTTTTTTAAGTCACAAAATGTGTTTGTTAAACACAGGGTTTAATATAGTTCTTTAAAAATCTAACACTTTTTCATTCTTACAACTCTGGTGCTTACAAAGATAGTTCTGTAAATATAGCTTTTAATTAACACATTGAAAATGTTAATGTTGAGTCTTTAATACAATTTTAAATTTGTATGCAAGAAAAATCAAATAAATCAAATAAATGCTGAATTTTCACTTTATAAAAATTGTACTTAAAGGCATTTTACATTTATATTATTTGATAAAGCTCAGAAATTGGATTATCTTAATGAATCTGAAAGTATGCAGGAAAAATAGTCATACTCCTGTTGCTGAGTAGAAGGGCAATTTATGAAGCTGTACAAAAAAATAACCCAGGAATATTATCATTTATTAGGTTTCCATAGTAAGAATGTAAGTAATATTTTTAAAGTCCTCCAACACCTGTATCAGCATGACATCAACATTCTCCGTTTGCAAAATTAATAACAAGGAAATGGTGAATTTGGTATCCTGAGTCCCCAGAAATATAATACCATGTCAGCCATTAAAAGGTGAAAATAGAACAGAAAAATAAACCCCAGATAAAGCAGAATTGTTTTGTTTGTTAACTGTGTAAAAGAAAAAATTGAAAAACATTTTTATTCTGTTCTCAAAACACAAGCAGCTTAGCTTTAAAATTTCATCAGATCGCTGGTAGGCTTACAAGGCACTACAAAAACCCTCGAAAAATAGAGTTAAATTCCATTTCAAAGCGCTGTGTGAGCACAGGAAACCTGCAACAAGCCGTTAGTATCATTTGGATAAGAAATAAGGGAGACTCAAAGCAAAAATATCAAAAGGTCAAGAGGATTCTTTACTCTCAGTAATTGCCTTGGAGGCTTTTTCTCTTCTCCTTTTTTTCCTCCTGATACATTGTTTTTAAAGGATTGTCTGAGATGTGAAAATATAAAAATGCAATCATAATAAGAATTCAAAAATCATCTGGGAAAGTGAAAGGATTCTCCTATTTCTCATTTGGCTATTGAAGAGTGGCCAAATCGACAGGCCATTCTTGAATCCCCAAAGTCTTTCACATTTTGGTACAATTTTATTTGATTTAAAATACATTTTCCCAGTTTAAAAATGTTAACTATCTCATAGTGCAATTGAAACTTGCCTTGTGTCAAAAACAGGAAATTCTAAGGAGAAATAGACTGTGGATATATGTCAGATGTTTCTCTTCTTTTTTTTCCCCCCCTCACTTCCTTTTTTAGACACACAAAACCCATATGCACACACATATATTAATATATATAATATATGCAGATATTGATGGAATTCTGTGAGTTGAAAGAGGAGGAAGATGTCTTGAAGGATCCATATCTCTCCCAGCAGATTTGTGCTATTATCACTGAAATGTGGCCTTCAGTCTTGAAACAGTTAAAAGAGTTCTACGGCCACAAAAGAAGAGATGTCTTCAGAATTATCTCCTGCCTCACATTTGCTCTTAGGCAAGCAGTTTAAAAAAGCCCAGTGATTGAGCCAGTGATCCAATTTGAAATGCAGAAATGATTAGAGCTGCTTGCCTCATTTCATATCGAAATTCTCTGATTTATGACAGGGCTGCAGCCAAGATCTATCTCCAAAGGGAATTAGTGTGCAAGTTTGCATATTTTTGTTATTTAGGTTTCTGATAGCAGCTGCTAGCTAGAAATACTGAGCTGGGAGGTGGTGGGGCAAGGATTTTCAGCCACTGGAGCAAATGAAAGATAAGAGCCTTCTGTTTAGGACATCGAGACCCCTTGACCAGCGTGTATCTGTGTTACATATGCTCCTTATATGTGTGTACATTTAAGAACTTGCTAATAGTGTAGACGTGAGAGTGTATGTATACATAAATTGTGAGGTTCAGGGAGCCCAAGAATGTATTGGAATGGTTAATTCTAGTAATGTAGAAAAGAATTACCAAAATTCTGTCTCCATGTTTTAACTAGTGGAATTTTAATGAGGCATAATACTTCAATCATGTGACTGACCTGTGGGGCAGAGTATAGAACATATAATGAAACAGAAATAGAATTCTGAAAAAAAAATTATTACCTTATCTGGAATTTACATGAAGTGTTAACAGGAAATTATGCAGCGGTTATAAATGAAAAATATGGGATTTAATGTACTTATTAATAAAGATTTGTTACATACATGATACCAGTGTCCCAAATCTGCTGTCCGCAGCCGTCCCCAATTTCTAATGTTTCTGTCCTCTGATGCCTCATTTAGAGTCATCTTTATTACCATGAAGCTAATGCCAGTTTCTCTTCAGTGAGTATTCCATTCCAAGAAAAAAAAAAGGGAAATACCTTTGTGCACAAGTCGAGGGGTGCAGACTTTCTATCAGTTACATTAAAAGATTAAACAGGCACACACAATACATATTTGCAGACAACTTTGTTAGGTTGGGCTAGTGCTTTCCTTGAATTTGTAGATCGTAATCATTGCTGGCAAAAAATTGTGGTTCTTCAAGTAAAAAATTCCCTGGAAAGAAAGATGTGCAACTGTCAGTCTACGTTAGGCACTGCACGGAGCAAAGAAATCATTGTGGGAAAGTTTATTACCCTCGCTTGTCTCAGGCTCCATATGGAGTCATCGTGGCCTCGAGTCTCTGCACTGCTCCTCGGCTGACCTTACTATAACGCAGCTGGGATTCTAGGTATTAAAATGCTCTCATATTTCACTGAGTATTCTCCAGGGGACCCAGGGTTACTGTAGTAAAAACTTTAAATTTTGATTATCTTGTTCGTTGACAAAGAATGCAGTGAGATCTTTAAACTACAGTGTCTGAGTTATTCCTTTTAAATCAGCCCATCACTTCTGTTATGGGGCTCTTTGACTTCCACTGTCCATTTCAGGACAGTAACCCTTTGTTCGGTCGATGCCTCTTGCCTTTAGGAAAGAAATTGTACCGGTAGCTCAAAAAATTAATTTCTAGAAGATTCTTCACTCCGGAAGTGTCTGGCAATAAATTTTAACTTGATCGTACCCTTTAAAACAAAAAATGAAGTTTTCTTTAGTATTGTAGCGTTTTCTTATGACTTAAAAAAATTTTAAGACCATATTGAGGATGTATTATTATAAATCACTTCGTTCTGAATTGCAAAAGCTCACAGTTCTAACTTCCAGTAAGTCATTTTATTCACAACCTAAATATTAATAGTAGATATTTTTAGTGCCAAGGACTGAGCTAAGTGTCTTGTTGTTTTATACATTCACAACTCTCTGACGCTGATCTAGTTCATCCATTTTAGAGATGAAACTGAGGTTTCAGTTACTCCTCCAAAAGCACTCAGTTAATAAGTGCAAATCCTGTAGTTGAACTCTGGTCTGACTTAAAAGTTCTTAACTACTTTAACTATTGTACTGCCTTCCTACAGTCCCATTCTAATAATGGCCCTCGTCAACACTCAACGTTAATCATGATTCACTCATGGAGTCTTACCTATATTCAACAAACACATTTGAATCCGCGTCACGGGTCAGGCACTGTACAAGGGACTAAGGAGAGACAAATGATTGAGGTTTAGTCTCTCCCCTCAAGAAGCTCAGTCTGATGAAAGCAACAGATATGTAAACATATAACTGTAGTATAGTGAAGTGATTTCTGATGGAAGCACATACAAGAAATTATTTCTTTAAAACAATAAACAACAGAAACAGCCTCTGGCTAACTGAGGCAGAAACAGAATTTATGGAGAAGATATGGGGGCGTTCACAGAAACAGAACAAGGTCAAAGAACCAGGTTAAGAAAGGGACAAGAATCAGGGCTACTTGAGGCTAGGAGGTGTCTAATCGTGGGAGCCACTGTACAGTCTTATCAAGGCACTTCTGTAGGCAAGAATGAGCTCCAACAAGTTTTGGCCTTTTTCTTTCTTTGTTCAGGATTTAGGTTTAGGAAGGGAAGTACCCTATCAGTCTAGCCTGGGTCACATCTCTGCCACTTGGCTAGGTAGGGAATGGCCCCTAGATTAATACTCCAGTGTGTGTGTCCGGTGGAGGTATCACCCCAAAAGACACAGGAAGGTATTATCAAAAGGAACTGGACCAGATGCTGGCCAGCCATAAAATAGAAATTATCCCCTAAGGGTAAGTCTGAAGATGAAACATTTAACTGTCTCAAGTGCCCAAGGAAAGCTTCTAGAGGGCAATTTTCAGAAAACTTTTGAAGGATGAATTTACTCAGCAAATAAATTAGGAATGTAAATTCCAGGGAAAAGCAAAAGCATATACAAAGGCATGAAGCAAACAAGTGTTTTGCGGGAAATGTAAGCAATTTGGGATGAAGTAAGGCTAATAACGAGGGTAAAAAGAAAAGACTAGGCTCCAGGTTATGTGAAACTTGCCATGCCAGACTGCAAAATCTGGACGTTATTTTCTCTTCAATGGGCTAGAGAATATTAAATATGGTGAACTTTTTTGCCAACTTTTGAAAAATCAACTGCATGGCTAAGACCATCTCTTTTATTGGCTTTAGCCACTGGGTGGGCACATAATTTTTTCTTACACCTCTTTAATCTATGTATTCTTCATGCTTAAATCCCAAGGGAGAACTGTATAATACTACTATCCCATAATTTGTTTCCAAAATTATCCAGAATCTATGTGTATTTTTAAAGAAGCTGAACTGAAAGGGAAGCAAAGCAAGCAAAATTAGCTGGTATCTTACTTTTGTCTGAAAGGAAAACAAGAAAATGACGAGTTGTGTGATAAAATTGACCAAGAGGAGTGAAGCATTTTGGTATTTAGTGGACACTAATTCTGTGTATCCTTTAAACACTTGTGGCGAATAGTGGTATCGATGTCAGAACAGAAGAGCAGGTTGTAAATTGTATGAGTGAAAACATGTTTGGATTACTGTTGGTTACATGCCTAGTCTAGTTAGAGTAAAAGGAATAGAAATAAATGAAGAGAAACATCAAGAGAGAAAACAAAACAGATGATAAAAATCGGAGAAAGAGCAAAGGAGTTTTCTTTCATTCTCCTTTTCTTTCAGTCTCTGCATTTTTCTTTAAAGAAGAGAGAAGGAGAAAGAGAAAGAAAAGAAGCCCATTTATAATAAAGGTTACGTCTTCCTTATTAGCACTATCCCCACTGCAGAGAGATTTGCAAGCTCCCTAACCATTCTGGTATGCCATATGTAGGGAAAGAAGGTATTCTACTTTTCCTCTGAAAACCTTTTCAAGTTTAGCATCAATCCTAAAGCTTCTAGAAGTTTCTTGGTTAATTTGGGATCCAAAGCTTCTCTTGGACAGCAGGGGTGAGAAAAGAGCTTGGGATAGTTAAATTATTTCTTTCCTAAAAGCGTTTGATTCATCATCATATACAGTAACTCAGGACAGAGGAGATCTCTGTGTATTAGACCTTGATCTGCTTTTTTTGTGCATGTGATTATGAGATTCTCAGGTAGATAAAGGATCTCTGTACCTCTCTCTCCCCAGTTGCTTTATCTCTAAAACCTCAATTAAGCAAGGTAGCATCTATGGTGATTTTCAGCATATAGCACTAGGAAAGGAACAGACATACTCCCTGCCTTGCTTCTTGTTTCTTACTCTAGAAGTTTAGTTAATGATATTGTTCTTTAAAAAGTAGAACTCAGGGACTTCCCTGGTGGTCCAATGGTCAAGACTTCGCCTTCCAGTGTAGTGGGTGTGGGTTCAATCCCTGGTCAGGGAGCTAAGATCCCACGTGCCTCGCAGCCAAAAAAATCAAAACATAAAACAGAAGCAATATTGTAACAAATTCAATAAAGACTTAAAAAAATAAAATAAAAACTGGAATTCAAATGGTACATTGAAATATTTCTATTTTTCAGGCTTATATATTTGCGCTTCCATTTCCCAAGATTGCTCTTTGGTATAATGGCTGCATCCTTAGCATTACCCAGTATATATGAAAGTTGCATCCTGGTATCTGTGATAGAAGGGACATTATTAATAGATGCTGAATTTTTGGTTTAAGTTGAATGTTAGGGCCCTGTTATGCCTAGGCTCTGTTTAGCATCTCTGAAAATCAGGAAGAAACCTTTGGATTGGCAGAAATTGACACGTAAGTTTTAAAAACCTTATTTTGTTTTCTGTGTATATTTCTAATCATCTTGAAAATTCATATAATTTGGCTAAAAGTAGTGTCAGATGCTGAAACATTTCTACTTATTAAAAACTGGATATGAGATGATATGTTTTAAATATTTGTCATTTAGAAGGTTTTGTGTATGTGTGTGTGTGAACGAGAGAAAGAGAACAGACAGACTTCTCATCTGTGTGATTTTCTCATACACATACTAGGTTTATCCTCATTGACACTAGATGAAAGCACAGCTGTGTATGAAGTAATGACTGTGATAGAAGAGTAAAGAGAAAAATTGTGGGGTTTTTTTACGTTTAAGCCATTTCCAACTTTTCTTGTTTTTCTTTCTATTCAATACAGATAAATATTCTAATAACAATGATACAGGTATCAACCTATCTTAATTTAATAATAAAAGGATAGCATAGTAATATATTTGAGTTATCCTTATCCTAAGTTAGTAAGAAAATCTCTATGTACTACAGCATCTTTTAAATGGTCTCCTATTTAATTTTTCCCGTGAATAGTGTCTTTCATTTGGGAATGGTAGTGAATCAAATTCCTCCTAGCACTGTTGCACTATCACTACATTATAGAAGACTATTAATGAGGATAAATATTAAATTTGAATAGATATTGCAGGTGTTGGACATCAGATAACTCCAAAGGATTAAATTCTACAGAGGATCATTATTTAAGTTCTTTCCAGCCCTGTTGTTCTGCTGCATAAAACTTACTTTAGTACCTCTCTGGACTGTTATAACATCTGTTGTTCTTGGGAAAAAGGTGGGATTTTTTGTTGTTTTTGCTTCTTTTTGGTCAGAAATGGCTGTGGTGTTCTTCAGTGTTGGCCCAGAATGCCTTGCAGGGAGTAAGCTGTGTTCTTCTCGTGTTCTGACTAATTAATTCCCGTGAGATCCGCCCCTTACAGCCAGACTCACTCATTCCCAGTCCAGCAGTGGGAAGGACTGCCTTTGGGAAGGTCACTTGAGAAAGCTGTACTACACACACATGAGCATCATGTAAATAAAAAAGAAGGTGAATGACAAGATAGTTAACATCAGGGAAGTTTTATAGGAGAGAGAAATGATTGCAATGATTGCTGTTATTCCTATAAAGGGCTTTTTAGAATATGCGCTTGCCAAGTTATAGTTGTAGTCTGAGCTTTGCTCCATCAGGTTGTTTAAGTGTGATTAAATTTTACTGACCTGGTAGATTTTTTTAAATTAACTTTTGGGAAAATTATCAATTCTTCCCTTCATCTCCCTTCAAAAATAAAATAATTCCATATATGTCCACAAAAGTATCTTACCTCACCTTCCAGCTTCTCATATTAAATAAACTCTAGTTTTATTTCCAGAAAGCCGATTTTCTACACCTTCCTCCTTTTTCCTACATCTGCCTTATAAAAGAATTGGTTCTAATTTCTTGGGACTGACCAAGAAAGATAATGAAGTCCTTTCAGAAACCCTTTATGTGTGAAACCCTGGAGAAAAACCCTAGAGCCTTCTTACTTCTAGCAACCAATTACTATATACAAAAAACTTTCCCCAATTATGAAGTCCACTAACGCATCCAACACAGACTGAATTTCACAAACTCTGCTGCAGAAGCGGCATTCACATAATTAACAGGAAGACACTGCATGTGGCCAGACCTTCTGCTAATTGATTAAACGAGTCTATTCCTAAATCAGATTCTAATCACACCAGCGGAGTGCTGTGGAGCATCGCATTTCTAACAGAATTTGCAGAAATCCAAAATGTGCACCTACAAACACATCCAGAATACGCCACGGAGAGCTGCTTCCAAACTGAACCAAGGGCGCAATAAAAAATAAAAATGGCCACACTGCTCTCTTGAAATCCCACTCTCCCCAGTGGGCTTTCTTTAGCCTTCCCACTTCTGTTTGATCCTTGTCCTTCTGTGATTTATTTCCAAACCTAAATGATACAAAACATGCCATACTTTGGTCCTGGCTTCGTGATTATTTTAGTTAGCAAGTGCTAGAAAGTTTGCCTGCCGTTTTCCTAGTAAAACACAAGACCTCCTGCTTGTCAGTTTTTCTTTTCTTTTTTTCTTTTCTTTTCTTTCATTCTTTCTTTTTTTTTTTTTTTTTAAGAAGGCTGTGGTGTTCCCTAAGGGTTGTGAGAGAAGTTCATCCCATTGAACTGGTCAGCAAGATATCATTAGCTCGTTGTGTACATGAAATCCAGGGGTTAGAGCACCAAGCGTCACAAGCCAGTTTCTTTACCTCCTTGAGCTGATCAGAGGATCAGAGTATCAAGGAAGGATTAGCACTGACTTGGGATTTGTGTGATTGGTTAATTTATTGCGGCAATGGCAGGCCTTTCATCTATGGCAACATTTAATCAGCACAGCCATGGAGGCTATTACCGGTTCGCTCCTTTCTCAAGTCATCCAGGGCTGCACCATCAGCCCTATCACAACTCCCCTGAAATTTCCAAATTATCTGGAACAGGCTTTAGCCTCACAGTAATAAAAATTAGAAGAGATTCCTGATAGTACTGGTGGAAAAGGCTTTCACTTGCACAGGGCAAATTATAAATAGTATGAACGTGCACTTTAAAAAAAAAAATTCTCCACCTCTTAAGAGATGTGCAGGACTTATCACCCCTGCTCTGATCCAAATCCTCATGGTTGAAAATTTATATTAGATTTTATCAGAGAGGCCTAAGTCTAGAAAAATCAATGAAGGTTATCTTTTATGTTGCAGGAACTTGTGGAAATATTGATTTTCATTTTATAGTGAATTTGGAGCATGAGTTGGTAATCACTGCTGAGCCGACCACAATGTTTGCCTACTGTATCTTTTACTGAGTTTTGCTCAAGTATTTAAGATAGTATATTCCTGGTGATTTTAGTCTACAGTGTGAAGACAGATGTTCCTAAAACACAAAGTTGTGCTTGATAATAAAAAATACACGCAAAAGCTTTCTATTTACAATGATGAGTTCAGTGTTTTGAGACTACAGTCTGTCTGTTAATGGTGAATTTGGGAATTCAAATACTCTGAAATTTTTGTAAGATGACTTCCTTTGTGTTTCCCTCAAGTTTATCAACCAGGAGAGAGATTTTTACAAAGTAAAGAAAAACTGCACATGTACCAAAAGAAATGATTTGAAACACTGAGGTTCTACTGAATGAAGGGGGGGATTTCATTTTTTTCAGCTTATTAGTATGTCTTGGTAAATGACAAATATTAGTCCAAATGTCCCCGTCATAGTACTTTTCGAAGTTTTTATTCTCTTGAATTCACTCATTTATTTCATTCTTCCTTCTTTTGTTTAACTTAAACTGTTTTCTAGTTGATGTAAGCTAAACAGATTTAGGGGATGACTGCTCATTTTCCTTTTTTTTTTGAAATGTTGAAAACATATTTATACCTCATCTGTTAACTATTTTTGTAGAACTGGAGTATGTTATGTTGTGTTATTGCAGTTTATTTATAACGTGTGTCTGAGGTTTTATAGCAATAGTCTTAATAAGTTGAGAAACTTGTTTATAAGTAATACCTCTAGTATAGGCTCGGGAATCCTTTCCAGTGGCTAAATCTTTCAGACTTTAGTATGATTGTTGCAGTATTTTGTCAGATTTTCTGAGAAAATAATGCCTTTTAACCTTCACTATGGATATTTAAAAATGATAGTAAATTTAGATATATTCTTGTATTTTGTTCTGTGCTAAGTACCAGGTAATCATTTGGTATTCAGCTTTACTCTTCTCCTCTCAGCCCAGCAGAGTTCGGTGACAAGCTCTCCTGGGTTCCACGGGTGAGCCGTCTTCCCTCTCCCACTCGCAGTTATTTTCCTGAACTTACCCTTGGCAGCCAGCAAAGTATCATTTCTCTCAATCACCACCTAAAGCCATGCTCCATACTGAAAGGCTCCAGGGAATAGCCAGCAGTCTTCTTATTTCTCTGAACATACCCAAAAGATGTCTAGGCCAAGGAATTCATAAGATAGCGTATGAAAGCACTGAGCCCAGTAGCTGGCGCGTGGTAGGGCCCTCAGATGGCAGTTAGTAGTTCCATGATTGCTTGGGAAAGTCTGTAAGGGCACTCCAGAGAATTCATCACCTGTTCCCTGGGCTTGTTACCTAACTGGATTTGGACATGTCTATTCATGGCCAACCTTAGGTATAATGATGACAAAATTGTTACTTTTTTAACTCCCTGTGCCTCTTTATCCTTCTTTCCCGATGTCTTATGCCCTCACCCTTCCTTACTCTTCAATTCTGAATTACAGCAAATGCATCTGAAAGTAAACATAATGGCATAACTCATGTTTGGATGTAGCTGTATCCCCATTCCTATATTTTGTCCCTGCCTATGCTTCTATGTAGGAAATAAAATGTTGGGACTAATAGGTCCTCAAAGGCACAGAGAACTTGGAGAAAGTCACACTGTTGATGGCGGTACCTGGATTTTAGACCTGGGCTGCTCTATTTCACATGTGCATTAACTGAAGTAAATAAGAATGTATCAAGGACCCTTGGGTGCGAGCAATGGAAATGCTATTGAATCAGCTTAAGGAAAAGGGGAAAATTTTTTATCAGAACTGTGAGATGTCTTCTGGAAACCTAGCGGAGGGATTCACGGGGCCTCAAGATATAAATATTAGTAACAAAGATTCACTACCCATCAAGACACCTTCAACGTCTGTTATGGCTTCTGGTTTCTCCCGGTCAGCCCCATTCTCCTTCCTTTCCCTTCCAGCTGCTCCTTCAATGGGGGGAAGCCTCTGATCGTTACAGCTCATAGTTGCACCCACCAGTGATATCTGTCCTGGACTCTTTGGGTTTATCATCAAAAACCCTACAGAGAGACTTATTGTCCTAGCATAAGTGACCATCTCTGGACCAGGGCCAGAAGATAGAGGAGAAGTAGTTTTCAAAAAAGTAGAGATTCTGGGCAATTTCATAAGGGTCCATTACAATTGGAGACAACATAGACTGCCTTCAGAAGGCCTCTCGTGCAGAAAAATTATTGATTTTATTCTGTGAATGCAAATTATAAGAAGGTAGATTTTGGTCAATATAAGTGGGAGATGTGCTGCCTTTTAAATAGTGAGTTTGTCTCTTTGTCTAATGACTAGAACTATTAAACTTTGGGTAAACAATGTCTTACACAGTTCATTGCTACTGCTTGTATTTCCTACCTGACATACTCTAAAGAGGAGCTTGTGCTAAACTGAACCTGGTCCAGCTGAATTTCAAGATTCCAAAATTAAGTTTTCTCTAGTCTACATTCTGATAATGGTTTTATATCAATTGTGTATTCTTAATAATGAATTGGTACATTAAATGGCTCGTGCGTATGATATATATGTGTGCATTTGAACATAAATATGTGTGTATATATTATGTATTTGTTTGCCTGTGACAGATTTTACTTTCTTCTGTTAATTTTGACCACAAGCTTGCCACTTGTATGCCATTTGTATGAATATTTGATGTAGCATACCTTAGGCTAAATTTTGATAAAAAAAATTATTTGACGGGTAGGTGACATATTGGAACCACACAAGTATAGAGACGTCCACAGCTTTCTCATTACCATTGTTGTTGTTTGCCTGAAGCTCACAGTCTAGAAACTTTTAAAATGAAGTCACATTTTATATTATATCCTCCCCAGGTGAGGAATTTATTCTGAGAAGTTTACTGGTAAATTATTTTCAATACACTTTATTTTAGTCTAAGCAACAAACTAAACTTTGTTTGGTTTAGTTTGGGATGCACAGAGAATCACTGTGATTCATTTCATAATTCTTTCATTGTAGAGTAGTATGCAACCTCTCTCCAAATGGCAGCTCTTTGCTGCCAGAAATTTTATGGTGTTAGGCAATAGCAAAGGGATTTCATACCAAAAGGTGCTTCAGCTTTGGTTACGTCACATAAAATAAAAGTCTTGGCATAGAGCATTTTACAGTGATGTCATACGAATCTGGAATTACACAGGTTCTTGCTTACAGCATACAGGATGCTCAAATATCTTGTCACTGAGTTATTAAGAGTGTAAATCTTTATAACCTAACAACTGATTTAATCTGAGGACAGAATAAAATGTATATCAAGGTTATTAACGTACAGTGGCAAATGGTTCTGCAAAATTAACAATACAGGGAAATAGTGGTAAGGACAAGCATCTTTGGGAATTTATGTGTTTCTCCCCACAAAACATGACTGTTAATTGTTAGTTGTTTTCTTTCTCTAATAGATGAACATGATGAGTCTTACCCAAGTTTTCACTCATTGTGATTCTGTAATAGCTCTCATCTCTATATTTAAATATCCATACACTCTGAAAATGTGCAAATTATCATTTTTCAAATCAGAACACACTGGTGTGAGTCCTAACTAACACTCATTAGTACTGTGGTATTTGTAAAGTTAATTGACCTCTCTTAACTTCATTTTCCTCGTCTGTTTGAAAAAATAAAAGCGGGTACCAGTCCAATTCATATCTGCTTGACTGAGAGGCTTAAGGGAGCCTCATGTACTTAGTCCATCACTCCCTCCTACCTGAAACACTTTTGTCACTTGGTTTCCATGACAGCATGCTCTATTCTTTCCCCCCACCTTACTGGATACACTTTCTCAGTTTCCCTGGCTGAGAATTCAACTTCTAAATGTTGGTAAATACCAGGACTCAATCTTGGTGTTCTATTCTTTTCTTTAGACGACTTTATACCCCATGGTTTTAACTGCTGTCAATTAACTGATTGGCAAATTGCCATATTTAAATCTCAACCCCCATCTCTGCTCTGAGCTCCAAACTCATATTTTTAATTGCCTACTTGACAATAAAGATGTAGAGATCAGAACTCTAAACTCTTCTCTGAATCTTCCGTGTCTTGACAAATGTCACCACTATTCACTCAGTTGTTCAGACCCCAAACCTTGGAGTTGTCCTTGATTCTTCTATGTCTTTACTGACTTTCCAAATTCACCCATAAAATCTGATCACTTCTCACCACCTCCACAGTTATCATCCTGGTTCAGGCCACCATCACCTCTCACCAGATGTCATCAACAGCCTTCTAACCCATTTCCTTGTATTCATTCATGTCCCCTAGAGACTGTTCTTCACACGGTAGCCAGAATGGTATTTTAACATGTAAATCACAGTATGGTTTTCCCCAAACCATCCACCTTGGAGTAAAATCTTAACCTTTTACCATTGTCTGCAAATCCCTCACATGATCTGGCCTTTTCTTAGCCCTTGTCCTTCCGCTCTCTGCCTTGGTGACTTCACTGCTACCACATTGGCCTCCTTGCTGTTGTAGAATATACCAGATTCCCACCTTGATGCCTCTGCAGTTGCTCTTCCCTCTGCCTGGAACATTCCACCTCCAGATCTTCACACGACTCACTCCTTGATTTCATTCAGGGACGTGCTCAGACACCCTCCCTGAGGCAAGGCCTTTCTCGACTAACTACTTAAAAAACAAAACAGGACAAAGCAAACACAGTTTTGTCATCGTCTCTGTATCTTGGCTATACCTAAAATTACACTTATTTACCCTTGAGGTGTTTATTCTTTTTTGTCCCTAACAAGATCGTGAGTTCCATGAAAACAGATTATCTTTGGTATTTCACCAGGATCTAGGACACACCCCAATAAATAATTGTTGAATGTATGAATGAATGAAATAACATTTTTAATAGATTCTAGCATAGTGTTCGGAGAGTAAAATAAATGTTCGTATATATTCCCTTTCGCATTCTCGTATAAATTACTTGGAAATAACTCCTGTGTAAAGATGTAGTTTGCATAGTCATTTGGCTTAAAACATTAACAATAGTCATGGTCTCTGTTTGGCTTTTTAAGATATTAATGCCACCACAAAGCAGCTAAGATAGTGAAAAAGTTGGACCCAGGTTCAAAGCCTGATTGACCACTCTTTCAGTTGTTAACCATAGATGAGTCAATACATTTCTGAACTCAATTTCATTACCAAAGAAATGTAGTTAATAATTACCTCAAGGTATTTGCCGTAAAGAGAAAATGATACACTTGTTTACCTTATGTGATATTTGAAATAGAGTAGGTACTTAGTAAATATGACTTGGATCTGAAGATAGTAATTCCTTCCAAGTTAATGCTCCCAGCAAATTAAATTAGCAAGTGATCTGTGGTTTCATAATGTCATTAATATAACTGATAAATAACCCCAGACAGAGGACGGACAGTTGTGTATTCCTAAAAGCTGCCATTGTGCCATAAGCAACTATTCTTTGAAAATCCTTTGTAATTAATTTCTGGGTTGATTTGGAGAAGGTATAATTTTAGTAGCTTTTAAGGCTTCTTGAGTATTTCATGTGAAATAGTTTGTTAATCTGACGAGAGTAAAGATTTGTCATATCAGCCTGAATGGTTTCTCACTCTTATATGAGAAAATGGGTTAAGAAAATTATATTGATTTGTTGAGACTTGTCCAATGCCACACTACATTTATCTTTGTCTAATGCCCTCAATCTTCACAAATATATAAATGAACTTGGTATAACTCAAGTGTTTTTCAGGCATATTTCTTGGCTGCCTAGAACGGTTTTCGCTTCGCGGTTTTACTTTGCATATGAGCACTTCCTTGGTCCTCTCGCAGCTCATGTTGCTCTGAATCATGATTGTTAGAGTCTGCAACAAAGCATGACGTTTTCTCAAATCACCTTGTGTGTCAAGTGACTTGGCCCTTCTGTTTTAAACGCTAACCATTTTTCTAAGTACAATTTCATTTTCTCTTTCTCCCATTAAGCTTCCTTTTTTTAAGAATTTTTAATAAATGTATTTATTTATATTTATTTTTGGCTGCATTGGGTCTTCATGGCTGCACGCAGGCTTTCCCTAGTTGTGGTGAGCAGGGGCTACTCTTTGTTACGGTGCGTGGGCTTCTCGTTGCAGTGGCTTCTCTTGTTGTGGAGCATGGGCTCTAGGCACATGGGCTTCAGTAGTTGTGGCTCATGGGCCGTAGAGCGCAGGCTCCGTAGTTGTGGTGCACGGGCTTGGTTGCTCCGCAGCATGTGGGATCTTCCCGGACTAGGGCTCGAACCCATGTCCCCTGCATTGGCAGGCGGATTCTTAATCACTGTGCCACCAGGGGAGTCCCTTTCTCCCATTAAGCTTCTTGTTTTTCCTCTCACATATTTGTTATTTATATCTAAATAAGTAAACCGAAGACAACAAAAATAAAGTTGGTTGACGTGTGTGGGTGCACGCGAAGACAGAGATGAAACATACCTATCTTTGTTTTTCATGTCTGCTTTTAATTATTATATCTCTGTATCCCAAAAGAGGGCATATTTTATTACATTAATTTCCATGAAACATTTTTTCTAGTCTTGGTCATGTGTTTTATTCATTATTCTTTATATATATATATATATGTTTTGATTTTTCAGATCTTATTTTAACTTGGCTTGGTATAGTATGGTGATGGAGAGGTCAGCACTGGAGTCAAAATGTCTGGTCATAAATCTGGACTCTATCACTGTTGCGCTTATGGCTCTGGGCCAATTACTTTACCTTTGTCTGTGCCCTGTTTGACTGATCTTGTGACTGGAGCTATTAATATGACATACGTACATATTTTGTGAATTATTGTGTGAAGTACAAAGCACGAAGGCTGGCATAGAGTAAGCACTCAGTAAACGCTAATTATTACTGTCATTATGTTAATAATAAACTATAACAGGCTGTATTCTCTCTCCTTTTGGAAAATTACATGTCATCTTTTGGTAGCATTCCCATTTGGGCTTAATAGTACCAAATCACAGAATAAGATAGGACAGCTTGAAGAAACCTAGACCAACCCTTATTCTCTAAATAAGGAAACTGAAACTTTGGGAAACAACTTAGCTGATCACACACCCAGTTAGAGAAAGCACTGTTTCTGATATCCCGCTCACAGTTCTTTCCACCTTTTGTTTGGTGGTTGGTTTGTGGTGAAGAGGAGAAAGTAAGTCTTGTCTTTGACGTTTACCCCCTCCAAATTAAACCCAGCTACTCTCCCTGGATTGAGTAAAGCACTCTTTTCATAAGACTATGCTAACTTTCTAATAAATCTAACAAACTTTTCCCGTCTTTAAGATTTCTGCATAGGTCCCTCAGATCTCCTCATACTATTTGGCCTTCTCTCCTCCTCAGCCATCCCTTAGAATTTTTTCTATAGATTTATAGGATTGGCTTGCAAGTGTGATTTTAGAGGGAAAGTGGCCATCTCCCTTTCTTCCTTACAATTCTCCCTTCCTCCAATTGGTTGAGACCTGAAATTTCATGATGAAAATCTTACCCTTTAAACTGAAGACTTGATTGATTGATGAAACGCAGATGCCTCTGGGCGAGAAAGTGCTTTAAAATGTAATAAATTCTGTCTCATATGAATGAAGGATCTGAGAAAACATGAAGGGAACAGAGAAGGACCCTGATATCTCAGAAGGGCACCTCCGTTCGCTGTCACTCTCAGATATTAATATCTCGCATCCCCCAGTTAATTAGTCATTTAGATCCAAAAAATGCTACAAGAGGGAGTGATCGTTGAGAACTGTTAGTTCATTTTTTTTTTTTTCACAGATTCAGGAGGTATAACTCCAAAGAGTTAAATGCATTTGTACAAAGTCACCTGTTTGTGGTACTAGATGGCCTATCTTACCATCTCACTGAGCTGAGCAGTTTCCACCAGGACTGCAAGTCCACTCTGCTGGTCAAAACCTTTCCTAATTTAAGCAAGCCTCCATATTCACTCTCCCTTGTACACCTGAATTGATAGCCAGCTCTAGTGCTTTTGATCTCAACCCCTAAATGAGTTTCTTAACATCTTTTTAGCTATGTGTAGTTAATATCTATTAAATATATATTTAAATATTCTTAAAATCTCTTTTTATCAGTTATTGTTGCATGTTACGTGTTCTTTTACACTTGTGATCATGTTGACTTCAGTTATTATTTCCCAAGAGGAAGATGAACTGCATACTCTGTGTGAATACCAAACCAAAAAGTGTAATTTATTAATGAATCATTTTTTGAGTTCTTCTTATATGATATCATATGCAAAAGTTAAAACATATTTAGGGGGTACAAATGCTAGATAAATAGAAAATTTTTTTTAATTGGTAACTTTAATAGAAATATGTAAATGTACTAGAAGGTTGGGTTTTTATAGAAGTTGTATCTCATTTTGGACATGTTGAATTTGACATAATAGTAAGAAAGAAGAAATACGAATATGTAGTACCTAGGAAGAAATCTGCTTAAAGGAAGATGGGGGATATGGCTATGAGCTGAAGATTTGAGATTTGAAAGCCATTTGATGGAGGTGTTGTTACTTTACAGAATTCAGTGTGAAGAACTAAAACTACAAAGAGCTGAAGTGATTTACGAACATTATCTATTTTAATTAGTTGTAAAGTATTGATGAACTCTCCAGTGTGGAGGACATTGATACTGATGTTGAAATGCCAAAAATCGTAAGGCTAGTTGAAGAGAGCAAGCAGAGGCACATGGAAAAATATGTAGACAAATGAGATAGAAGCAAATGCAATGACAGGGACACAATGGGGAAAAAAGGCAATTACAAGCAATGTATCAACACGTACAAAATGGCACAATGCAGTTATATTCCAAGGGGACATAGAAGGGTGAACTGAGGGAGGGAGGGAGGTTAGTTGGGAAGTGCTTCCTCAGGGCAGTGACAGCTGAACAGGGTCTGAAGGAAGTGATGGGTATGAATTGGTCGAGAGGAGCAGGCAGGGAATTCAGGATGGAGCGAATGGCTTAGCCAGAAGATGAAGGGAGAAATCAAGCCATGTGTAGGGAATAACAAATGGGCCATTTTGCCTCCAGTCAAAAGACTAGGTGAAAACTAGCAAGACATCCTTCTAGAAAGGTTTGGAGGGGGAGTGATGTGGAGGCAGTGGGAAGTGGGAGTTTATGAAGGACCTTGGATGCTGTACTTTGAAAGGTCCAGACATTTTAATGTAATTTTGTTACAGGACTTAGTTTTCTAAATCTAACTACTAATGAATTTCTAGTGCACAGCCTCCCATTGTCAAAATTACATGGAAATATGTGTTCCTATCCCCCTCTCCCTCACTGTTGAACTCCCTTTTTGTTTAACTGTACAAGGAGAATAGAGTGTGCCTGATGGATATTTGTTCTTGGCTAAAATTCTGCATAAAGCTTTGAAATATTATTCTTCCTAGCAAATGTTAACAGTTGCTAATGTCACTCAAAAATAGTTGAGGAAAATATGTTTGTGAAACATACAGCTTTTACTGTCAAATTATTTCCTGGGTGAAAGGAAAATACAGTAGTACTTTGCTGTTTATTGAATGGGAATCCTTTAATGTTGTCAAGGATTTCATCAAACTGATGCCTCAAGTAAGCAGAAAATCATGTGCCCTCTGTTTTAATGTCTGTTTCCTCGTGGTGAGACAGCCACCCCACTCAGCGGTCCAGATGGGGCTACCACCCATCACAGGCCTCCCAGATAGGGTAACCAGAGCATAACTACTCTGGAGCAATGCAATTATGAATTTCTTGAGGGGGAAAAGGGAGAGATAAGTGCAGGGAAGTCAGCTAACGTGGTACA
This sequence comes from Aethalodelphis obliquidens, assembly GCF_003676395.1. NCBI lineage: Eukaryota > Metazoa > Chordata > Mammalia > Artiodactyla > Delphinidae > Aethalodelphis > Aethalodelphis obliquidens. Next base: position 15,024,868 of record NW_020837983.1, read on the forward strand.
TGGGTAGTTCCAGGCAGCAAAAGGGTTAATCAGATTTTCATTTTAGATAGTCGCCTTAGTAACAATCAGGGAGCCCAGGCTGTATCTTTTCCATTTGTAGGGAATGTTTAGATTTACAGAGTAGCTTAGCTTATTATATACCTGCCTTGATTGCTGGATAAGGCTTGTGATTAAAAACAGAATAAGATTCATTTTTATAATATTGTAAAGTGGAGAAAAACATTAAAAATGATGTCACTGGTGGTCTAGGATTCTGGGAAATTACTGATCTCGGAACTCTAGTGGAGACAGGGCTCCTTGAAAAGTTAAAAATAATGAAGGTCAGTATATTTTGCTTAAATGTTTAATGAAAATGAGTCTCTATTTCCTACTTTTAAGAGAGAATCTGAATCCAGCAAATAACCAGCTAACAACACGATGAGAAATTGGACATCAGCCTCATTTTTATGCCAAATTGCATTAAGGTCTCAGAGATGCATTTGTTTATATCGTGGATATCAAGTGCTATGTGGCCCTTAAATCGGGAATTGAAAAAAATCTTGCTTGAAAAGTGCTTATTTTCAGAATATCTGAAAGAGTGGACTAGTGACACTAAAATGTTGAGGTCCTTCCATCGGCCGAATAGTAGGAAAACAAACTTGACATTGGGCTTTGCACATGGCCTCAAACCTCACCTGGAGAGACAGATTTCCTAAGGGCAGAGAAAAGCATTCAATCTGTTTCCCAAGATCAAGTCTGTCTGGAGCAGCTCTGCCAATTAGTGACAAGCGCTATGTAGTGAGGCCGTGATACAAAGAGCTACCAGAGTTTGGTGGTTTCAGAAATTACTCTCTAAAACAAGAAGAACACAGTTCTTTGGAGCACAGTTCATTCCTGTGTGTGGTAGTAAGTTGGTAACCACTGAGCCTACTCAAAACATCTCAAAAGTCAGTATGTCAGGCTTCGGTGGCCACCGAAGTTATACATTATTTACAGACAGCTTCTGACTTACTTTTGCTGATTATATTGACTTAAAAACCCCCACGTTCCACCTTTGCCATTCTGCAAGTATCAAATATTTAGCCAAGAGAGCCACGGGAGAGATTTTAAAACAAAATGAACAAACAATCCCAAACTTGGACTGTACCTACTCAGATTGGAAAAAAGGGGGAAAAAAGTCTTGAAAAACAGAAATAGCTTGATAATTATATCAGTGGCGTAGCAATCATTCATACCTTAATGTCAGTGAATTCAGTCAGACTGCTTTCCTTCTGAGAGCTACTCCACAGAATTAGTGGAAGTGTTTGTTTCATGGTGAAAGAGAAGAATGGCCATTTTGGTGCATGGGACAATTTGTGAGATAGGACATCTGTACCTCAAGTGAGGAACTGTTCTAGGGGAGTTGACGCAGCTCAAAAAACTCCAAGGATTAGGGGAGAATGATTTCAGAATCTGGGAGACAGGAACATAGAAGAGAGAAGGCAGAAGACAAATCCTATTAAAATTTTTCCTGTCGCCAGAGAAAGATAAGGAATGTTGTCCCTCCCTTTCTGTCCTTCCTCTAACAAATGACCCTTATTCCTGGACACAGGAATTTATACCTAATATATAGCTAGATTAAGAGCTAAATAACTTTCTTGTAATCTAACCTTGAAACGTTACCATTTGCAGTATTGGGTCTATGCCAGTTCTTTGCTCAGTTTGAGTAAGAAACAGATTCTTTTTGAAGTAAAAAACAATTCAATAGGTTCAAGGTTTTCCAGGGATTTACAGACTGCTATTTGAAAAACACCAAGTGAAATAAATTAAAATAGTCTATTTACTGTATTTCGAATGTATTTTTTACTACAAAGACATGGTTTGCCATTATGTAAGATAAAAGTGTATTTGTTGTCATGTTTGTTGTGTTAGGATCAAAATGCAAACATCAAATTGGAAAAAAAAATGCCCATAAATAGTGAGACCCCAAGGGGACTGCAGCCTCTGGTTTGAGAAACACCGGTGAAGGTGAAAAATGTATTTTGAGTTCCCAATGGTGAATTTTCTAATGCACTGTTATAGCCCATTTATAACTTGAACTCCCTGTGTTTAATCATTTTACACTAATTGTTTTCCCGTTTTGATTAAGGAATGTCTTTAGCACAGTCATCTAACATTTCCAACAGAGTAATGTCATTCCAACCAATACTGAAAAATAAAACAAGATTGTTGAGAGAAAACAAACTATAAATATTTCGTTGGAGTATGGAAGAATTTTTCAAATGTCTAATAATATATTTAGACTTGGCTTTTTATTAGAAAGTCTGTGAACATTCCTGTCTCCTATGTGTGTGCTCGCTCTCTCTCTCTCTCTCTCTCTCTCCAGGGTCACTACATATTTAAATTGTTTGTGTGTCTGTAACAATTTAGCATGTGAACCAGAACATAGGCAAAAAGACAGATGTTCCAATAAGCTGAAAAAAAATAAGATAATGTTCATTTTTCCGGGGTGAATAGTGGAAAGTTCAAACAGGATCATTTTCCTAGCATTCTTCCAAATTCATGGGTGAAGCTTGGATTATAACCCACGTATTTGACAGAATTGTCTTCATCTCCATCTCAAAACTCCTTCCTCAGTATCTAAGTCACTTTTGCAGTTATTTGTCTTCTCCTAATTCTCCAGCCAAGTCCCTCATTGCCTTGGGAAGGTTTTATGCCCGCCTACCCCACTTGATTCTTGATCCTTTTCCTCTCCACAATTCAAAATTTAACACTTTGCAGGCATTTTCAAAATAATGGCTCCTTTGTCATCTTCACTACACACAGGATTGCCATCCATTGTAGGTCATCAGTACGTATCTGCTGGTTTAACTGAAGTAGAATTAAGTTGATTTCAGCAGTCAAAACCATATATGTACTAAAAATTAATGTACAGACCAAATAGCAGATTATATGATTTAAGCTGAGATTTTCAACTGATTGTTCAGTTGTCAACACAGGCAAATGATGACTGAGGTGAGTAATGATGTTACCATGCTACAAAATTTTCTCTTTGGACAAAGTAAACCCTAGTGGAAGGGGAGAGAGAGATTGGGGGAACGTGGTTAGGGAAGGAGTAGAAAGGGAAGGGGAAAAGATGGGGGAGGAGTGGGGAAACAAAAGAACATTGGAGAAGATGGTTATAAACCATATGAATAATTATTATTGGAGTAAATGTCAAAACGGTTTGGGTCAAAAGCTGATGGATTTAAGGATACAAAAATTTTAGGTGAAGAAAATGATAAACGTGATACTCAGAAAAATCAATGAAAAGACAACTTTGAGAAAGAATATTGAATAGTTTTTCTGCATTTGGGTGGGAAGGAAGGGCAAGAAGAAAGTAAAAGGTGAGAGGAGGTCCAGATCGCTTTTGACATCATTTTTTGATCTCATTCAAGAAGAATAAACGCTTTCCAAAGCATCCTTAGCCTCTAACCCCAGGCATGGACTAGGTCCTCGTAGGACCCATTAACTTCCAGGTTTATCAACACCCTTGTTAAGATAGGAGTATTCAGTTTGAGGCTCTCTTAAGAGGAATGAGGAGACCTTGGCCAAGTTCCAGAGAAAAGCAGTAAAAATAGTACCGTGAGAAAAAGATTAGGGTTCCAGAATATCAAATAATTCCTTCTGAAAAATAGGAAGCTAATAATACATGGCATAACTGCCTCTCAAAGTTGAAGGAATATTACCCTAAAAGTGGAGTTCCAGCTTCCTTTTTGGAAGCTGAAAGGAAATGATTTTACATCAAAACTGGACACACTCAGTTAGACCTTCTTGTGGTTAGCTTTGGGGAATCTAACAATTAAAAAAAAAATTCCCCACTTGTGGTTAATTCTCTCCACTGCATCTTTCAGTTCTTTTACCTGTTTTATTAGCCAATCACAGTTCATTATATTTTCCAAACAATTCCAGGGACACATGTTATTTTATAAGACAATATCAGAGGTCCAAGATATTACCTTATTATTTGTCTCTAAGCCTTGGTGTGTTAAATATGGGCATTCCTGAGTGTTTGCTTCATGTGTTTGAAATACTGTATTGCATTTCTTTGACTAAACTTGTTCATGTGGGATTTCCTAAAAGGGACTTTTGAAGAAATACTGGTTCATCAGTAACTTCCCCAAGTTTGCAAATTTCATCCTACTAAGTTCCGCTAAGAGTAACCCCTCTTTAAAATCTGAGTCGTATTTTGTCTTCTGTAACAGTATACCTAAAATAACTGAGGAATTCTGATGTCTCTTCTTTGTTTACCGATTTTAAGATCATTATGCATACTCAAATGCATAATTATAATTATGCATTCATGATGTTGCTTGTGCTGGCTTAACTCAGAAATAGTGTGAAGCAGCTAATCTCGAAGCTACAGGCTGTTTCCCATCACTTAGATTCTGATCAGAGCTGTTTGTTGAGTCTTATTGGAACGCGGAGTCTATATGCACCACTCCCACTGGACCCTTCGTTTTTATCACTAGTTTCACTCTCTGCCCTTTCTCCTTCCCACCCCCACCCCCCCACACAAATCTTTGCTTTTAAGATGGGAAAACTACAAGATAATTTGGTTTGGTTTTGTATGTTTAGTCTATTCACAGTAATTAAATGGGAAGGATTTTTTAAAGTCTCCAATTTATTTATAATCCACATTTAGTATTATATGTAATAAGTAAAGACATAATATCATTTCTGGTGCTTGAGATTTTACCATCCACTGACCTTATCATTGAGTTTACTTTAGTGTAGCTTAAACTGGTCTAGTGCAAAACTACCGAACTTTCTTCTGTCTGTGGTAGAATAGTATGATTTTAGCCAAAAGGAAGCTGGTCTGTGTATCTTACATTGTAAAGTATTCATTGAGTGGCTATGGTAGCAGGATGCTTTTTACTTTTTACACTGTGAAGGATAGTAACAAATGTCATTTGGTAAAAAACTCTTTTGCCTTGGTCTTTAGAAACTAGAACTTGGTTTAGTCAGTAATAGCGCACCATGGAAATATATACTCGAGCTATTGTGCTATCTAGGGGTACAGTCTCCAAAGACAGGGAAGACAGAGAAGTAAATTAAGGCATTTTTGCTCTGCATGAGTCAAGGGGCAGAGCAAACTCCATCTGAGTTTCTAGTTTAGCTTTTTCTTTCTGTAGAGTTGAATTAGGGAAGATCTACTTCAGGGTGAATTAGTGACATTGTTTTTTGATTCTCAAAGTTATGGGAAAGGAACTTCATCAAGAGTACACATGAAAGTGTATGTTTCTGTTGAAGGGATTATATCTTTGTTCCTAGAGGATGGGGCACCAGTGTGTCATTTCTTTGACATAGTTATATAGTCCCCATGCTTGTTTAAATGTCTAAATATTAAAGGAGACCATAAATGTGTTTTTAACATCAAGAAAGGAGAGCATAGATTTTAAGAGACTGACAAGTCTAGACAAGACTAGACAAGTCCGGGGCTTCCCTGGTGGCGCAGTGGTTGAGAGTCCGCCTGCCGATGCAGGGGACACGGGTTCGTGCCCCGGTCCGGGAAGATCCCACATGCCGCGGAGCGGCTGCGCCGGTGAGCCATGGCCGCTGAGCCTGCGCGTCCGGAGCCTGTGCTCCGCAACGGGAGAGGCCACAACAGTGAGAGGCCCGTGTACCGCAAAAAAAAAAAAAAAAAAAAAGACTAGACAAGTCTGTTTCATGAGTTTCTTCTATTTAGAGTACATGAAATTCTAGAGCCAGAGGCCTAGAGTTCGGGAGTCCTGGTCTTTCCCTTCACAAATGAAGAAAGGGGCTCATGAAAGTGATGTATTTTGACTAAGGTAATCCAACCACTTAGTTACAAACTTTGAACCAAACTTACGTTTAGTGAATTCTCAGGTCATTTTTTAGAAAATATATACAACTAGCATGAAATAGGATCTACTAAGGAAAGGGTCATGGTCTTTGTAATCATGCGGGATTTTGCTTTGCGTTTGGTTGGTTTGGTTGTAAAAGACGAATGAGACAACATATTAAAAAATCAAATGAGTACTTCAGATTATGGTATTTAAATTTAAGGCTTTGTTCCAGCATATGGACTAACTCAGGATTCCCAGTTTAGAGCCCAAGGCAGAGGAATGGCATAATTAGGAACTCAATTTCCAGAACCTTTTCAAACCATTTCCCAAATGCCCTATAAGCAAAGTTTTAGATCTCGTGGATACTAATAAAAGCTATAGGTAGGAAATTTGGACTAATTTAAACAGAATAAATTATTTTATTTACTTATTTTAACCAATAAGTAGAGCTTTTCATCATGTGAGGTAAGATTTTATTCCACTAATATTGAGTTGCCATTAAAATCTTTTCATTGTGCTAAAAGTAGTGAAGTTATCTGCCCACTAGCCAATCTATTAAGTGGATAAAAAGTAAAATGATTCATCAAAGTAGTAAAATCTCTTACACATTTATATCTGTGATACGGAGAGCATTCTGTTGATGTCTGGATAGAACAAATTAAACAGGCACAGATATTTATTTCTTAAATTTTCCCCATTTTCTCGAATCCATGTTCATAATAATTATAAATGCACACCATTAGTATTTGTCAAGTATCAGTCTAAGTGATTTATAAGTATTAATTTATTTCATCTTCACAACAGCCCCATGAGGTATTATTATTCCCATTTCACAGATAAGGAAACTGATGCACAGAGAAGTGGAGCTACTTGATCAAGATCACACCATAGATGAGTAGCAAAGGTTGGATTTAAATTTAAGCAATCTGACTCTAGAGTCCGTGCTTTTAGACACTGTGTTAACTTTCCTCTCTGTTAAATTCATAAGTATACAAACCGAAGTTTCTGCTTCTTTTCCTCATCGTGCTCATCACATTGTGGAAGAACGTTGTCGTGAGTATGCCATAAATCATATTTGAATTACAATTGAACTCTTTGGTTTCAGACCCACTGGGTCAAAAGAACTACCCCTTTTTCCACCTCTACAGTATTTCCACCCAGTGCTTTTCACTGAGGCTTCTTTTTGACTTCCCAATTTGACCTTGAACTTTTCCTGGCCTATAAAACTGCTCTGTGTTTTGATCCCTTCTACCTGTGAACAATGCCAATTTAAGCTGAGGAATGTGCTAACTAAACCTGAGATATTTCTTTAAGTGGAGAATCCTCCATCCGTGAGCCAAGACCTCACAAGGCAGTTTAGATTCCTTAAGTCGCTGCATCCAGAGGTTCTAAAGAGTGGAATTGAACTACCAGACATGAAGCACAGCTGTACTACCTTGCAGCCCAGATTGCATGCTGATGCCTCACCATAAAGTACTGTGATGAGGCCCTGCTATGTCTCTTGACCAGTTGAGCACCAAGAGCATCTGTTCATTTGCTCTTGCCCAATCAATGCTGAATTGAGTGAATTTTAGCCCAACGACATCTTGTATCTCATCATGAATTCTGCTTATGATTGGAAACTTTTATAGAGGCTTTTTTTTTTTTTTTTTTTTTTTGCGGTACACGGGCCTCTCACTGTCGTGGCCTCTCCTGTTGCAGAGCACAGGCTCCGGACGCGCAGGCTCAGCGGCCATGGCTCACGGGCCTAGTCGCTCCGCGGCATGTGGGATCTTCCCGGACCGGGGCGTGAACCCGTGTCCCCTGCATCGGCAGGCGGGCTCTCAATCACTGCGCCACCAGGGAAGCCCTATAGAGTCTAATTTTTATCCATTCTAAGCTGTAACCATTTCTACAGGTATAAAAATATCTGCAGTCATAAAATTAAGAATATTGAAAAGGGGCTTCCCTGGTGGCGCAGTGGTTGAGAGTCCGCCTGCCGATGCAGGGGATACGGGTTCGTGCCCCGGTCCGGGAAGATCCCACATGCCGCGGGGCGGCTGGGTCCGTGAGCCATGGCCGCTGAGCCTGCGCGTCCGGAGCCTCCACAACGGGAGAGGCCACAATAGTGAGAGGCCCGTGTACCGCAAAAAAAAAAAAAAAAAAAGAATATTGAAAAGTATTACCTGCTTTTCACTCTTTTTTATATCCTAACTACACTATGTTACATTCTATTCCCCTTTTACCTACTCGATGCCTGATATTGGTATTTAGTATCTCAACTAGACTTTCCAGACCCCAAACTGTGCAAATGTGAGAAATAATTCACTACAAAGCTATAAATTTCACAGCTCAAAAAACTCTGAAGATTATTAACGAGGCACCATGCAATTAGTTTATACAAAGTGCAGCTAGGAATCATGCATAATGTAAAACAGAAACTGCTAACCGCTGACTCATGGAAGATCATTTAAACTAGCTTTCATGGGTATGAAGAATTGATATTTAACACAATTCCTAAGAAGGTTCTTATTGCTTTAACACCATGGAAAGAATTGAGTTTCTTATAGATTTGCTAAGAGGAAAAGAGAAGGCAGTTTATGATTAAGGCAGTTTTGAGCCCTGTGAATTTGAAAAAGTTAACATTTTAGAGTCTCCGTTTGCTTATACAAAATGGTCATAATGATATCTTTCTCATAAAATTGTTGTGAAAAATTAATTTATAAATTAATGTTAACACCTACAATTTTAGCACATAGTTAATGCCTAACAAAACGTTACAAATCATACATTAGGGCAATGTGTCACTTTTCCACCCAGCCAAAATTCTTGTTTTACTGGGAATTCTGCATTTCTATGGAAACATATTTCTTTAGCAGTATTAGAAACGTTAGCCAAACACTTGCATAGAATAACATACCAGTACTTCCTTAAGCCCCTTACATACATTAACTCATTTCATCCTCAGAATAATCTATAACATAAATACTTTTATTATACTTATTTCAGAGATGAAGAAACTGAGACACAGGAGTTAAGTAATTTGCCCAAGATCGTACAGCCACTGGGTGTTGGAGATGCAATTTGAACTCAGTCAGCTGGCACCAAAATACAAGTTTTTAAACCATTAAGAGATGGTTTACTTAATACTCATCAAGCATATTAAGCAAGATAATGAGTAAACACTTAAAACAGTATATAGATAATTTATCTTGGCTACCTTCCCCCAAATATTTCAAATTTTGAAATATTTTTCAATATATCTTTTCAGTATATGTGCATGATATAGCAGTAATAATAATTCAGTGTGTGTATAGTAAACTGATGTTTGATAGAAATGGAAGTGCACGGCTTAATCCTAAATATGTATGTAAAAGACTTTATGATTATGTTTTAGATGTAATTTTTTAAAACATATGCCATATTTGATAGACTTTCCATCCATGTTGGAGAAAGTTTTAGTGTTTTTCAACTTTAAAATTAAGGTATAATCCTAAATTCTCATGAAGATCCCTTAATATGTGTCTGTTAACCACTTCTCATCTATTGCTATGCTTTTGTTTGGTCACGGACCATCAAATATGCATTGCAATTTCCAAATGTATGAGGCGTATACTTAAAATATAATGAGCTTGATCATTAATATTGATTTAAATAATCTGTGTATATATCATTTAGATATTTTTAATATTGATGCATTGTGAGCATCTAGAGGAAATGAAACTCATCTTTTTATCTCTTTATTCTTAGAGTTTTCTCTATAAATAATAGATATTTATTAACTGTTTATTGAATGAATAATGAATATACTTAATTTCTAATAAAGTATAAAGGGATTGTTTTAAAAACAGAATAACCTAAGTAAGTCTCTCAGAATAGAAATGGTACAGAGAGAGATTTTTATTAATGCTGATCAGTTATTAATAATTGGAATATGTTTATACATAACATTATATTGTTTATGTGGCAAAAACCATATCTGAACAATGTAAGCCAACTTTGTTGCAAGCTTTAATATCATTCACACACAACTAAATGCAGAATTTATCCTGGTGTTTGTCCTCAAAACATGCACGTTTATGCTTTTATTTGCATTTCTATTCCTTTTATAAAGAGCATGGTTTGAGAAATGTGTCCAGGGGCAGTATTAATGAAGGTCTATCTCATTTGTTCCTGACTTCATTGCATGCTCCTTTAGTTGCCCCATAATGACTTCATACTGAACAAAGGTCCCCTGGATTGGGAGCATATAGAGCTGAATCTGTTTCATTGGTTGGAGTTCTCTTCTCATTGTTTGTCCCCCATGGAAAGCAAGGCAGCTGATTCCAGAATGGAGGGCCAACCCCTAGTGGTGAGCACTTGACTTTTATTCTCTGAAAGAGGGGAAGTAGTATAGTCCTTCTGCATCTGTTGATCTGTAAAAAACAAATACTGAAATCCACTCTCATGGTCAGAGTCTTACTCTAGACACTTGATTTAAGTGTTTGTCATATTTGTGTTATTAAAGAGCCTCACAGATTAGATAAGCTTTGTTCGATTTGCCTCAGTAGTACCTTCACACTTCTGCCAGCTAGTTTGCCAAGCTTTTAATTTTTTGCACCCAACTTTCAATAACTTGTCTCATAAAAATCTGCCTTCCCAAAGGGTACTATATTTATCACAGCACTTAGTGTATAGTTCAACAATTTCATCTTGTTTTTTTCCTCTTTGGAGGGGGAAATGTTCCTTGTTCTTATTCTTCCAGTCTTGCCATAGACCCTTTCCATCACTTTCAAATCTCAGAATATCAGGTATAATTTTAAGTTAAAAACATAGGTGAGTTCTTAATAATTTATGGTCATAGAGTGAAATAAGGGTGCAAATCATGAAAGCAGCATGTAATTAAAAGAGAAAGAAACCTTTATATATATATATTTTTTAATTTTATTATATTCTTAATATAAAGAATGCCTTTTTTTTGTTTTTTTGGCCTTAAGATTGGCTAAAACAATAATAATGAGACAGTCTAAAAGGTGGCTGGAAGATTGCAGTGGATTAAAGCGTGACGAACACACATATCTCAGTATCTGAGGATGACTTTGTGCAGGATAGAGCTTTCTCTCTCTTCCACAGAATGCCTTTGGGTAATTCTCAGAAAGAGACTACTGAATAGAATTTACCACCTTTTAATGTAAATAGGACATTGATAGTTGAATGTGTCTATATATCTATTGCATACTCTCTAGATTCTTTATACAAACATTTTTATTTTGACCACACCGCTTTCTCTGTCCACACCATTTTCTTTGGTATTAAAATACCCAAATAAAATAAATTAGAATGGCTTCATTTACTGCCTCACCAATAAAAATAGTAGCACTTCCTGAAGTTAAGTATAAACCCAGTGTGTTGAATTTTCATATTTATTGTCTCCTCCACACTTGAGATTTGAGTTTAGACTTGACAGAAATTCTATAGTAGGAAGGCTTATAATGATATTATTGTCAAGCTGTAAGGACATATGAGATCATCTTACAGAAGAGGAAGATGAGACGTGGAGAGGTTAAGTGATTGGCCCCAGGTCACCCAGCTGGGACCTCGGCTTTCCAGATCCCTGAACCCTGCCCAGGTTTCTGTGACAACCTCATGTGAGGAGGGCTACTCTAGAGCAATTTACTTTTCCCTTCCCAAGGTTTCAGCGCTGACACTCTTCTGCACATTGCACTAAGTGCAAGCCCAGAAATTCTGCCAGGAGCAAAACAACACTCCTTAAACACTCTGTGACTTTCAGAGCCGTATAAAATAAAAGGTTGAAGTTAATGGCTGCCAGCTTGGAGGGAGTAGTTCCTCTTTGGAGCCAAATGTATGTGGAGAACAGATGAGACTGTGGGAGTGAAGTTGGCAAAAGGGAAAGAGAAATGAGTCTATTCTTTTTTTGAAAATGAAAGTATAATAAATATCTGGATAACTGAGATGTTTATTACTCATTTAAAGATTTTTTCCCATTTGAAAAATGAAATATCTATATCTTTAGTATGAGTACTCTTAAATAATGATTTTATATTATTCTAAATATCATGAAATGAATTTTTTTATTCGGAAGTTAGGAGATTGTTTTAATGACCTGTATATGTGGAACTATTTGTGTTCCCTTTCCTAAAAGATCATTATTTCTTATACTAAGATTTCTACTTTTAAGCAGTGACTCATGTTAAGATAACGTGTTTCAACGATTTTGAGAACTAAAAGCAAATATACCTCAGAGATAATGATTATTTAAATTTTTGGTTCATAGAGATAAAACTGGCTTTGACATAAGGAGTATGGATATAGTAGCCAAGAATTCTATCATTTTATTTCACACTCATTTTGTTTTTGAAAAGTCTCTTATCGTGTTTGAGATCCCACATACCACAGTGAACTTGAAGACATTTGTTAGCTGAAGTTCTCTGGAATTTCACTCTTGTGCTGTCCTCAAATGATATTTTGTAGAACTGTGCTCAAGAAAAACACTATTCTAATGAAACCTTCCTGGGATTTCCATTCATAAATCTGTTCTGTGCCTAATGGTATAGTGTAGTGGTTCTTATAATAGCACAGAACTGATGTCCTTCCCATTTAGACTTTCCATATATTTTCTAATTGAAGGTATTCTTAATTTCTTCGAGCTTGAGTTTGAAAATGTGTCTAGCATTTTTTCAAGCAATGCAAGTTAGATAATCTTTTACTAAGTTGTTTTGTTGTTTCTTAAACAGTAACTGTAGATAAGATACTTGGTATGAGTTTGAAAATTCTTAAAGTTACTTGTTTAAATCTGTTTCTACAACACACACACACACACACACACACACACACACACACACATCTTGTTTTCAGACAAAGAAAAAAAAAAGGAAGACTGCATTTCTCACTCAAGGGACATCCAATGTAGCTCAGTGGCCATTTTATTCTATTTTAAATGGAAGCATATGATTTTAATGGAAACGCATGACATACTTAGTCATATTGACTGATGTCTGGCATTAATTAGTCATGAAGAATATTCAGGTGTTATAGCTGAGAAGCTTGTTCTATATCACCACACAAATAACTTGAACCTTTTGGTACCACGTGGAGTACAGTGATTCTGTTTGTGTAATTTAAAGTGATACTCTTATTTTCTGAAAGAAAAAAATTCTTTACCTTGGTAGCATCAAGCTCAAACATTCATGCGGTGTCCTGAATAACTTTTTAAAGGATATTTAGTAAAAAGCACAGTTTTATTAGGTGGAAATCATCATACTAAAAGTTTTATAGCTCTAGTCAAATCAGTAATGTTGAGGCTATGTGCCATGCCCAGAATTACTGAAAATACAATTACGGAGAGCCTTAAATTATCACTTAACATTTCTCCCCACTCCAGGTAGTCCAAAATAATAAGTTATTATGCCTCCATAGAACAGGCTGTTGGTGAAGGGAATTTTTAAATTCAAGCTCGCTGCCACTAGAGACTTCACACAGTTAAAAGGACAAGGATACAGTGTTTTCACAATTGTCAGATTGAATTTGAATTTAATTCCAGTGTGGAGAACTGCTTGGATACATTAACTGAAACTTTTACTGTGTAAAATTTTCCCTGTGGTAGTACAAGGTCAAATCACATACAGTATCATTTTTTTTTTTTTTCCATTTAGATGTAGAGAATAATTCAGCTGGGAGAGATTGGCAGTGGTGGTGGCATCTCATTGCTAAGGGCCAGTAATATATATATATATATATATGTGTGTTTTTCTGGTACTAATTATATTAATCTAATGTCTACAGTAATTTGGAAATTCTTCAATGCCTAATATAAAATACGTTTTTATAGCTGAGAGAACAGAAACAGCTATGAATTGTTAAAACAGCTATGAATTTTGTCAAACAGACCCAACCCGTTTCACCTATTACCAAGTTATGGAAGCAACACACCAGGAGAATTTTCAGCAGTGTCAAAGTATGTCTCATGGCACTGGCTTGAGATTCTCTCATGAAATTTTGTTATGTTTCCAAACTAAAGTCAGTGGAGGCCAGTGTTTCCATCAAATGCCACTTCTGGGTGTTTTTTTGTTTCTTTTAAATACTGTAATGTCAGGCTCTTTCATAGGTCAGATTTTCCTAAGACTTCTAGCTCTTTGTAAGTAAGCTTCAGTTTGGAAATTTTCAACAAATATTTCCAGCAAGATTTGGAATCCCTAAGACAGCATTATGTCACCAGCCCCTTGGGTTGGAACTACCCTCTATTCTTTGCCTTTGGGCTGCCTGCTTTTAGCCCCGGTAACCTTTTGGCTTGAGTGTAAACATTTACTGAAGGCTCCCTCCTTTGTCGCTCCAGTAACTCCAGAGGTTAGTGAGAAGTGGATGCTAGTTTGACCTCTTTTATCCACATTAGATGATTCTAATTATTCCTAAGAAATGACACTTTTGACCCATTTTGTCCTTGTCAAGTTTGTCTGGTTGTAGACTAAGCGTGAAACTCTGGGTTCAAACAGTGTCCAGGAGTGCAGATTTTTTTAAACTTACAATGGGGAGCCTCAAAAGCGCACACTATTTCTTTTTAAAACATTCCAACTTAACTGAAATTCAGGCTCCTGTTATATACCTTGAATTGATTTATGACTGAACGAGGCTGCCTAGATATAAAGTACAAACTTTAACCTGTAAAAACCCATGGGCTATTTCAATACAGAAAAACAAACAAACAAACCAACGAAAACAAAGTAAACCTTTGTATAAGTGAGGATGAGCTAGGTTTTGCTGAGGTTGTAAGCAACCCTAATATTGTAACAGTTTTTTACATTAAAACAGTCTCTTTCTTTCTCATGCTACATGGCCACTGTAGTTAGGAGGTCTTCCTCCTTCCCATGCTTGACGGTCAATTCAGCAAACACAAGGAAAGATGGTGAGTCCATTGGTCTTATAGCTTCTGTGTAAAAGTGACGCGAGTTACTTCTTATTCAATTTCATTGGTGAAGTGATGTCATAGTCCCATACCTAACTTTGAAAGAGACCTGGAAAGTGGAGAGTTGGAAATAATTGATCAATAGCATTAATGACTACCACCGTCTTTAAACTGGGTCATAAAGAGCTTTTGTCTTGACTTCTATCCTAATCCCTACAAACATTACCAGTGCCTGAGAAATAGGGATTACAGAAACGCTCTTTGCACATTTTTAATTCATTTATTCATGTAGGTATTCAGCAAAAGTCTGAAGTGCATCTGTGGTGTACGAAACACTGCTGGTCGCTTCATAAGACAGCCTTGAGGTAGAAATCATTATCCCCACTTTACAGATGTGTATCCTGAAGTTCAGAATCCTCAAGTTTAAGTGATTTTCCAGTCTCGGAGCCTGCCAGTAGCACATATCGGGATTCCAGCCTCGATCCAAGGAGTCAGTAATGTCCTTTCTGCCACACTTCAACTGTGAGGTTAATAGTGAATCATAAAATGTTTTAAATACCCAGTTATAGAGGCAGGAATTGTTAGTCACCGCTGTGTATTTTCTCATACTTTAAGGCAAGAACATTAAGTATATCTGATGATTGTGGAATAACAATGTATATTTGGTGTTATTCCAATAAGGGAAAGTTGTTTCACTTCTGAGCACATTTGATAAGGAAATTAAGTCATTTTTTAAACGGTAAGTCAGTAAATCTGAATGTTTTTTGTATTAGTTTTCTATTGCCACCAAAACACATGGCCAAAAACTTGGTGGCGTAAAACAACACAAATGTATTATATTAAAGCTCTATACATCAGAAGCCTAGTATGGGCATCACCAGACTAAAATCAATTTGTCAGCAGGATTCCTGCTAGAGGATTCCTTTCTAGAGGATGTAGGGGAGAATCTATTTCCTGTTTATTCAAGTTATTGGCAGAATTTAGCTCCTTGAGGTTGCAGAACTGAAATCCCTGTTTTCCTCACTTCCTGTAACTGAGGCCCATTCCCAGTTTCTAGAGCCCAGCACACTCACTTCGTGGCTGCAGTGTGCCATCTTCATAGACAGCAAAGGCAGGTGGAATCCATTTCATGTCAAATTTCTTTGCCCTACTGTTTTGCCTTTCCCTTCTACTTTTAGGAACTCGTGCTTAGATTGGGCCCATGTGGATAATCTCGGCTCCTCTCACCATGTCGTAGCCCTAAACCTTAAGCATGTTCTTCAAATCCCTTTTACCAAGTAAAATAACATATTCACAGATTCCAAGGGGTTACGGTGTGGATATTTTGGGGGGACCATTTTTCTGCCTACCATACCTTTTACATCCATTCTCTTTTCCCAACACGTTGTACCATCTGTATGCTACCTCTGTAGGATGCTAGATAAACATTTTGGCCTTACTTCCTTCATTTGTCAAATTAGTGAATTAAACTCACTGAACTTTAAAGTTGCTTCTGGCTCTTAACATTCTAGACTTGTATGAATCCTTATGATGGAGAGAGACGTGGGAAAGTAAACCTAATGATCAAAGTGGATATTATTGTTATTTTCTATTCATGGATTTTGCTGGAGTGTAGATTTCATATAATCCTGGCTAACTCCTTCCTTCTCACACTTGGTAATCTTCTTTGAAGGCAGTCAATCTCTACAAAAGTTGACTTCTTCAGAAAGAAATTGACTTACCTCCTCAAAACTGTAATAACTGGTCCCTTGAGATTTTTTTATCTATTTTACAGCTCGGGTATAGCTTTCACCAAGTCTTTGCTACATTTTTGCTTTTGCCTTATTGATTTGGAGTCAAAGAAATTGTTTTCCTTTCAATTTTGTTTCTTGAAAGGTCAGATTCTACCAGATCCCAGGCATAATAAATGTTTGCCAAAGTTTTAAAAGGTATAATGCCTAACTTACCATTAAGGAAAGATATTAAATAACTATTTTTATTTGTGCCACAAAGTCAAATCCTCTAAATCTTAATTTGCTTATGTACAAAATGGAGAAAATGGTAATGCCTAACTCCTGGAGTTGTAAAAATCAAAAAAGATAATTCAGGAGAAGTACTTAACACCCAACTTTTTGCAAGTATTCAATAGATGTAAACCACAAATACTGTTTTATAGTAGGAGGTGCAGAGGTGGACAAGTCATCTGAGTTTGCCCAAGATTTTCCAGTTTTAGCTCTGAAATCCAGCATCCTGGGAAGCCCTTCAGTCTCAGGAAAACCCAGACAGTTGGTCACCCTGGAGCGGTAGTGTTTGGAAACAGAGCTAAATGTAAATATGGGCTCTGTCTTCTGCCAGCTATTTGACCTAAAAGAAATTATTTAATCTTTGAGTTGCAATATCTTTGTCTGAAAATATATATGAGGAATAAATAAGTAAGGAATTTTGCACAAGTAGCAGCAATAGTAGCAACCTTATTCTTCCTGATTAAAAAAATCTTTACTGTCTTCCTTCTGCTTAGAGGTTTAAGCACAGAAAGGTTTTGCTTGATATGAAAAGGTCCTTCAAGATCTGATTCTAACCTGCTTTTCTGGACACATATGCTGTTATGGCCCTTCCACTTATAGGTAGTGATAATAATAGTATCGATGATTCCAGTGATGACAGGTAACTGTTATCTGGTGCTTTCTGTATATGAAGAACAGCTCTAAAGACTTTATATAAGAACTGAAACCAAAGAATCCCAGTCACTATTTCCTGTACATACCACTCTTATACACTGCTCAGACTTCGCCCAGGCCATTACTAGCAATTGCAAATGCTTCCTGTCTCTCCTTCAAGATCTTGCCTGAAAGTCACTTCCTGAATGATATGATACCGTCCCAGAAGCCACAGGACAGGAGTTTCTCGCCCTTCATTGACCCCAAAACAATTGACACATGACTTTGCACTCCCTACCTGCTACTGTTTGCCTTATAGTACACTTTTTTTTTAATGTGTCTGTATCCTTCACTGAAAAAGACCTCTTCCTATTCCTAGCACCCAGCACAAGACTAGGTCAGCAGGTTCCTTTGTAAAATTAATGGAAGATTGTGGTACCGGCAAACCAATTGATTTACTTTACAGTAAAGATTCCCTAAAGAATTTGTGATCAATGTTTATTTTTCATATTATCTCTGGAAAATTGTAAACGCTGCTTTACTGTGTAGAAATCCATGTGGCTTTAAGAACTTTGGGTATAAAGATGAAATAATTTAAGATGCATGTCTTTCTCATGAAATAAGAGAATACAGTAGGAATGAGCCAGATGCCTGTTGTTAAAGTCTGTTATTTAAGATCAGAAGAGAGCAGATGTTACAAATGACACCACTAAATCCCCCATGCGCAGGCTTATCGAAACGGTGGAGTCTCTCCCGTGACTAGTTCTGCTTGCTTGGAGACCTGCTGACACTGATCTGTGGACTTACCTGCTTCTCTAGTAGTAAAAGGAGCTGAAATATGCATAATTAAGACCTATGATTTAATTGGATATGGGCCACTATCACTTCAGATTGAAGAAGCTTACTTGTTCTCAAATTATATTTTGAAAGTGGAAAAACAAAATCGTCACTTAGCCCAGCGGTCCCCAACCTTTCTGGCACCAAGTACCAGTTTCGTGGAAGACAGTTTTTCCCTGGGGTGGTGGGGATGGGAATGGTTCAGGCGGTAATGCAAGTGAGGGGGAGTGGCAGATGAAGCTTCGCTTACTAGCCCACCACTCACCTCCCGCTGTGTGACCAGGTTCCTAACAGGCAGCCGACAGTACCTATCTGCAGCCCGGGGATTGGGGACCCCTGACTTAGACTAATAACCAGAGGGATAACTTGATAACACTTTGTCTAGATTGTTTTAAAAAATTATAATATAAAATTACTTTCTTCCCCCAGGGCTTTCAGATAACTGTTTTTCATGGTTTTACTTTCCAAATATTAAGATACATAGTTGAAAAATTGAAGACTTTAAAATGAATTAAAGTATGAATATGAAAAATCAGTATGCTAGTATTTCTGATGGTTGATCTGGTTTACCGCCTCCTCTGTTTTAATATTCGAAGTATTTTTTTAGACTTATTTTTAATTTGTCCGTCATGGTTGATTTTTTCCATTAAGTAGTATATTTTATGGTAGTTTTTACCGCTTACAATATAATTGATACATCAAAAATGGGTTAGGGGCTTCCCTGGTGGTGCAGTGGTTGAGAGTCCGCCTGCCGATGCAGGGGACACGGGTTCGTGCCCCGGTCCGGGAAGATCCCACATGCCGTGGAGCGGCTGGGCCCGTGAGCCACGGCCGCTGAGCCTGTGCGTCCGGAGCCTGTGCTCCTCAGCGGGAGAGGCCACAACAGAGAGAGGCCCGGGTACCGCAAAAAAAAAAAAAAAAAAAAAAAATGGGTTAGCATTGATTTTATGCATAGCTTTTAATATGGCTTTGCAGTATCAATAGAAGATCTGTGTCTCATGCACTATCAGTGTCGTCATTTGGCCAGTGAAACGAGGTTTCCGGATTCCTGAGAGATTTGAAATGGCTAGATTACATAGAACTCCTCAAGTGGATACTTGCTAATGCCAATTTGGGAAATTTGTGATAGCACATAACATGTGGGAAAGTCCCATAATGGGCTGAGATCTCTCCGGTAGGATCATATCTAGGTGAAAATCCAGTTCAAAAATTACCTTGAGACCCTGGTATTGTACTCTGTGTTGTGGTTTCATGATAGTTGATATACAGAACCTGGGCTGGTGAATGATAAACATCTGAATGCCAATTCACTCTGACTCATCGGGAAACACCAGTCTTGCTAAGGCTTACTTATTTCCTCCCTGGTTTATTTCCTGCCATGTTTAACATAGTTAAAGACAAATAATTTGGGTTGCAAACGGCCTAAAATGATGACCCTTTTGAGCCTTGTATTTAAAGTGTACACTGAAAATATGTTGTTAGAACTAGAGCACTTGTCTCCCTGCTCCTATGTTTTTCAGAGCAAGGAATGTCATGCTTTAGTTGCTCTGCATCTGAATTTATTCCCAATTCCTCTTTTATAGTCTTTTCGGAGACAGTGTATGGTGAGTCATTAGTATTAATATTATTTCAGTTTCAGTGGGACTACATGTCCATACTTAGAAAAGGGTGTTGGTGGATTTCATTATTCATTCAGAATAAATTTCTACTCTAATATAAATGTTGCTCAGGATAGAGCTTTGAAATGGATCCTGATTCTTTAAATTCTTTCCTGTCTGTTTCAGGAAATAGTGAGATCCTGTTGATAGTAAAGTACAATGTGTCTAAAGTTCACTTCTAAACACTCTGCTCTTTGCGATGAAAGTCATCTGCATTCTTTTTATAATTCAGAGCTGCAAGAGATCTGTCTAATCTTGGAGATCTGATCCAGTATCATTTAGGAAAAAAAATATTCTTGATAATAATTCTACCCTTCAGATTAGTGAAAGCAGTCAAGCTTTACAGCTTCTGTCGTCTTAAAAAGATATCATGAGACAGGGGAATAAGGACTTGGATTATGGTTTAGGAGATTTAGTTATTTGGAAAAATAAAATGATTAGTACAGTTATTATTCAACTTTTTAATCAACGAAAGCAAATGGCATCCGTTTGTTATCATTCTTTCTACAGAAGACAAAGGCTCAGGTCCCCATGGTGCTGACTGCTGGTCCCAAGTGGCTCCTGGATGTGACTTGGCAAGGAGTGGAAGACAACAAAAACAACTGCATTGTGTACAGCAAAGGTAAGTGCAAGATCATTTCCCTCTGGCTTTGGATGTATTGAAACCTGAGTGTTGCAAAGTAGAACCAAATGAGCTGAAAGGGGAGTACAAAGTAAAATGGGGTCCTCTCTCTTCCTTTTTCCCTTATGAATCTCCCTAACCTGTAGTTTCAGCAAGCCTACTGGGTTTTTTGTTTTTTGTTCTTTTCCTGTACAGCATAAAACAAAATGTGTTAGACCATTAATTACTTAGCGCCATACACATTCACCTAACCGCGGATTGGAGTGCCTTGACTAGTACCTTCCTCGCTGTTACTTTTATTCAGAGCGGGTTTGATGAAATCTCGGATTCCTCTCTTAGGCATCATCCTTCAAAAAGTAAATTCCTTTTGAAATTTGGCAGTCCGTGTCAGGGTGTCAAGGTGCGAGTTTTAGAAGGCGCTGCATTCCAGCCAGTTTCCTGAATCACACACGATGAGGGGATAGCTGAAAAGGAAGCCATTGCAAAGACTGAGAATTCCTCCCCATGGTGATTTCTGAAGGGCAGGGGGCAAATGCTAGAGAGGAAGCGATGGCTTGCAGAGCATTGCCTTTGATTTGCTCAGTGTGGCGTCAACCTAGACTGCGTCAAACAGCTACACCCCGGCTGCAAAGGAACCGCTGCTCCGGGACACACAACATGGGACCGACTCCCCCAAACTCAGGCCCCTCCACGTGTGTGGTGTGGTTTGCCGCACTTTTCTCCATATTCAAGTTCTGGGCCCAAGCTCTGTACTTTTACAGTGAAATCCCTAATCTCACTCCTTCGTAAATATTGCAAAACTTTGTGCTTCTCATGTTTAAATTTCTTTTCGCTTTCCTTTTTAACCAAATAGACCTACTGAGATCAAAGATGTATTTGCACATTGAACCTAGAAACCATAAAAGCATACAAGGGAACAAGCAAATAAACACCCCTATCAATATATTAACATATAAAACACTAATCATAACATCAAAGACTCTTAAAAACTTGCTAGAAACAATTACAACTTGTTCCTATAATCATTACAATTTGTACACTTATAAGAGGATTGCCTTTAAACTACCATAAGCCTTTGAAAGTTGAAACACCAGAAAGAGGGAATTTGCAAGCTAAAAAGACAATCTGCACACCAGGATCTGATTATATTCCTTTTCCTTCTGTAACTGCTGGTCTCATACCCACTTATTTTCAAACACCAAATACCTGTGGTATGCTGGTAGGAGCTTTTAACTAGAAGGCAAGTAAGATTTTCCCAGGATATGTCACTATGTTCTATCAAAATGGGAAGCAATATTATAGTGAACCAGCTTACCAGTGTCCACATTCAGAACGCAAACACTGCAAAAGATGGCTTGGAGTGTAGGATCAATGACTGGGACTAAATTTTTGTTGTACAATATCTTATCTCTATGATGGCAATGCAATATGGAGGAACCAAGAGGATAGCTATTCTATCATAATCCAAATCCATTACATGTTTAAATCGGGCATTGTTTTAGAAGAGATGATTATTATATTGTTACATAAGGAAAAACGCTATAACCAAATTGTAATTCTGTGTTCAATGGAGTACGTTAGTTTGAACATGTTTACGTGTTTGCATTATGGTTAGATGTACCTTAAGCCTCTTGGCAATAAACATTTTGGAGTAATTTGTAGAAGCTTATTAATTAACTCATAAAGCATGGATTGAGCTTTGTACATGGATAATAACAGCCACCCTTTATTAAGCACCCCTGAATCCTCTCCTTGGTACTCCCATACCAAATTCTATGCACTTCTCTCATTGCTCTTTTAACCTCGTTTTATGATTATCATTTTATGTTTCAAAAAAAGAGTAGTAAAAAGTTAGATATTGTTGCCTGCCTTTCCAATCTACTCTATATTTACTGAGGGCAAGGATTATGTCTCAGTCATCTTTTTATCCTTGGTCTGGCATGCTGCCTGTACAAAAAGAGCACAGAGTAAATAATGATTGGTTGACCAGATAAACAAATGATGACTGGCTGCTAGAAACTATAATAGGCACATCACATACTGTGATGATGACCAATATGAATTCCTAATATTCAGTAGTTTTTAACCTACAAAAGGTAACTCGATATTGTTCAACTTACAAGAACAGATGGCATTGCAATTCAAATAACAAGGACTGCAGTAACTACTGTATATGCATAATTTCATTTAATCATCAGTTAATACCTCCTAGTAGGTAATTAACATCCTACCCAATTTTATAAAAAATGAAATTGAGGCATAGATAGATTAAGTCATTTGTCATGGTCACATAGCTACTAAGTGTTGTTTTTCTTTTTAATTGAGGTATAATGTTGATTTACAATGTTGTGTTAATTTCTGCTGTACAGCAAAGTGTTTCAACTACTACGTGTTTAAAGTGGGATGCAAACACACATCTGTCTAATTAAGGGCCTGAGTTGTACATATTAGAATACGTTCTCCCTGCATTAAGCTTTCAAGCAGCTAGATGAGATAAGTAGTGTGTTTCTTAATTTACACAACCTACATTGCGTGTGACTTAGAGCAGTAGTATGTTGTCCCTGGTCCAGGAGAGCTAACAGAGAAGCCAAATTTAAATCCAGGTTTTGATAATTCCGAATCCTATACTCTCTGTACTGTGTGATGCTACCTTTCCCCTTGACACTATTACATGATGAATAAATTCTCTTAAACTACTCAAGCATTTCTGTGCAGAAATCACAGAGTATTATTATAATATGGCACTTACCAAAGTACACTTCACATAACGCTAAGATTAAAGGAAAAGTCCCAGGACCAAATATTGCCTGTCTTGGCCCCTCTTGAAAACTCACAAGGCCTTCTGGTATGAATGCTCTGAGAAGTCCTGTAGTAAAACAAAACAAAATAAAAACCTGTGTAACTCGTTTGACTATAAGATATGCATATATTTTTTTCTCCAACCAGTGGACATCCATTGGAGCATTGGAATTAGTTCTGTGGTGAACACACTTGGGAAAACTCTGCTGTAGACTCTACTCTGATCTCCTAGACGGGCTTCAGAGGCCTGGTGCTAATTCCTGGAATTCAGGTTGCCTTTGGAGGAAGGGAATAGTTCACTCAAAGTTCTGTGAATACCTCAATATTCTAGGATTCTACTAGGGATTGTTCTCATCATGGAAAATAGGACCCCAGGAATCACTCCTACCAGGACCACGTGAGCTCTGAAGCCTTCTGTCTTCACGGGCTATGGGTATGATAAGCCTTCTCAAAGCAAAAGAGTTTTGTAGTTGGAAGGGTTTGGTGATTTAGATTTAATAGGTACATATTGACTGGAACATCTGTAATGTGCAAGACATTTTCATAATGTGTATGTTATTTATCGGTTGGGGCTGTTTTGTTTTCAAATGATAGAACTCCAAATGAAATTGTCTTATACAAAACATAATCAAAGTGTAAGTGTGTGTGTGTGTGTGTGTGTGTGTGAGCGTATTGGGGGTAGGGGAGTCCATCTGCTCATATAACTGAGAATCCAGGGATCTTCTAAACTTCAGGATCAGTTTACACTTTGTCCCCAGATGGTCTCTATCTTCTGCCTCTTCTTTCTTTGTGTGTTTCATCCTCAGAAATGTTCTTGTCAAGTGGCGGGAAACTCCAAACTTATTCTACAAGCACAGCAATCCCAGTGAAAAGAGAGCTTTTCTGAGTTTTACTTGGGGTACATCACATACCAATGCTTGAACCAATTAATCACTATGACTCTTCCTTACAAACTACAATCATCTGTAGACCTAACCCCACATAAACCACTGAGACAAAGGAGAAGTAGTTCCCCAAGTGAAACCAAAGTGCTACTTCCAGACAGAAAAGAATGGTTGCTTGATGGGCTAACATCCATGTACCCAGATGCAACACATTACTCCTAATGTCTAAAAAGCTCTCCCTGAAGATGAAAAGTAAATTCCAGATGCCAAAATTGCATTGCCTTATTTTGTTTTCTAGCTAAGAACCTAAACTACTTGTGAATTCTAGGCCAAAAATCACCTTTATTGGGCCTGGCTATCTGAAACTATATTAGTACCTATTTACAAATAGAATGTAAACTACATATATGTAGCATTTTTAAATGCCTTAACTGTGAAATTTTTTATAATATTTTCTTATGCCATGTAACTATTACCATTTAAGAAACATGCTTACTTTTTGAAGTATTTTTAAATGTGGGCTAGCAGTAAAATTAAATATAATTATAAAATTTTCATTTCCAGGGTGTCCATCAAATAATTATTATCAAATTACATCACTTAGTGCTATTTGACAGGCTGCCATCATCCTGTTTTATCAAAGTAAAAAAAAAAAAGTATAGTATTTAGCATTAATATTATAATCTGATGTACCTTTTTTTCCCTGCCTCAACTACCCCCTGTCATTCCAGAAAGTAATTAGCTCATCCAGACACTGATGGACCAGACTTGTTGGGTTGTCTGGTTTCTGCCATTATTCTCAGCAGACTCCAGATAATTCTAATTTACTTATCTCCAATGGAAAAATACTAAAAAGCACCATGCTGAAGTTAAAGGGAGGCTGCTGGAGGGGAAGATGAGCAGAGGCCTGCCCACTTACTCCTAAAATCCATGAATGCCTGTCGAGCATTGGAAATTAACTTCTTCTCTTTTCCCTATACCTCTGTATTTTTTTATAGCATTTGCACAGTATGGTGCCCTTTCTCATTTGTGAAAAGTAAATAAGTTACTTCGAGTTTCATGTTTTTGAACGAAATTAAACCTTTAGCATCTTGCATGTGAGTTTGTTCATTCGAAATTAAACCTTTAGCATCTTGCATGTGAGTTTGTTCATTCAGTTCACTGCAAATGAGGAAAAATTGAATTATTTGGGTTTTCGTGGAGTGTTATTTCAGAGCAGCCACATTCTCTAGGTATCTGGATGAAGAGAAGAAACATTGTCAATCAAAGGAGTGAAAAAGTATCAGCTAACCCTCAATCTCACCTTAACCATGGAAGATTTCTTTTTATATAAAAGCACAATATCATTGTAAAAAACTGTTGCTTAGATGGAACCTTGGGCAAACCACTTTTCCTCTTTAAATCCTGATTTTTTCAACTGTAACAATGAAATAGCAGTGGCCGTCTCACAGGATCTTTGTGAAGATGTACCCGTACGCGTAACTGCATATGTTATTATAAATATTGCTGACGATCTTATACTCAGTCCAGTTTGCCCTTTTGGTTATATGTCAGGACAAATTTAGAGGAAATGAACCCAGGCCTCCATGTTGGTATCAAGCAAGTGTGTGAGAAAACCTGGTCATCAGATACCAGATTTATAGCCAAGAATTCCATAAATCCCATTTGGTCCCTGTGAACCCACAGTATCTGCAGAGAACTGCATTATAGAATCAGAGGCCAGAAAAGCCTTTGCCTAAAGATATTTTTTCCCTTGGGCACATGATATTTTTAATGAAAGTCATATGTAAAAAGCTAGTATAAAGATAATAATGATGATAATATTAAAACTAGCAATAGCAGTTACCATTTATTAAGCACATATTCTATGCCAGGCATGGTTTTAAACACTTTACATACGTTTTCTGGTTTACCGCTACAAGAAAATTATGATGTAAGCAGAATTATTCCCACTTTACAGATGAGTAAACTCAGGTTTAGGTAAGTAAATAGTTCAAGGATATATAGCTCATACGTGATGAAATTGATATTCAATCTTAAGCGTGTTGACCTTGATTCCCAATTATGCAATTTAGCAGAGTTTTGATGATACCATTTACTAGGCCTAGACTGTAGGTTATTGGTCTTCTTCACAAATTTACGTACATATTTATCAATGAAACTTTTTTTTCCTTGCTCTGTGGTTTGGTTTTTAAGAAAAAATTTTCCAGAACTAAAACAGCAGTGACAGCAGTACCTTATGCTAATTTCCCTGTTGCTTCGAAGGCCACAGCAATTTAAAGTCATGTAGAAAACCAATCTCCAAATCATTCTGTGACCATCTTCAAAGTTCTGATTTTGCTTGTTTGGACAAATGTAATCATGCAATTAATTCAGTTAAGCCCTGACTGTGTACTACGTTCAAGGTCCTATACCGGGTACTGTTGAAATAATGACTGTAATTCTAATATAACCTAACTTGGATGAGCAACTTTCTGCACACTGACTAAATTGATCAACTGTTTAAAACAAAGATCTTTCATTAGAAGGACCCTTGCAAAAGTCTGGACTATTTTCCGCCTTAAAATAGAGGATCTGTTGCATGTTCCTAGAATGTTGAAACAGCCTTGTCTAACATGGCAGTCAGTTTTCCCAACTAGCCTACAAGTTCGTGGTTAACTTTACTTAAAGGACCTAATGCTATATGACTAAGAAAGTAATTGAAAAAGAAAAAACTTGTGCTCATATTTAAGTGTTTATTTAACCATTCTGTAGTTCACAGAAAATGTATAACTGTTGTCTAGTTTTACAGTATTCTTCTTAAAAGAGGGTGGGTGCCTCGACCAAATATTTAGCAGCAGGAATTATAAAATCATAAGGCGATTAAGTTAGCTAGCCGCAGAATTCCAATATTGCTTTTTAAATGACTTCAGGATATAGGAGGTACTAAGGTTATTATCTGTTATCAGGAATACAGTGGAATTGTACAACTGGATAATAACCAAACAAACTGACACAATGTAAAATTACATTATCAGTGTGTTAAAACAAAATTGCGCCCTAAAGGAGTCCACATGCCAGCTCAGAGCTGCAGTGTAATTATGCTTAACTCTGATAATTAAAATACAGCAGAGATCAACAGAATCATTTTCATTAAGAAAATTATTAATGATGGTGGCATAACAGTAATTGATTGCAGGGCACCACAGGATAACGCGATGCCGAAAACCCAATATGTTTCATGAACATCTGAGGCTTTTTCTGGTTATGTTCTCTAAGAATGAGAGATGTTTGGGGGGTGAGCAATTTATTATGCCTGTTCTAGGAATCAGTGATTGCTTTAAATGGCTGCTTTAGAAAACCATCGTTTTGATTCAAATTGTCATTTCTGAGGGGTTCTTAAGGTTGAGACAAGTGACCCCACCAGTGAATGTGTTATTTACAGTGGAGCTGTCTGTTGCAAATTGCAGAATGACAGCAACTTCAGCAAATATAGGGCCTTCTGCCATTTCCATTTTTTACTATGCATTTACTGTCTTTACAATTATGTTAGTGATTTACTGATGTTATTTCAGTCTGGGTCTGGTCATACTGAATAGTTTATGTCCTGAGTTATTATTAATGTATGCTATTTGATGTGGAAAAAAATACATTTGTTTTCGTATCAACATCACTGTGAGTTTCCTTAATGAAATGTTGGTAAATAATCCTGCACGATAATACTATTAATTACTTCAGTGGATTAGATGAGCTCTCATACGTTGGAGAAAAATATTCTAAACCATCCTGGATCCATGCGTGAATGAAGCTTCTGTCTCTTAGGGGTAAAAATCCAGGTAGGATGTTGGCAAATGATAAGAACTAAGAATATATCAGTTTCATAAGTATAAAAATGAAAAATGAAGAGTGGGGTCTTCTGAGAGGTGACTCACTATCATTCAGGGATGTTAGCTTGTCATTCAAAGTGATGCTAATCTTGAAAGCTACCCCCAAAAGGATCTTTATCAGCTAAAATGAGGAACAGCTCTTTAGGGTGAATGTTTTCAGAGTAAGATATTGTGAATATTTCTTTAAAACAGTGTATTACATAGAAAAAAAATTATTGTATTATAATTCCAACTGAAAAGTAGAGTATGAGGTTTCGTGCCTAGTATGATTATAATTGTATTTTAAAAGGATATGTACAGCAAAACACATGGGGAAGAAATATCAATACATTGAAACTATGGAAGTATTTCTGTAAAGGTGGTAAGGTTTGGGAAAATCTTTCTGTATTCCTCCTTTATAGTTTTCTTCACTTTGATTATTGTCCTTATATAATTTAAGAAAAATATTTGCAAACGAAAATCACCCTTTGTCTTAACTACACTCCTGCTCTTCTTTTTATACAACCCAAACTAACAGAACAAAAATCTTTGCCTTACCCGTGAAGTCCCTCATCCATGGAATTTAAATTATATTCTAGTGATATATATTTTTCTTTAGTATCTCTGTAAATGTCCTGACACTTTGTATTTCATACGATAATTTTCCAAATAAAATAAAAGTAACTGAGCACAGGCTCTGCACGTGATATGGCCCAGGTGTCATGAGGGATACAGAGGAATACGAAACACACCCCTGACTTAAGGCGTTTGTTGAAAGAGCTTAATTGATGAAGGTTGCGTAACGCTGAGTTCTGTCTTACATGGTCAAGGCAAAGTTGACAGAAGATGTGGACTTTTGGTTGGATATTGAAAGTTGAATATAAATTTGCGAAATGGGGGAAGGCATTTGAGGAGGTTGAAGTGTGTGCCTAAAAGTTTACAGGCTGCGAGACATGCCGTGTTTTCATGAGAGCGTCAGGGCACGCTTTAGAACAGAGAATTTACAAATAAGACTAGGGAGGGGCAAGCCTGCAAACGTTTCTGAGGGCCATGTTGTGGGTTCGGTTGAGTGCTCAGTCTAAAGACCTCATCAAGGGGGTCATGGAGAGCTACTGAAAGTTCTGAGGCACACATATTCACATTGGGATTTTACTAAGATTATTGATTATTGTGTCAAAGGTAAAGCTCAGGTCCATCCACTAATAAAAACAAGACTTTATCTGTCAAGAAATAATGTTGGTACCTACGTCTTTCTAGAAGACAATATAAATCTTCCTCTTTTCTCCACTCATTACCTGAGTCCAACAATTTTTTCAACACCAAATGTACCTCCGATGCCCTTGTGTCTTCACCATCATTGCCCCGCCCACCAACCTCCCGTCCTTACTTTCAGAGGACCTGACTTGGATTCCATGGGTCCATCTTTCTAATTACTCTCTTGTACCCTCTCACTTTTCTCTCCTTCTCTGGCCTTTAGTGGCCTGAATACCCTCATTCTAATCAAGCCAGCTTTCCACCTTCCCCTGGCTTTATCCAAGCAGCAGAAGCTAGGGGAAGTGATACTTATAAAGTGCTTAGAACGGCGCCTGATCCACAGTGAGTGCTATACAAATGTGTGGTCAAAATACAACAATGAGGCCGTCACCACCGCTCACAACAACAAAATTACAACAGAAACCAATGCGGACCAGTTTATATTACATTTGACCGTGAGGTGAATGGTATCCCTCAGTGTAAGTAGCCTGGCGATACAGATCTCTTTTCCGAATCCGTCTTCAAAGTGACTGTGGCAGACTTCTGTCTCCCCAAATATATACCATCCCCTGTTAGATAATGACCTTGCTTCTTGTTTTCCAGAGAAAATGGAAAAGTAGAAGCACATACAACCCTCCAACAAGTGGTTTCCTTTTGCAATTAGCCTGATTACAAGGATCAGTATGGCCCGTGAGACCAAAGCTGACCCACCACCTGTTTTTGTAAATAAAGTTTTATTGGAATGTAGCTACCATGATTTGTTTGTATCATTTGTTTGTGGCTGCTCTCACACCACAACATCAGAGTGGAGTAGTTGTGGCAGAGACCCCCTAGCCTGCAAAGCCTGAAGTGTGGGTTATTTATTTACTATGACTCTCTAACTATTCTGTTCCAGTGTCACAGGCCCTTGCTTTTGTTTGAAAATACAAAGAATGCCTCTGCCTCAGGGCCTTTGCACTGTGCCCTGCTCTGCCCCCACATGGGCCCCTCTCTTGCTTCATTCAAAACTGTCTCCAAATGTTGCCATCCCAGAGGGTCTGCCTAACTACTCTGCCTCTGTTTCTCTCCTTGTTCTCCTCAGTATTAGTCAATTCAGCCTGCTATAACAAAACACCATAGGCTGGTAGCTTAACACCAGACTTCTTTCTCACAGTTCTGGAAGGTGGAAAGTTCAAGATCAAGGTGCAGGCAGATTTGGTGTCTAGTGAGGACCCATATTCCTGGTTTACAGATGTCCACCTTCTTGCTGTATCTTCATATGGTGGGGTGTGTGTGTGTGTGTGTGTGTGTGTGTGTGTGTGTGTGTGTGTGTGTATAAGGATATTAATCCCATCATGAGGTCTTCACCCTTATGACCTAATTACCTCCCAAAGACTTCACCTCTTATACCATCACATTGGTTGTTAGGGCTTCTACATATAAATTTAGAGTTGGGGACACAAGCATTCAGTCTATAACATCTCTCTCATTTATCTTCATATCTGGCATTTTAGCATTTATTTTAAAAATTTAGTGTCATCCTCCCAGCCCTAGAATGAGAGTTCTTTAAGGACAGGAATTCTGTCTGAGTTTTGAAGCCATCTATGACACATAGTAGGTGCTCATTAAATATTTATGAAAGAATTAATCGATAAATGAATGGGTTATAGCTTTTTCTTTACTGTGAAAAGCAATATAAAGTATGGATTTAATAATGTTCCCATGATTAGGAAATCTGACTTGGTTGAACTTTCTGAGATGTCCTCAAACTTTATACCTTACCTTCACTATTGAATTTTAACTCTCATGTTTATAATTTACAAGGGGTCTTTCTTGTTCCCTGACTGTTCCTTTTTTTCAACATCTTGCTCTTTTTAATATGGATGTTTTTCCTTTATCCCTGAAGTAGGATGTGGAGAATGATTAGGAAGTTGTGTGTCCCATGCATTGCTTCTTACTTTCTCCTGCCTGTTTTTGTCCCTGTATTTAGTGTTGAAGCTTTCCTCAAGTGGCTAGAGATCCATGAATACCTACTTCATTGTTTAAGAGTGGGGCACTAAGGGGTGAATGCAAGAGCAGCCTGAGAAGGCAGAGCTTGTCAACTGGTAGCTTTTGTGTGGGGTCATAGGATGACAACCTAGCCATGGTAATGAGGTCTCCAAACGACAGTGTATGTAATTTTTTGTCTTAGCACGGTTAGCTTCTCCAGAGAACGCCAGTCTCATTTCTGAGATGGATGAGCCTGTAACCAGCAATCTGAGGACTTTGTGGGCAAACTGGACCAGGTGGTACATTGGGAAAGTCCTATCTCATTGCTGAGAATGTAGATGTTCCTTTAATCTTCTAATGCAGGTGAAACTTTAGTGCTACCTTTGGCTGAGCCTGTGTCTCTGGATCTAAAGCCTCTATTCCATTTCTTCAAAGACTAAGCCTCCAGAGTGGGAAAGGAATGTCACTTAGCTCTGCAGGGAATAGCTGAGAAAGTAGAGCTAACAGCTTCTTACTTAGAAGGCCAGTCCTGCAAGTTTTAGCTCCACTGCTTACCCTACCTTTCAAGGTACCAGGTGCCTTTACTCTCTGATCTTTTCCAGGATTCTGCAGAATAAATCTGCTTGCTACTTGTTGGCCAGCTGCTCAAGTACTTGGATTTCGGCTTTCTGTGCTCTGCTGTGTCATCTATCACTCCATCAGTTTTCTAGCTTCCAAGATGTTGTTGACTTCTATTGCCTACTCTGCCCCATCTCTTTGCCCTTATCATCGTTTTTTTCTTCTCTACCGTCACGTTACTGAAAGGGAGTAGAAATAAATGCATGCAATCAATTCATCATATTTAACAGGAAGCCCTCTCTGCTTCTTTTCTTAGGTAAGCTTCTGCAAAGTTTTTGCATGCATTCCTTTAACTTCCTGAATTCCAGCATCTTCTCTTTTGCTGTTTCTGCCTTCATGATTCCATTGAAGTGACTCTGTCACAGGTCTCCTTGTTGACAGCTTTTTATTCCACGAGGCTTGATCTGATTTATCCCTTTCCACACCCAGTGCCAGGTTTCTCCATCACTGTCCATCCACTAAACATCATTCTCTAGTCTTGTTTCTTCTCATTTCTATGTTTCCCGTAGCTTATCCCATCTGGAATTTTTTTTAAATTATCCTACTACTTATAGTTTCATTTCTCACTCATCCTCCACAGATACCCTGTACTCAAACTATACTCAGTTATTTAAAATTCCTCAGCTATTCTTTACTTGCTCATATCTGTCTTTATACATCATGGTTCTTCTGCTTAATAACCTTCTAGACATCTTTATCTTGGCAACAGGTATCATTCAAGACTCAGCATGTATAAGTGCCTCTGAAAAGCCTTCTGTGCCCCATCCCAGGGAGAGAGCTCCACCCCAGCCTGTGCATTGTCCCAAGTTGGACGTGAACACCTCAGATGCAATGACACCATTTCTCACTTCTCCTCCGCAGACAACACATAGAATATACTCACTGAATTTTGAATTATTTTTAATGGGTATTAGGATGCATCATTCAACATAGTAAACTCTAGTGGGACTTGCTTTAGTTTCAAAAATCACTAGTATGAACATCATTTGAAAATCCAGTACTCAAAATACTCTTCTCTCCACATCTAGAAAAGTATTCCATGTCTTAGCAAGATTTTTTAATGCTGGAGAATCTAATACGAGAGGATTTCTTTGGAATATCCTATGTAAACACAGCATACATTGTGCTACATCAGTTAGAATGAAGGTGTGTCAAAGAATTTAGAAAAATTAGAATCTATATACATGCCAAAGATGTTGTCAAACCTTAGGGTTTTATTTGACATCTTTTTACAGCAGCCATGCCAGGACATTGGCTCACCATTACTACGCAATTCTTTGTGGATCCACTTGACTTTCTCCCATCAAGCAGCGACTGTGTCTGCTGTTCTTTTTTTTTTTTTTGCGGTATGTGGGCCTCTCACTGCTGTGGCCTCTCCCGTTGCAGAGCACAGGCTCCGGACGCGCAGGCTCAGCGGCCATGGCTCACGGGCCCAGCCGCTCCGCAGCACGTGGGATCTTCCCGGACCACCGGGGCACGAACCCGCGGCCCCTGCATCGGCGGGCGGACTCTCAACCACTGCGCCACCAGGGAAGCCCTGTGTCTGCTGTTCTTGCTCTTCACTGGGGGGAAGTCAGCCAGACCTCAAGTCTTTGCTCTGAGACGTGAAATTGGAGGCTTTTCATTTTCCCTTGGTGTTTAAGTCAACCCCATTTTTGAAGGCTATTTTTAAACTAAAAGGTCACCTTATATGCCATGACATACAGTAGTACTTCAGAAAAGTTATATTCTCATTAGTCCTTCTTAAGTATGTGAAGACTGTCAGACAACAGTGGGGTCAACCAAGACAGTATATCGTGGTTTCAAGCAAGAATATCCCAGCCAGAAGAATGGATCCAAAATACACCGTTTAGGTATGAACAGTTAAGCTTTTTCTATCTATCTAGTTATGTAGTTCTATCTACCGCCCATTGAAATTCAATACGAATAAATGACTTTGAGCCAGTTTTTCCTTCAGAAATCTAGTATTTATCATCACTGTCTGGTCTCTGTTGTCAGTAAAGATTTTCAAGAATGACGGCTCTCCAGTTCAGTACCCTTTACTTTGTGCGCTCTTTCAAGAAATGTTAAGTCTCAGAGGCTTATTAGGAAAACTTAACATTTTCAGAATACTTATCAAATACTTCTACGAAGCAACTTAAGCTTTCATAGTTAACTTGATATAATACGTAACGTATGATAGTCCTGTGCTCCTCCCCCCAAAAGACACAAACTTTATCAATTAACCAGTAAATAATAATTTGGAGTCTCTCAATATCAGAACTAGTTTGGTAATATAAAATCTTAAATATCGTAAGTATAATCTCTGCTGTCTTTCTGTGCTTTGAGTGTAGGTTTCTAGATTAGAGTGAGTGTAGGAAGCCAGAAACTAAAATAAAATGAAAAGGCCTATTAGGACATTTAAGCCAAACAATAGTTTAGTTCAGAAGTCTCACTTCATAGTTTTGCATTTTGACTAGAGATACAGATAAGAAAGATAGCTTTCTATCAGTGAAATGAAGTGAGGAGAAAATGTGTATAAGAAAATGGGCATGTTACTTTTCATCTTATCCCTGGCTTCACATACACCCTTGTAGTTCACTATCTCCAAGGAAATTCAGATAATCATCTTTACACACATGTAAAAATGAAGGGAGATTATAAAAAGTAGGCCATTACATGAAATTTGGGAGTTCTTCAATTCATTGAAATATTAGTCAGGTACCCACGATATGCCAGGTAGGGAATCTGTGAACTTTTTGTTACATATTCAAGTTATGTTTTACGTTGGTATGACACTGGGATATCATTTGTCCGTATCTAAGTTTGCCCTTTTTTAAAAGCTTGGCTAATGTCGTGCTCCTTAAAAGTGGTCTGCCAACCAGCAGTACTGCATGGGCTTGTTAGAAACGCTAAAGCTTAGGCCCCATTCAGACCTACGGGATCCAAATCTGCATTTTAACTAGATCCCAGGTCATCTGTGTGCACGCTTAAGTTTCGGAAGCCAAGGTCTAGTGATTACTGATGTGTCTTTAACTGAAGAGTACCAGGACGGGTGGAAACAGTTAACCTTGCAAATATACTAGTGTAATAACTCTCAGAGACTTGTGAATTCATTTGCAAATAAACACCATTGTAGAGCATGAGAATATCATAAAGGGAAAATAAGAACTTTGAAAAGTTCTTCCTGTTTTGTCTTTAAATACACAACAGCTTGAGTGCTATCTTTTTTGGCACTCCCCCTCATTCCCACAAATGGGATTATAGAAAAGAAAAGAAAATGCTGCTGTACCCTGTTTAATGGGAACATTTATTGCTGTTTTTCCTTTTCTCTCCAACACCTCTTAATTTATATTAGGCATTAAATTGTAATGTTGTTTCTTTTCATGGTGAAATTGTCCCGCGTGTATGCCTTTAAATCAATTCATTGTTATTTTGCAAAACAAAATGCTAAATAAGTACTTAGGGGAAACACAGGCCCCCCTGACCCCTGGAACTCTCTGGAGGCTCGCCTCTGTCATCCTTCCTGCACAGCAAAAGGGGAAAAAAAAAGAGAAGGAAAAAAACAAATTTGCTGAGCCACACATTTCAAGTTGTCGACAACCCCATCCACGAGAAAACAGAAGAAAATATATATGCTCTCTGTCCTGTCAAAAGGCTTTTGCCTTATCTTGAGAGACTGTCAGGGCAGGAACATCAGTGAATGGGCAGGAGTCTATTAAATTAATAAGCTGCTGGATGGTGTCTGGAGAGTTATGATGCTCCATAAATCCAGTTTGATCATGGAGGACAAGGTTTAAATCTGCAGACTTCTAATACACAGCCAGTTCTTGGATTGGATTTGAAGTTTTGTGCCAGAGACACAGAGATAGTCCTGCAGCATGTGAATTAAGTTTTATCTTTTTTTTTTCTATCCTTCCATTTTTTTTTTTCCTTATACTACTTACAAAAATGAAAGCACCTTAGGGATCCTAGCAAATGTTAACGGCTGGAAATGAAAGAACTGTTGTCAAGGTGAAACCGTGACCTAGAAGCCTAAAATCAAACCTTGGTCATTCTATTCAAGAAGCCCCATCAGAACGGAGTGTAAAAGGTCTGTGTGGAAGGAAAGATGCCTGAACTTATCTATAACCTATTTTATAGTGATGCCTGTCAAACTCTCCTCGTCTGTATTTATGACGGAAAGAAAACTAATGGTGTCAGATCTGCCCTATAGTAATAAAAAAAATCAGGAAATATTTTCTTCACCCCATTAAATAAAGTCTTCTGATATAGCCTTTACTGTGATATAGGTTTATTTGAGTTTTCAGCTTCCAACCATTTTAAATCAAAGAACTGTGTTTTATTATTCAAATAATTTCCCAAATAAACTATTAACTTTAGGTCAAAAACAACTTATTTACATGGTACTGATAAATAAAATCCCTGGAATAAAAAATGGAATTTGTTCAAAATCATAAAATTCTCCCTATTGAGTAGGTATATTACGCTGTTTGTAATATTCAAACCGCTAGTAAATTGTTAATTACATGTTTATTTCATCAACTTACAGTTATTGTATAAATTTAGATTTTTTTTCATACCTTGGAACAGATTTATGTTAGAAAAATCTAGAATGATGGACAATGCTTTGTTATAACCAGTGCAACATGCCCATTTCAACATATTTAAGTCACCGTTAGAATACTTTCTCATAGAATCATCCAATTAACACAACTCTCTACTATAACAACATGTTAAATCATTGCAGGGTCAGGGAGTGTCTGCAAGAGAAGGGAGTCCACCTCCACTCAGCACTCTGCATACAAAGCCCTGTCCTGAATATTGAATCATTAAACACTGACAAATAAACAACGGAAGTAACAGGGTTATCCTCCATTTTTTAATGGTTCCCAGAGATTAAATAACTTGCCCAAGTCACAAAGCAAACAGATTAACACAGCTCAAGTTGAACGTATCTCTGCTTTTCATTCATTCATTCATTCATTTGGCAACTTTTTATTGAGGGCCTACTGTGTGCCAGGCAATTTTCTAGGCACTGGAGTAAAGAAAACACATAATATTCTTTGCACTGGTGAGCTGACATTTTTGGTTAGGGGGCCAAAAGTCACCACTTAACTGATTCACAGGTCTGGGTTGTTCACACACACACACACAGACACACACACACAGACACACACACACACACACAGACACACACACACACACACACACACACACACCCCTACCTCCATTACATAGAACCAACCAGGAGGAGAGACACAAGACTGCATGGATGAACCCCTCTTGGTTTCTGAAACTATTTGCTCTGGGGTTTCTTTATTGACCTCTGAAAATTACTGACTTTTTCCATGAAAAATTGTGGAATTTTTTTTTTCCATAACTTACTAGTACACTTCTGAGCATTAATGTCCTGTCCTGTCCTGTAATACCAATATACTCCCCGTTAGTAGTCAGAGATTAAATAGATGCTTTGCTAATTACCTCATCCAGTTCAGTTGTAAATAAATCTCCTCTGTGTCACTCTTTCCTCCTACGACCACAGTATTATGTCCCTATCCAGGAAATGCTGAAAAGAACAGATGAGTCCCACACTGTGCCCTGCAGGTCAGAGAATTCTGGCTTGTGGGACAGATAGGAGGGGTAAGTCTGCAAGGCCACGACTCTTAATGGGAACTCCCTGCTTCTGGTTTTTCAAGTTCAATCCTAGAAACTGTGTCAATAGAAGAATCTCAGCTGCTCTCAGAAGCAGGAAGGAGACCATTATGACGTTTGCTTCCATTGAGACGCTAGCAGGACTTGAGAAAAGCATATTGAAAAGTTTTTGAAGTTTTTTTTTTATCTAGTTAACAGTCCATAAATCACATCTCCCTTAAAACTTACTTGTATTTTGATTCCAGCTCTAAGTCCTAGGAACAGAGAGTTTGGAATCAATACCTGACTCCTAGGAAGCACTCAAGAAAAGATTTGTTGTATAAATAAGTGAATATTTGGATTCTCTTTTCTCCCTTCCTTTTTGCCCTGCTTTCTTATGTCTAAAGTAGAAAAAAATAGATTGGGTTGGGAAGCAATAAAATAGATAACAATTTATATTTAAAGGGTGAGATTCGCTGATCCCTTTCTTCCCGTTAATGCCTTTCTATCCTTATGAGATTTTGCATTATGGTAGCATCTTTGTTTTGCATCCTACCAAGGTGCTAGTCACATCAAACACACAGAACTACATGGGAAGCATACCTGGTTCCACATCTAGCCTTATGTACAGAGGTAAAACATTTGAAGTTAAGAGGCAAAAAAGAGAAACTAAAATTTGTTGAACACTTACTTTATAACAAACCTTGTGTACATTATGCACTACTCCGCAAGGGTTGCTATAATTATTACAGATGAAGAAACTGAGACTATATTTTAGTCAAGGTTATTACTGCTATTGGACAGATAGAGTCAGAATTTGGACCTTGGATTTGTCCACAGAACAATATTGCCTACAAATAAAACGGTGTTCATTCCTATCCATGCATTTATTTTTAAGTCATGTTAAAATGTGACATACCTGCCAAATTAATGGAATGATTCAGCCCACACTGGCTTGAATCTAAACAAAAAAGAATTTATTTTGAGAAACACTGAAAGGTAGGAGATAAATTACTGTATAAATACAAATATAAATAAAGCATTTTCAGAAGAAAAATCTAGTTTCCTTAATCTGTTTTTTAAAGTTACTTTTGGCTTACAGTGAAACGTACAAATATTAAGTGTACAATCAAGATATAGAAAATATCCATCACCCCAGAAGATCTGCCATGTTACAAAAGACAACCACTGTTGATTTCTATTAGCAGAGTTGTTCTCTTTATTTTTAAATTTCATATGAATGGAGTTATCAAATGAATGGAATCATACACTTCATGCCTTCTGTGCTCAGCATAATGTTTTAGAGACTCATTCATGCCATTTGGGGTATCAGTAGCTTGTTCTTTTTATTACTGGCTAGTATTCCATTGAATAATAGCTATTAGAGGTTTTCAGACTCTCTTAATAAAAACTGTTTTCCTCCTTTGAGGATCCATTGCTGCAGAGGTGAAGAGAATAACCCGAATATCCATCAGCAGGAAAATAGTTGAACAAATGATGGTAATGGAATCATACACGTCTGCAGCAATGGATTCCTCAAAAGAGGGACACAATTTTTATTGAGAGAGTCTGGAAAACTCTCAATAGTGGTGATGGCCTCCAATCAGGGGACATTTAAACTAAAAGAGGTCTATCAGAAAAAGAATGGCATGAGTCAGGATCCTTTGTTTTTGTATTTCAGTGACCTTAAAGTTTTATTGACCCCAGTCAGTCTTTAGGAATAAAAACAAATGACATCACTAGATCTTCCTATACTTCCAATTGTATCAGTCATCTTCTTAACCGCCTAACCAAAGTAATTCAAAGCTGAATGAAATTTAAAGATTTTCCAGTGGTCTTGGTGTGTGAATATACATGGGCTTCTTCACTTTTTCGGGTCTTTATTTCTCTTTGTCTTATTAATTGCCTTTCGCAAAGCAACTGAGCTATCTTAAAAGCACTTTGAAATCCCTGGATGAAAACAGCCAAAGCCATAGAAAATATCAGCATTATTATATCAGTTAATAGGCAATTGAAGCTATGGAAGGAATAACCAGAAACACAAATGAATGGCCAAGTGGAAAAACAATTCCTTAAGGAGAAATAATGGGTAATAGTAACCATGGTTCTGAGAACAGGAATAAAAGACGTATCAGGAGGAGGTGGATCTTAAAGGAAAGTGACACACTTCGACTTAGTTAGAGGACTGTGAAAATGGACACTACCAGACAATATCAGATAGCTTTGGTGCTCTATGTGAATTAGCCAAAGCATTACGAATAATCATAGAAATGCCTTGATCTGTGTTTTTTTGACGAATATGCACCATTGCTGGAGAAATACGTTTTTGAGAAACTTCTCAAAACATAAACTGCTCAGATGTTTTTAAAAAAAGAGCAAATAAAAAATAAGATCCTGAGAAACAAGAAATCATACAGTTAACGGCAATTGGCCGCTGTGCCCTAACCTTCAACTCTGAAAGTATGATGAACTAATGTGGTTGATCCGTTAGTTGAAACAAATGTTCAAAAATGTTGGAACGGAAGCGTATGAGACATGAGGGAGTGAATTGGTTCTCTGGCCAGCCAAAAAGTCCACTCATATTAGAGGATGGGCAATTCATTTAAAAATACAAGAATAAATAAATGATTTTACTATAAAAGTGAAAGAGATGGCATAAGACAAACATAATCACTACTAGCTATTTATAACAAAGTTTCTTTTTTTTTCCTTAGAAAGGGCTATATAGACATGTATGGAAATAAATCACAAAACATCTTTAAAACTCTAATTAAAGAATAAAATAACTTAGATACAAAATTTGGATTCCAACCTTTGCAGAAATACATTCCTATAGAATTATATTTTTCATTCAGATAAACTATTTAAATATTCTGAGGATAAAGATAGTAATTTCTTCAATCGTTTACATGAGTTTAAAATTAAAGTCTAATATAGGAATTGACCAAACTTCTAGGTTCTTTAAAAAAAAAAAAGATTAAGGATAGATAAAAGCTTTTTACACATTAAAGTTTTTTTCTTAAAGTTCTTCATGATAAGAGTTAAATAACTGCTAGCACATATTCAGAAACATAACTGCCTTGGAATGGAAAAAATGTCTTTTGTTTTGTCCTGATACTAACAAAGAGTTTGGAAAAGAAAGATAAACTCTTTCCTGAACTCTTTAGGTTGCTTTTCATATTAACTTATCTTATGAATAATCAGCTAATCTTTGAAAACTTCCTTGAATAAAAAAAGCCCTGGAAACTCTTAATCAAGTATCTTTGCTAATTAAACTTAGCAGTCATCTTGGGACTAGAGAGCTGAGGCTCTACTCTTTCGGGTATGCCTTTTACTCGTTTCTCATTTGTTGGATCCCTAGTAACATCTAGCTTTGCCTCTAGTATGTCCACAGGGAAAACCTTTCTGGAACCCCAGCCAAAATCCACTTCAACTGCATTTCCATTTTAAGTACTGGAGCTTACAGCCTTGCAATGAACGTCCAGAATAGGCAACACTTCCTCTTTCTGTACTAAAAAAAAACTGCAGACAATAGTTTATAATAGTGATGGAGAAGAATGAACCCCCGCTCCCACCAATGAATTCAAACAAGATGCTAAGAGCAAAATTAAGTATTGCACATGTGTTAGACAATGACTCTTAACAAGAAAGAAAGTATGTCTAAGCTTACATATACATACATATATACGTATACAAATGTGAATATATACATATGTGCAGACAAACATGCCCTTCTTTAATAACCACAGCTAAATTTGTTAATTGTGAAAATGGAACTTCTGGTATCACCATGCCCCCTAGCTCCACGTTACAGTACTGTTTTAGTTTTGAATAATCGGATGGTTATCGTGTGTCTCCTTAAAGCTTTTAGGATCTCTTAATAAACTCTTAATAACACTATATAGCATTTCAGATCAAACATAGGATCATAGAATGCATCATACTGTGGACATAAAATAAATCCTAATTAACACAGAAGGTAAAACAGTGCCTTAAATCAGCCAGTCCATCTTCCTCTTTGGCTACACCAGCAAATGGGCTGGGTACTGTAAACAAAAGATTGGGAGGGAAGATGGCATTATGCTCTGAATTGCCAAAATTTGAAAGCAGAGAAATGCCTCAAATATCAAAAACCGTGAAGCTGGCAATATAGTAATATCTATAATTCTGATGAAAAATGTTTTGGTCTAAATTTTGTAAACCTGTGGGAGTTGTGTAATAAACAAGCTTTGAAAACCCACTTAGGTGAACGAATTAAGAGGAGGATTGCCTCTTGGCAACCCAGAGTAGAAATAAAAATTGTGGAAGAGGACAAGAAACAGAAATATAAGGGCATAGTTTATAGTTAATAACAGTTTTGAGGTTCGCAGGGGTGTGGAATCATTTTTTTAGTTGTGTTCTATTGAAGAGACGAATTCTGAAGAGACTAACATATTCATTGGGCTTTTAAAATTTCTGTGAATATATGTCCGCATAAAATCCCTTGCCCTAGGGACTCATGTCTTTCTCATATGTATTCAGGGGAATATAACGTTCTTGGTAGAGGAAGAAATCTGTAAAATTCACCTGCCCAAAATAAGGGAATTATATTTTCAATTGTTAGACCGCAGACCTCTGGAAGACTTTTCAGCTTCGAGTGGTCTGTTGGCAGCGCGGTTTCAATAGAGGCCCCAGGGAAGTGCCAAGGCCAGCTTCACTTTTCCCCCCTTTTCTCTTTTAATCCCTGTGGGGCTCTGTGAATTTTTTTTCATAGCTGGACTAAACTTATGTCAACGGGAGACTTGCACCATAAAGACTGAACTGTTAAAGAAAGCTACAAGGAACAGCTGTGAGGCAAGGTTTCAAGCTTTGTCATCACGCTCGAAGAATTTTCTGTTTAATGTACTGTAATGCCGTATTCAATGGGGACACGTTTAATTGAGTTTTACACAACCCAGTTGGGAGTAGAGCTGCAAGGTAGGTGATGTCTAGGTTTTTAATCTTTCACTCCGGAGAGGCTTGTTGACGGAGAGGTTCTTTCTCTTTGCAAGAAAAAAAAGGAAGCATGAGAAATGATACATCCGTGGATAAAACCAATTGGCAACCCCCAAAGGAATGAGGGCGATAAGGCGAATCCAGCACTTGTAAGAAATAAAAGAATCCAACTGTTCATTTAAATGAGAAACAACACCCGCATGAAGGAGGACGCAGGGAGGCTGGGGGCAGGCGTGGGGAGGAACCCAGGCTGACAAATAGAAGCAGTGATGCAGGAGGAAGGAATTCCAGCAAACAAACAGCAGCTTGTTAGGGGGATTACCAAGGAGATACTTGCTGGTGTGTATTTTTAAGGAACATAAGAGGGAGAAGGGGGCATTTTTACGTTGGGAACAATGAATAACTGGCAGAAATGAGCGCAGAGGGAGCCGCTATCGCACAAACAGCACTTAAAATAAATCATCATTTCTTCCTAAAGTCCTAACCTAACCCCTGCATCAACCTGGGTAAAAATAGCACCAGACCCTGTCAAGAAGACAAAATAATACCTTATACATCAGCTTCAAGGTATTAAACTTTCTCAGCTCAGACAGCCCCTTTTCCTCATGCTTTAGCAGCTAAGCAGGCAAAAGCAGCACGAAGCAGCTGCCGCATTCACAGATCGCATTTCTATTTTGTCTCCGTGACACTAGGCCTAATACGTAGCTCCGTAGTTGGCCTGGGCAGAACCTTTCAAAAAAATTGCTTAAATATTTATTACCAATTTTCTGGTCCCCCGCAGAGGAAGAGAACTAGATAAAGGATTATCTGCTAATATAATGAAAGGAATGTTAGTACTCTTTCACTTATTTTTTTCTGCTGAATCTTTTTGGGCAGTCCATTTTGATGCTGTCCCTAACAGTGATGGCTGGTTTCTAATGTGCCTGTGAGCCCATCCCAGTAGAAAAGAGTGTGCATGATGACACAGATTCCTATGAATTCCTGCACTCCACCTGCAATAAGAGACAACACTTTAAGAATGTTCTGCTCTCTTTCATCAGTGTTTGTGGCATGCAGATAGCTAATGCATTGTTGCCTGTCAAGATCCTTGCTAATTTAGGGCTGCTGACATGGTGCCTGGTAGTCTACTCTTTGGTATATTATTGCCATGAGAAGCCCTGCTTTTTCATCTTTTAAAATTAATTTGCTTTATTCAACAAATATCTCTAGTACTAGGCACTGGGAATAATGTGGAGAACCATTTCAGCACTGTCCTTGTCCTCATGGAGTTTACAGTCTAGTGGGGGAAAATATAACAATCAGGCCAATAAATAGAACATTTTGAAATGATTGTTATTGGGATGTTGATAGTAAAACTATGAAAATAATTTTTGTTTCATTCATAGAATTGATCTAAGTGACCACTTGGGTCATCCTATAGGGATCACTTTCCTTGTTACACAAATTCATGCAACAGGTATTTGTTACGTACCTACTATGTGTCAGGCATCGTTCTAGGTGCTAGGTATAGAACAGTGACCAAACCATGAAAATTTCTGTTCTCATAGGGCTTAAAGTCCAGCATATTCTCATTTAATTTTTTTTGCAACATTATAAAATGACCATTATTATGATGATTTCACCTAACATTGATAAAGCATCCTGAACTTTACAGAGCACTTTTGCTTTCATTATCTAATCCAATGTGGGCATCAATCATGTGAGGTACATACTAGTTTATTTTACACAAGAGAAATCTGAGGAACAGAAGGGTAAAGTAATTTTGCCAAGTGTCACAAAGAATTAAAATTGAATGTGTGGCTGTAATATGAGCCGCCTAATTTTTTTTTCCTTTTTTTTCTTGTTTTTATTGAGGTATAGTTGATGTACAGTATTATATAAGTTTCAGGTGTACAACATAATGATTCACAGTT
Source organism: Aethalodelphis obliquidens (assembly GCF_003676395.1). Lineage (NCBI taxonomy): Eukaryota > Metazoa > Chordata > Mammalia > Artiodactyla > Delphinidae > Aethalodelphis > Aethalodelphis obliquidens. Next base: position 15,069,174 of record NW_020837983.1, read on the forward strand.
TTCAAATATTACATTCCATTTATAGTTACTATAAAATATTGACTCTATTCCCTGTGCTGCACTATATATCCTTGTAGCTTATTTATTTTATACATAGTAGCTTGTACCTCTTAGTCGCCTACCCCTATTTTGCCCCTCCCCACTTCCGTCTTCCCACTGGCAACCACTGGTTTGTTCTCTATATAAGCCTCCTAATTTAATCCAGTATAATTTTTACTTTACTATGTGCTTTGTTACTGTGATTTTGTTTTTCATTTTTTCAAAAGTCTAGAACAGTGTTTTGATTTTTTGGAAGGTGAATGTAATTATCAGAATTCGGAGCTCAGTTTGTCAAAATAAATTCACTCACTTGAAATGACCGATACAGTTCCACTTGGGAGGGGATTCTCATTGAAAATCAGCTCAGGAGCTAGTGTGGCTAATAGGAAGGAGCCCAAGGCTGAGGACCATGGTTCTAGAAACTACATGATCCTAACCTAATGCCAGTTCTCAGTGACTTGAGTCTGCAGAGCACAGAGCAAAGTGCTAGAAATTATTAGGCTAATATATGGTAAAAATCTACTTCATGAAAAGAATTATTTAGATAAACTTGGTTATTATATTGATACAAACAATGATAATGGTTGTAGTTGTGTTTCCTTTAAGACACCACCGTCATACTTTTATTATTTGTCACCTCTCCCTGAGATAGGCCTTAGTTTTGTTGAATTCATAATTTCTGATGTGAAGCGACAACATGATTGCAGCCTCTGTCCGGGGATCGTTTAGAGATTCATCTGTTTTTGAGAAGAATCAAGAGCAACCCGTAAATGAGACAGCTCACTAAAAGAAAGGTCTGCAGAACACTCGTTTTAGGGTTTGTTTTGCTTCTAGCGTAGCGTTTAAGTACACGGACTGCCTGAAATCTCAAGAGCCTAGGGTCAAACCCTGACTCTGCTACCTATTCGCTTGTGAAAACCAAGGCAAGTTACATCGATCATCTTCTCAATATAAAACAGTGGGGGGGCCTTACCTTACGAGGTAGTTTTGAGGATTAAATGACTAAATATATGTAAAAGAAGGACTCATAACCGTGCTGGGCACGTGATACATGCTACGTTATGATGAACAAATACTATCTTGAATAAGTTTCTGCATTTATATGACAGTGTAGTAGGAGTCTAAGTCATAGATACGGAGTCAATAATTCAAAGTTAAGGAAACTTTGAAGCGAATTGTATTGATAATTATTAGGATTTGGAGTTGGTATTATTTGAATCATCGATATTTTCATCAATAGGCAATATTTAGGCCCAACAACCAATCTCTGGAACACATTTGAGTTTGGGGGATGCGGTAGGTGACTGAGACAAGCCCAGACTGGGAACACTGTCATTCCACAAAACTGCCCATTTGCTCTATTGTTTCCTATTCTTTGTTTAGAAAGAGAAGTTAATGAAGCACTTAATTTTCTGATATAATATATAATCTGAAAGTACTTGGAGAGCTAAACAGCAATTCAGTGCCTGGATTAAAGGAAGGATAGCTGAGATTCTTGATGGTTTCGTCCTATCCTAACACACCCCCTCCAAAGAATACTTTCCTGTCACAGTGAGTTTGTGTGAGCTTGTCCCCAAAAGCACCACCTGCAAGATTCTGATATATGTTCAACTCTTCCCCCCTTTCTTTCCCTGTGCCCCATACTTGCAAGCTTATATTTTGAAAATCACTTTGTAGACTGTGTATAGTGATGTAGCCAGCTGGCTCCATCTGTGGGTTATCACACAGACTGGCAGTTCTGAAAGTGTGGTCCACCAACCACAGGTCCCAAGACACTTTCCAGAAGACCATGGGGTCAAAACTACTTCCGTAATATTACTGAGATGTTATTTGCCTTTTCCACGGTGTTGACATTTGCATTAGCAGTGCAGAAGCAATGGTGGAACTTTTATGAATCGAGGGAGGCATTGGAAGCAAACTGTACTAGAAGTCATTGTATTTTGCCAAAGTTGAAACAAGCAAAGACAGTGCTACTTAAGAATGTTCTTGATGAAGCAGTGGAGTTTAATTCTTTTATTAAATCTAAACCCTTGAGCACATGCCTTTTTAATATTCTGTGTGACAAAATGGGAAATACACATAAAGCACTTGTGTTTCATGTTGAAGTACTATAATTGTCTCCGGAAAAAACACTTGTATGATTGTTTGAATGAAAAGTGGAATTAGCCACCTTTTTCATGGAATGCTGTTTTTGCTTGAAGAATGTCTGACAAACTGTGTTATTTAAATTTGAGAATTTGGCAGATGTTTTCTCAGAAATAAATATTGCTTCAAAGAAAACAACTGACAGTATTTATTGCCAATGATAAATATCGAGCTTTCAAGCAAAAATTAGAATTTTGGAACTTTACAGTGCCTGCCATTGTGAACATGACAGCTTTCCAAAACTTAAAAACTTACCTGATGAAATTCCTTGTCATAGCCATGAATGTGATTTTTTTGATGTTACACAACGAAATGTGCCAACATTTGGAAGATCTGTGTAACTCAGTAGACCAATAACTCCAAAATAATAGATGCATGACACTAATAAATTATGTATTGGTAAAAGATTCAAAGTGCAACATATACAAATGGATCTAAAGCAACAGAGTAGAAAAGCTAATTGACGTGGTGTCAGATTCCACGCTGCAACTCACCTTTAAGAAGCTAACACTTGCTGAATGTTGATGCAGCATCAAAAAAATTCCCAAATTACCTGGAAAGGCTGCTGAAATACCCCTCTCTTTTCTAACTGTGTATCTACATGAGGCCAGATTTTCTTCATATATTTAAATGAGAACAACATAAGACAGCAGACTGAATGCAAAAGCAGTTATGAGAATTCAGCTGTCTTCTCTTAAAGCCTGACCTTGAGAGACTTGCAAAAATGTAATACAGTGCCACTTCTCACTATTCTTTTATTTTGAAAAATATAGTTATTTGTTACTAAAAAATTTATTTTGCATGAAAATGGCATATTTATTATTTGCTATTTTTAAAAGGATAAATAAATATTTTACAAAGTTTTTAGCTTTATTTCTCTTGTGATACATGTCGATAGATAAAACCCACATAAACCAAAGATCTTCGTTCCTCAATTTTTATGAGTGTAAGGGGTTCCTCAGACCAAAAAGTTTGAGAACCACTGAGACAGCTCATATCAGGTGGACCCAAAGAGGGTTAATTCACAGGCTGTTCAGTTCAGTCTTCAGGGCCCAGACAGATAGGCCATTGACTTCTCTCAGAGATACACACACACCTTCCATAGCTGTTGCCAAATTGGAAGAATGCTGAGCCCAGATTGTCCCTCACTACCCCTTCTGATCTTTCAAGCCTTTGCAAGCTGTTCTCTAATTCATTCAAAATAAAAGGGATTTTTAAACATGTGCTGGCCTAATTTTAGATGAAAGTGAAATGTCAATTAAGAAGTCTAATTTAGCTCTAGCCACTAAATTAGCTTTTTCTACCTTGAAAAGCAGCAGACAGTGTGAGGCAGACATGGAAAAAGATGACTGAGCTGACATTTCAGTATGCCAGTATTGCTGACCTGCGTCTTCTTACAACAGGGAAAAGTACTTCAAGCAGTAGAATTATCCTTTCCTTAAGAAAAAAAGTGGGGTACCTTCTTTGTCCACATATTCTATTTCTACTGTTCCTTTTTTTTTCAGAATTATAAGAATTGCTCATGATGGAAGCCATAATTATAAAAGTAACTGAATTTGGACCTTACTAGGTTTTGAAAAGTACAGATGAAGTCTTATGGGCATTTCATCAAACCTAGTATATCATATATAATTATATATACTTAATCCTCAGCAAGAATGGGTCATTTCCTCTTCTCTTATCCCCAAATATTGCACTACTGTGACATTATGACTGCAGCATTACTCATGACATTGAGATGAGATTAGCTTCTTGACTAAACTTGGCTCTAAAAGGATAAAAATCATATTTAAAATTTTTTTTGGATTCAGATACTTAGCAGAGTTTAGAAGGTCAATCAATATTTTTGATTTTGAACGAATGAGTAAATTGGTCAGTCAATAGAAAACATAATTGATCGCCTGTCCGTGTGAAAGACCAGGTTATTTAAATATTTCACTTTTTATACCCATTCTTCTAAAAACTTGAGGACCATATGTGGAATGTTTTGGTACTATATGGATAGAGGGAAAAAAGTAATAAACTAGTTATATAAATACATCCTCTTTCCTACTGTGCTGCACGCACATCTTATATCCAATTTCTATGAGATCTTTAGAGAGCATTAGCGAAAATAGAGCCGGACTCTCTATGGGTATAGACAATCTCCAGTAAATATATACATAACATATTATAATTTACTCTAGGTCTGTTCCTTCTAAAATTCTCATTACTTTAATTCTCATTACTGAATACTCAAGACATTTGGATTTTGCCTTATGTCCTGGGCTCACCTGCTTTTGGATTTATTTTTTAAATAATATAGTTTAATGCCTAGGTTGGGGCAAATGCCTAATAAAATACAGGACATCATTAAGTGTTGTTTTCCTTTGTTTTGTCTATTTCAAGGAAAGTGTGCGTGTATGCGTGTGTTTGAATAAATAAGGATTACTTTGTAAAAATCTGGTTGAACCCATCATTGTATTTGTATTTAGATCCATCAGCTTACTATCTAGTTTTCGATAAACGTGACGGGGTCAGTAACCATAATCCTCTTACGTGCCTTTGCCTTCAGGCAATATTTACAAATATGATTCTCCTCTCTTTTGAAGGGTGTGGGACTGGAGATCTAGAAGCAAAGGTCTAGCAAGCATAGCCCAACCAGGGCTATGACATCTAGGATATCTTTATCAACATCATCCTCTTGCCACTCCTATCCAACTAGCCAGACAGTTCTTAAATTACTGGGAAGAAATGGTGGGAAACAACTTTGTATGAATTCACTTTCTAATTGTCTGAGCTCTTTTCACCAAGAATTTTGAGAATGTTCAAGCCTATTTGACAGATAAATAGTAAAGTGCATAGAAGTCGGGGCGACATTAGCTAGAAATGACAGTACAGTTCTAACAAGGGCAAAAGCCAAAAGCTGAATTTTGTTTTTTTTATGTCCCAGTGAGAGATATTATTTCTCCTGTGCCTTTTTATAAATATGATTTTATATGTGGTATAAGCACAAGAATACCCACAACACACCGTTAAACTATGAAGCAAAAGAACAACCAGGAACCCACCATCCAGGTTAAGAACTAGAATGATGCAATGTGTACTATACATTACTTGTATAAACTATACACTTATATGTGCTTATCCTTGTCGCATCTACCTCGCTGTGAACTCTCCCTCCCCTAACAATAAACCTCCATCCTGATTTTTTATACATTAGCCCCTTCCCTGGCCTTTTAAAAATAGCTTTGTCACATATGTATTTATTCCTAAAATTTATATTGGTCGGTTTTACTAAAGGTTTACTTCTTGGTAATTCAGTATCTTACTATTAGAAATATGAAAAAATAGACCCATGGAGGCTACCTTTAAAATTCTTTGTATGATAGATTTTGAAAACATACCAGCTTGAGATTGCATTTATTTTTTCAGTTGGTAAATTATTATTTCAGTTATTACAGTATATTAAAAAATTATTTTAGTTGGTATTGGTAATAGATTGATAACAACAGCTATCTTTGTGAAACACCTTTTTAACATCTGATTACTATACTAATGTATGGATAGGCCAAAATTTCCTTAGCTATAACCTTAATATTGAATATACTATCTATTTTCCATTACTCTAATATAAATAGTAATAAGCTGAACAAATAATAATGTTTGTATAAATTTTTATTTCTTGTGGTTATTCATTTTCTTAAAATAGGAAACTAGGAATGGAAATAGTGGCTCAAGGATGAGTATTTCTAAAGGTCTTGATACATATATTTTACCATACTGTATTTGGGATATCAGGACATGTTTCATTACCATTACATTCTCTATCCCTTGAGAGATTTAACTATTATGAATTCTTTTGAATGTTTGATATTTAAGTAGATTAAAATGATGAGCTCTTCTAATTTTCTTCTACTTTTTGTCTAAATTAAATATTTCTTTTTACATCTTTATTGGAGTATAATTGCTTTACAATGTTATATCAGTTTCTGCTGTACAACAAAGTGAACCAGCTGTATGTATACATATGTCCCCATATCCCCTCCCTCTTGAGCCTCCTCCCCACCCTCCCTATCCCATCTCTCTAGGTCGTCACAAAACATTGAGCTGATCTCCCTGTGCTATGCAGCAGCTTCCCACTAGCTATCTCTTTTACGTTTGGTAGTGTATATATGTCCATGCCACTCTCTCACTTCATCCCAGCTTCCTCTTCCCTGTTGTGTCCTCAAGTCCATTCTCTATGTCTGCGTCTTATTCCTGTCCTGTCACTAGGTTCATCAGTACCATTTTTTTAGATTCCATGTATATGTGTTAGCATACGGTATTTATTTTTCTCTTTCTGACTTCACTCAGTATGACAGACTCTATTATTTTCATTTTGTATTTCTTTTTTGTATATAATCTATTAGCAATGAATATATTGTTTTATTCTACAATTCTCATTTGTTATTTTAATTTTGTTACAATTTTTTATCTTCTCTATTGAAATTTTATTTTTGATTCTTAAAGTTTTTCCTTTTAAGGGATGTCAAATTTATAGTTTATTCCATTTGTAGTTTATTTGTTTCCTGTGAATCTTGCAAAGACCATTCACATTTGGAGAAGAAAGGAATAGTTCAACTTTTTCTTTTTACTTTTGATGTTTTTATTTTAAATCACCATATCCCTTTAATATGCAACAGTATATGTAATGCAGTTGCCAACATCGTTAGGGTTCTTACCGTGTGTCAGACAATTTTCTCAGCACTTTACATATTTACCTGTTTAATCCTCTCAAAAACCCTATAGCAATGGGCACTATCATTATCTCTATTTTATAGTTGGGAAAACCAAAGCCCAGAGAGACTAAGTAACTTGCACAGAGAGAATTTACAGTTGGGAGCAAAGCAGTCATCTCTTAATTCCTATGTTATAAGTCCCCTCTAACTGATTCTGAATTTTATTCTACCTTACATTTATGCCAGTAAATGGTTTAAAGTAGATATCTAAATAAGTATTATTTTTCAGAAGAATGTGTTCCCCAAACTGATTTGTTGCTTCAATCAAATAAATTCTTATGCATTCTAGATTCCTTTTAGAATAGTTGATTCTATCTATACCTTTGTCTTTCCTTATGCCTATATTACATTGATTTGATTTTATACCATAATAGTGTGTTTTAACATACTACCTTGTATTATTCTTTTTCAAAATTATTTTGGATATTTTTATCTGTTTATTTTACCAGGTGAAAGAAGTAATTTTATTTCCAAAAAAATACTGATGAGATTTTAACATTACACTACATTTATAAATCAATTTGAAAGTAAATTGTCATTTAAATATTTTCTCCTTTGTAACTCTTTCTTCACATTAGTAAATTCTGATTTCTATCACTACATTTCTTACTGGTTTTATATATATATATATATATATATATATATATATATACACACACACACATACATATATATATTTGTATATATATACCTTTATATAACTTGTTAAAACATTCCCATGTATCCGGCAGTTTTTTTGTAATTGTGAATGAAACTTTGTAGCAATTATATTTTTCTCTATTAATAATACATGACTGGTATTGACATTTAAAGTAATTTTTGTCTGATATTAGTAATTCTCTAATTATTTCTAATCTGTAAATAATGACCTTTTTGTCACCTTTCTTGTGGTTTTACAGTTATTATTCTTGTTTCCTGCCTTATTACATTGGCTACAATTTCTAGAAAATTTCAAATAATATTTCAGATTTCCAAGCATTTAAAAAACATTTTAGATGAAAATATAAAATTAGGGGCATGGACTGTGGAATAACTTTTACATATTTGTCCAACCTAAGCCCTGTCTTTCAAGGGGAAATAGATTAGCACAGCAAGGCATGGACATTGGCCTTCCTGTTACCAAACTGGTCTGGCCAAGATACATTTTTCAGGAAAAATTGCCACACAATTCATCTGCTCCACTGAGGCAAACAGAGTTATTTTTAAACTCTGATTGCCAACAGCCAGATAATAGAAATAACAAAGGGGAAATTGTTGACACTCCCTCTGGAATGAAACCCTAATTCCTAGATTTATCTCATTCTAGCTACTGTTTCACTGTACAACTATAGGAACAGTAAAAGAGGGGTTGGGAAGAGGGAAAATGTGTGCCAGGGATGAACTCAAATATAGATTTCCATATTTCTATTTCTATTTTTTCAAATCGCATGCAATTTTGTCTTTATTTTCTTTAACTAAGAATGCTTAATTATATGCCTTGTCTAAAATTCATTAACAATCAAGTCTCTTATTTTTTGTTTAAAAAAAAACATTTTATAACATTCCCAACAAAGATTAATTTCTTAAAAACAAATAATTAAATTGAAAATGAAATCTACACAGAGATATTCTCTTCAAAGTCATAGTCAACAGCCCCTCACTATAATACATTTTAGATCATTCATGTTGGCATGGCTATCACATAAAATTCTGAAATGTTCAAATAATCTAATATAAATGTCTTTGAGGACTCTGAGAGTGACTATTTCTGTGACAACACTTTTGATGCCTCTGTTACTGCTTCCTAAGCCACAAGAAGAAAATACAGTTAAATTCAGGGCTTATTTCTTTGTTAAAATAATTGTAAGACAGCCTTCACAAGATACACTGTTGGAAAGCTAGTACATGAAGAAATGAAACAATATTAATAGGACAGACTTACATTTTATACATATCAGTGTTCAGAGCCTTGGTCCACCACTAGCTAGCTATGTGACATTGAGCAAGTTATTTAATTTCTCCCTAAACTTTGCTTTCTTCATATGTCACGTTATTATGAGATAATATTATTTTCTGGTTCCATAAATGTCTATTGCCATAATGATGATGATGATGTTGTTCATTTGAAAGTCCTCTTAGATCTGACTCATCTTAGAGAGTTTATGAGTTATGTTTCATAATCTTTATATTTTTATGTAAATATTACACAGATCTCGTCTGTGAGACTCAACATCAATGCAACAGTCACCTAATTCAAATCAAACAAATCACTAAAGGGCGTGATATTACAGCAAAAGTACAGAATTGTAGATCTGGAGATAAAAGCGTTAGATGTGAATTTGCCACATCCCAGATGTTCAAACCTCAGTTTCTACATTTGTCTTTCCTGCCTTACATGATTTGTTAAGATCAACTGAAATAATGTATGAAACATAAGTCTGTGAAATATGATTTGAATATGTTTTTTAAAATAGTGCATGGGTATTGAAATCTATTTCATGATATTGCGCAAGCAACTACACACTTTAAGGCCTGATTCTCAAATGTTAATATAGTTGAAACAAAGTGTAAAATTTATATATTGTATATTGCTGTTTTTCTTAAATTTTGCAAAGCTAACCAACTTTAAACAAAATTGTTTTTATAATTTTATCATTCAGTATTCTGATAAAATTGGATATCAGAAAAGAAATTATTGCTAGGTGTTAATCCCTTGTTAAATACAAATCATTGCATGAGTTGGCAAGTCCTGCTGAAATGAAATAATTCAGTATATACATTGTTATGTTTACTTTTCTACCAAAGTTTATTATTCACTTCTTAGTATAAGACATTTTCCAATTTATTATATAATTGAATCAAACATTCATCACTAATCGTAGAGAATGGTGAACACTCTTACCTAGGTTCATAAAGATCCTTGTGCTCCTAAAAAACTCCTCCATTAATATTTTTAAAAAGTAATTTTCTAACTTTCTGTTAAAGAAAAATACACAGATTTTATAAGTACATTTATACTACACTGTACATTGTCCTCAAAGAGAGGGTTTATTTAGGGTGAGAGATAGCATTCCCTTAACTGAAACCCACTTCTTTCTCAGATTTATTCCATTCCTGTTAATGAAATGTGTGATGACTCTTGTGTCAGGGAATTAATGATACTCAATAAGTAAAGAATGGGAAACCTAGGTAGATGAATTATGCCTGTTCTTCAGTTCTTTTCAAAGAGGAAAATTGAAAGAATCCATAGGATCACACTTATTATGATATTAAAACTATGGGAATTTCATCAGATAAAAGAAATGTTAAATGAAACCCTCTCTGTAAACACTCATGTCAAGAAAGGCAATTTTAGCTATGCAGTGGTGTAGCATTTTGTTTTTTCTGCCATAAAACCATCAGATCAATAAAAAATTATGTAGCAGATTATTATTACACTGTGCTCACCATAGCTCTAATCATAAATAATACAGCAGTTATCCTGGTTATATTAATTATAATTAGAATGCAGATAATGTAGACGGTCTTTTATTACTAGAGCCAAATCAATTTTCCAGTGTTATTCAATGCAAGGTCACACAAAGTTGTGGGAGCTTTTAGACTTCTTATGAAATGGCCTGCCTGCCTGTGTGAGAGAGGGTTTGGCTCAGCTGTGTAAGACACATTGACTGGGAAGATCATTGAAATAAATACAGCCATGAACCCTTGCCTATGATGGCAGAATTTCATTTTATAAAGTAAGCATAGCCATAACCCAACCTCCTTTATGGTGGGAAGCCTCATAAATCTTTCAGAGGAGACCAAGTCTTCTGTTTAGTGGTAAAGAGGAAATCAAAATGGATTTGTTTGCATTGTTCATTTCTCCTCATTGCCTTTTTGTTCCATATCTTGGCATTCATATTTTTTAAAGGCATTCCATATGTAATCATCTTGTAATGATTGAGGGAAACCACAGAACAACAAACTAACAGAAAAACATTAGGTGTTCAGTGTAGGTAGATGGTGTATAGGCTGATTTTGCATACTGTCATATGAGGATTTTTTATGAAACTGGAGTTTGGTTGCTCAAGAATACATGAAATGGGAAGAATGCAAGAGAATGAGACAGAGGTTAAGTTCAAAAGAAGTTATTTTACAGATGTCTTCATCATGGTTAAGGGGAAATAAGAGATTTAGGCCCCAAAGTCTATGGAACCAGAAACTGTGGTTCGGAATTAACCCACTCTCAAGGCACCAGAAAGGGGTGGCATAGTAATTCTGGAATCTCTGGTTGAGCAGATCTAATGGTGCTGGATTAGAAGCTTGTGTGTTAATGAGATTTCCCACTTGACAAACTCCCTCAGATGGTGGAGCCAAGGTCTGACCAGGTCACAAACTCAAATGAGAGCAGGCGAGTAAAACATAGAGTGTACTGGACTGGGAGCAAAGTAATATAGCTGGTAGGGAATGTGTCAAAACGTTGGAAAATTCATGACTGGCATAAAGACATTGATGTTCACAAAATGTTGGTCAGTGCTTTAATATATCTTTGGGAAGAGGGTGGCCCACGTACCATCAATGTTTGACCTCTGGCTACAAAGCCATGTTTGTTTTCTTGGTAGTTAGGAAATTTATGCGTTCGGGTCACTAGTCAAATTTCTTCTGAGATTTGACAAAATCACTAGTATTAACAGAAGTGATATTTGCAAAGGTAAGAAATGGGGAAGGTATTTCAAAGAGCAGAGTCAAGAAGCTATAACCAAAAAGGGAGACAGGCTGAGAGCCAGAACTCCACTGGTGAGCAAAGAAAAGTAGGCATTGTGGATAAAGATCCAACTTCAGTTCTCCAGAGGGCCCCTTTTGAAGTTCTAAAGCACCAACCTCAGTGAACTGGTTGCTTAAAGGCTGGAGTGTCAGGTTGACCAATGATCTCTGTCTGCAAGGAAGGAAGGGCAGCTTCAGTCCTTAGGGTCTCAATTCCGGTGGATAAAGGTGAGGTATAAGTAAATAAATAGCCATGTTTCAGAGGTAGAGATTGGCAAAAGGAGGGAGCTCTAAATGTCAGGTCCTTAGAAATCACAGCACTCAAATAGTAATAAAAAACCCTTGGCTACTATTTATTAAGCTTATGAACTGCACACTGTCTCAGGCACTTGTGCTTTTTCTCTTTTTTTATTCATCACAATCTTCGAAGAACTAGGTACTATTACTACTTGGATTTTATAGATGTGAAAACTGGGGCTTTCTGAAGTCCCATAGCAAAAGGTGAGCCAGAATTCAGACATACGTTTTTCTGTGGCTTGAGATCCCAGCTCTTAACCATTAAACACTACTGCTTCCAGGCTAACAAAATTTATAGAGCCCTAAATTACAGGGCAAAAGCAATTGCATCTTTAAAGACCTCTCACCTAGGTATCATGTTTGCTCAGAATCCGAGACCAGGTAAAGAGAAGGTCTCTGTTGCTTTTAAATGAGCAGCAACCTTATATGGTCTTCGGATTGAACAAGCATCCTAACCATTTTAACCATAGTTCTACTCAGTAACACATTACATATTTAAAGCCACCAAGCCTTAAGTAATGCTTTTAAACCACTTAGAGACTTTGGCAAATTGGTTTTTAAAATGGAAATTAACACCAATCTTTCTCAAACTCTTCCAAAACTTTGAAGAGAAGCAAACACTCCTAAACTCATCTTATGAGGCCAGCATTATCCTAATACCAAAACCCAAAAAACGACACAACTAGAAAAGAAAACTATAGGCCAATATCTCTGATGAATATAGATGCAAAAATTCTTAATAAAATACTAGCAAACAATTCAGCAGCTCATTAAAAGAATTATTCACCATGATCAAGCGGTATTTATTCTTGAGATGCACAGATGGCTGAACATAGGCAAATCAGTCAATGTGATGATACATCACATTAATAGAATGAAAGAAAAGAATCATGTGATATCTCAATAATTGCGAAAAAAGCATTCGAAAGAATTCAAATTCCATTTATGATAAAAACTCTTAATAAATTAGTTGTAGAAGGAATATATCTCAACATAGTAAAGGTCATATATGACAGGCCCACAGCTAACGTCACAAGGGTGAAAGGTTGAAAGCTTTTCCTCTAAGATCAGGAACAAGACAAAGGTGCCCACTCTCACCACTCCTATTCAACATAGTACTAGAAGTCCTAGCTGGAGCAATTAGGCAAGAGAAAGAAAAGGTATCAGAATTGGAAAGGAAGGAGTATAATTGTCTGTATTTGCAGATGGCATGATTTTCTATATAGAAAAGCTTAAAGACTCAGCCATAAAAACTGTTAGAGCTAATCAATGAATTCAGTAAAGTTGCAGGATACAAAATTAACATGCAAAAATCAATAGCATTTCTATACACTAACAACCAATTTTCTGAAAAAGAAATAAAGAAATCAATCCCATTTACAATAGCATCAAAACAATGATATACTTTGGAATCAATTTAAGTAGGTGAAAGATCTCTACTCTGAAAATTACAAGATGTTGATGAAAGAAATTGAAGAAGACATAAATAAATGGAAAAGTGTCCCATGTTCATGGATTGGAATAATTAATATTGTTTGTTAAAATGTCAATACTACCAAAAGCCATCTATAGATTCAGTGCAATCCCTATAAAGAATCCAATGGCAATTTTTACAGAAGTAGAAAAAACACTTTGAAAATTATACGGAAGCACAGAAGAGCCTAAGGAGCCAAAGAAATCCTGAGAAAGAAGAACAAAGCAGGAGGTTATATACTTCCTGATTTCAAGCTATATAATAAAGCTTATATTCATTAAAACAGTATGGTACTGGCATAAAAACAGACAGAGCAATGGAAAAGAATCAAGAGCCCAAAAGTAAACTCAAGCTTATACGGTCAACTAATATTTGACAGGGAAGCCAAGCATACTCAATGGAGAAAAGACAGTCTTTTCAGTAGACCATGCTGGGATAATTGGATATTCACATGGAAAAGACTGAAAATGGACCCATATCTTACACCACTCATAAATATTAACTCAAAATGAATTGAAGACTTAACCTGAAACCATAAAATTTCTATAAGAAAACATAGGAATAAAGCTTCTTGACATGGGACTTGGTAGTGATTTTTGGATATGACATCTAAAGCACAAGCAACAAAATCAAAGAGCAAAAAAATCAAATCAAACAAAAGCAAGTAGGACTACGTCAAACTAAAATACTTCTGCACAGCAAAAGAAACCTTCAAAAAAGTAAAAAGAAAACCAATAGAAAGGGAAAAAAATATTTATAAACCATATATCTGATAAGGGATTGATATCCAAAATATATAAAGAACTCATACAACTGAAGAGCAAAATAATATATAACCCAATTAAAAGAGGGTAAAGGACCTGAATAGACATTTCTCCAAAGAAGATATGCAAAAGGCAAATACGTACATGAAGAGATGCTCAACATCACTAGTTATTAGGGAAATGCAAATTAAAACCACAATGAGATATCACCTCATGCCTGTTAAAATGACAATCATCAAAAAAACAAGAGATAGGGCTTCCCTGGTGGCGCAGTGGTTGAGAGTCCACCTGCCGATGCAGGGGACATGGGTTTGTGCCCCGGTCCAGGAAGATCCCAAGTGCCACGGAGCGGCTGGGCCTGTGAGCCATGGCCGCTGAGCCTGCGTGTCCGGAGCCTGTGCTCCGCAACTGGAGAGGCCACAACAGTGAGAGGCCCGCGTACCGAAAAAAAAAAAAAAAAACAAGAGATAACAAATGCTGGTGTGGATGTGGAGAAAAGGGAACCCCTGTGCACTGTTGATAAGATTGTAAATTGGTACAGCCACCATGGAAAACAGTATGGAGGATCCTCAAAAAATTAAAAATAGAACTACCATATGATCTAGCAATTTCACAGGAAATAAAAACATTAATTTGAAAAGATATCTGCACCCACATGTTAATAACAATTTAATTTGCAACAGTCGAGATGTGGAAACAACCTAAGTGTCCATCAATGTATTAATGGGTAAAGAAGTTGTGTTGTATATATATATATTTTTTTTTCAGCCATAAGAAATGAGGAAGTCCTACCATATGTGACAACATGGATGGACCTTGATGGCATTATGCTAAGTAAAATATATGTGGAATATTAAAAATAAAAACAGAAACAAACTCATAGAAAAAGAGATCAGACTTCTGGCTACTAGAGGTGGAGGGTGGTGGGAGAGGGAATTGGAGGAAGGTGAACAAAAGGTACAAATATAAGATATGTAACTACTAGGGATGTAAGGTACAACATGATGACTATAGCTAGCACTGCTGTATGATACATAGCAAAGCCGTTAAGAGAGTAAATTGTAAGAGTTCTTATCATAAGGAAATTTCCCTTTTTTCCTTTCTCTTCTTTTTATTGTATCTATGTTGGAAGATGGACATTTGCTGAACCTATTGTGGTGATCATTTCATAGTATACATAAATCAAACCGTCGTGCTGTACACCTTAAACTTATACAGTGATGCATGTCGGTGATTTCTCAATAATACTGGGAAAAGTGTAAGTTTAACATATTTGCCAAAGTACAAAAATTAATATTTTCAGTACATTTCTACTTATGTCAACATATCCTGTTTCCCTCTTTCTTTTATGTAAGTTGATGCATAATTTATATGCAATAAAGTATATCAATCTCAAACGTTAAAAAAAAAGTGAGGGAAGGAGGTACCTGTATCATAGTTACAAATGAATTCAGTGCCAGAGTTCTTGTCTTCTAGAAAATCATTGTGTCTGGTTAATGAGAAAAAATATATACACAGACAACATATTTTTGAAATAGGAAATACACATGAAAAAATTAAATACAGTTGTAAAACTATATTGCTATAAATAAGTGATGCCACATTAACACCAAAAAAAGAAAACTGAATTGTGGGGATAATAATCCAAGATGCAAAGGAAAGCTCTGTGCTTAGTTTTAAACCACCCCATTTGCAGTATTAAAATTTGTATCATTTTCAAAAATGTCAATAAAATTTTTCTTTCTTCTCCTAACACTTCAGTTTTGTTCAATTACGTGGGAAAGAAATTTGGGTTCTTAACGTTTCTGACCTAAAGCACACAATACCTAGTGTTGGACTGTTTTGACATAGCATTTCTTTCATCTCTTTTGTTAAAGAAACAAATAAATTGGAAAGATAGACTTTTGAGTATGTTTTGATATTTAAGAAGAAATACATTTAAATATATAAGAGCAATATTTGAAAATACAAAAATGGCTAAATGGACAAAGACCAATGAAAGGTGGAATCAAGAAAACAAATTTCACAAATTAAAAATAAAGGAAAATTTGACGTTTCATTATCAAGAAATAAATGTTTTAGTTCTTGACTACTTTCTGAAAATTTTTTAGGAGTTAAAACAAAGACTGCCTGAGGTTGAATGACTTTTGTGAATAAAATTTGAAGCTCGTGAAAGTGTCTAAAAGATACACAAGAATGTTAACAAATTTGAGTATGATTACTATACATTTATTTCTAAAATCTAAAAACTTATTAAAGAGGTATAAAAGGAACCATAAAGTATTATACTTTAAGTGCAGAAAATATATTAAGTCAAGGTATTTTAGATATTTCACATTGAATCTCTATCATTTTTCTTCTCCCTACCAAAAGTAAAACACAGCTTAAATCAGATATGCTCCCATAAGACTTGAAGTGCAATTCTTTTCTGATACAATATATTTAAAATTTTTCGTTTGAAAATATATTTTCTCTGCTACTGTGAAAGTACGTCTTTCTTTAAGATGAAAGCTAATTCTTACGTAGTACTTACTATAGACTAGTTGCTGTGCTGTAAGTGCCTTACAAATGTTAATCCTCACAACAACTGCAACAACTACATATGTGATAAATACCATTATCTATAGATGAGGAAATAAGGATACAGAGGTTATATAAATTGCCCAAGGTCACACAGCAAGTAACTGGCAGAGTGTGGCTTTGAACCCAGAGTTTGCTCTTAAATCCAGGGCTATTCTACTGAATCTTCACAATAAGATATTACTAAAATCAAGCAATTCTACCCAACGAATAAGCATCTCTGGTTTGTTTCCCTTTCTCAAAACACTATGCATTCCATGATCTGTATCTTAGAAGTTTATTTTTTTTAAGTAGCTCTCTATCTCAGAGGTACCTTGAGTATGAGCAGATGCATGAATTGCTATGGTAACTTCAGCGCTTTGAATAATAGGATCTGGGAATTATTTTGAGTGCAAAACATAAGGGGAAAAAATAAAGTCTAAATGTGACCTTGTCAACTGAATTAACTTCTAGGAGATTCCACTTTAAAATGATACGTCTAGCATTATCATTTTACTGCTAAAAACTGGGAAGCTTTCCAAATGTTAACTTACAAAGTTATTGTACTTCCAAATGAGAAATATGCCTTCTGAGGTATTTTCTTTTTCTTGAATACTGTAATAGATGGTTCTGTAAAATCCTATGCAAATAGCCAGTGTTGTAATTTGGAACTACCATAAGAAGTTATTATAAACTGGGCATTTTAGAGGACTTTTGTTTAATTATTTACTGTGTAATTAGTGTGTTCCATACCGTGCGCAGACTACTACCAATGGCTTTTTTTTTTCAGCTAGGTTCTATACACCTTTTTTCTCATTAGTGCATAGGAGATACTGAAGTTAGGCACAGAATTAATTCTGCATTGAAAGGAAAAAGCAGTATTTCTCAGTAGAACATTAGGCTTCTCTCTTGTTCATTTTGTTATCCTCCCTTTTGCTTTCCCATGTTTTACTGCAGAGCCTGCATGACATTGGGATCTATCTCATCAGCTCTAGTCACTTGGAATAGCATCTCTAGCAAAACCACTAAAAAGTAGTACCCTTTTTTTCTCCCTCATCAGTTGCCTATGTCAGTAATGGGGAATTAGCTTTAAAAATATAATCTGATTGAGTACATTATGTTGACCAGCCTTGTGCATTTACACCCTGCACTTACTTCATTGTCTCTGTTTTAGAAATGGCCTTTATGCCTCCTGGTCTCAACAGAGAGCAAAAAAGACCATCTGGACACCACATATGAGGAAATCAGACATCTCTAGGTTAAATCATGCCCATTAGGACAATTTCTTGTCAGATAAGCTTCTGTGTACTTAGTCTGATAACTAACAAAATTACAATATGGTAATTTTAACTGGAAATTGTCCATTTTTAATCCTCAGGTTTTCTCTTTTATCTTCATTGGTAACCACCCTGTGAGTTCTCCTCCAAAGCCCTGGTGCTCAAGGCAACCCCAGCTGTGACAGTCAAGCTGTGGCAGCTGGGAAGTGTCTGGACAGCAGAGTGTTGTGCCATTGACTCAGGCATTATAGTACACTGGGGTGGAAGCACATAACTGTGTTATGGAATAATCTGATTTCTCTCTGATTTCTAGTCACATCACAAAATAAGTCATGGCAGTGAAATGACGTGTAGAGTAATTGGTGAGTTTTGAGCCACATGGTTGCCACGTGCTAGCCTATGTGACCTTAAACAAATCACAAACTCTTTTTTTTTTTTTTTTTTTACTTCTAGTGTTCTTATCTGTAAAATGGGATGTCTTTCCTCATTTGATTATCAAATAGGAACAGGCACACCAGAGAAGCCTGCTTAATAGTCTATTCTCAATGTGATGGCTGCAAATGCCTTATGATTTACTCACGGTGAATTTTAATTATATCTGTCAATAAAAAATCAGATGTTACATTTGAACATCAATATTCTATATTTTCTCTAGAAACATGATAATTTAACAACACTGGTCCCCTATTCCCACATGGCAACAAAAACCCGTGAAGTAGCCCCTTCCACTTTAGATAATGGTCTTCACTTTAGTCCCCATCTGGCCTGCTTTGCACATTTCTGTCTCCTGTCTAGCCCCTGGAAGCATTTGAGTTTGTTACCTGCGATATTTATAAAAGCACATTTAGATTTAGATGCAATGTTCTTGACAAACACACTCAGTGTAGAACCTGAAGACTAGCTTCCAAATACTGGTTCTTAAACTTGGGTGAATCATGGAAATTTACTGGGTGAAAGTGATTTCTCTGTGCATTAAAATGTGCACAATAATAGCTATGTAATGGAATTATAAGAATTTTAAATTTTTTAAAAATTTTTCTTTTTTTTTAACTGGAGTATAGTTGCTTCACAGTGTTGTGTTAGTTTCTGCTGTACAGCAAAGGGAATCAGCCACACATATGGACACCTAGTGGGGAGCAGAGGGTGGGATGGTTTGGGAGATTGGGATTGACATATATGTACTACTGTGTATAGAATAGATAACTAAGGAATTATAAGAATTTAATGAAACAATATGTATAAAAATATTTTGCAACAACCAAACACTAAATGTATACTTGGTACTTTGCACATTTCTTTTTAAAGAAAAGTAAGTTGGCTCTTGCTTCAAGAAATGTTACTCATTAGACCTTAGGTTGACCAGCATCTCAATCTGATGATCTTATAAGATAAATTACATTTGTTTTATTCCCCAAATTTTGTTATGGGGAGTTCTATTAAACTGCATTTTTCCTCAGTTATTTGAGTCAAGGAATGTTGACAATGATTCACAAGAATATTATAAAATGAAATCTATTTCCCAAATCTATTTGTGTTAGCTTGAAAAAGAATTGAGCATCAGCCGTTGGAAGCTCCAACACTGCACTGTTTATGGGTGACCTTTCTTCAAGTCTTCCATTTTCTTTTCCGGGATATCTGGGTTACAAATGAATTTTAAATGAGGAAACCGTGTTGTAATGGATTGAAAATGCCTACCATAGGGCTTTGCTCATTTTAGGAGTTCAAAGAATGTTAAAACTCAATGAAACAGGACAAGAGCAGAAACAGAAATCAGAAAATCCTGTCTTGCTATTTGAATTGAGTTGCCCTCCTGTTCCCTTGCTTTAAGCAAACAGGAATAAATTGTGATTTACGGTGATGCCTTGAAATTAATAGCATGCTCCTCCAAAGAGCAGGGAATATATTATACCTCTTCCTAATTATGGATGTCATTGCCTACTTTCTAATTCATTTGTTTAATATCCTCCATGAGGCGGGCAGGATTGGGTATATAGTATTACCTTATTTTATATGTGATGAAAGGAAAACAGAGAGAGATTAAGTGCCTTTTCCAGGTCAGTCAGTGATATAGTGGGAGAACTAAGGCTACCAGCGAGATTGCCTGGACCTTCAATCCTGTTGACAAGAAAAAAAAAAAAAACTCCGAAGTCCTTGATACACTTTCAGCATTTAGAATATGTTTATGAATCTATAAGATCCTTCATGAAACCAACTAGTGACTATAATTTTACAAGACAAAAGCAAAATTATGCATTTATTTATTCAACAAAAATTTATTGAATACATCAAAAAATTGAGGCCAACAACAAACTATAAAATATTTACCACAAATGTAACAAAGCACTGAGGTCCATATTTATTTATCATTCAGAGAACTTACATGAATGGATAAGAAAACCACCAAAACCTGAATGGAAAACTGTATAAGACATATGAAAGTATAATTTACACACACACAAAATTCAAATGACTAGTGGAGTATAGCCAGCACATTCTTTATAGTAACCAAAACTCGTGAGTGTTCAGTCGTTCCTCATTGTTTTAAAAACATGGTCAAATATGTTGGCATGCCATGTAAATTCCTTTAATTAGGACCCCTGTGTAACGCTCTAGCCATGCCTTTCACTACCCCATCTCCCCATGGCTCTACCCTATCCTCCTGCTTCTTAGTTCTCAGAATCCATCGTGCTGTGCTGTCTCTTACCTTCCTACATCTGACTCCCCTGTACCTCTTTCTCTTCCAGAATCCACAGAATGTAAATCAGTTACAAAACATGCTGTTTCGTTCAGATGACATTTTTCTTTTTTAGTAGCAAGAGTTTCTGGAGAAAGGAAGCAGTTCATTGATTTATATTCTGCCACAACCTCCCTATTTCATTGGAAAACAGTAACAGTTTGTCCATAGGTTGTACCATGAGTAGCACTGTGATAAAGTGTTCAACTTTATGTGTATGTGTTAAGGAGAGTTCTGTCCCACAATTTACTCAGGCTTACAATGGTAATAACAATGCCCACCTGAGTGTTGAATTTCCCATATCTGAAAAGGGGAAGAGTAATAACTACTTAGTGGCGTTTAGCAAGAATCTTTCAGTAGGTGTTCAGTGGTATACCAGGCATTGGATAACTATTAGATACTTCACTGGGCCCTTCCTCCCCCCACTATGTGACTAGTGTCAGAAATAAACTTATAATTATAGATCTTACTGCCAGAAGGAACTGAGAGGAGATCACAGTCTCTTAGTTTACACTGCAATCTCTCTGCTCTGAGCTTCATGTCTTCTTCTTCAACATTCACCATGTTTGTAATAACGGTCTGATGTCTCTCTTCCCCAGTTGAGCTCCGTGAGGGTTGCCTTCCCAGTCACTCGTCCATCCCCACTGCTTGATACAGTGCCTGACACAAAGTAGCCTCTCAATAAATGATTAAATAAATGACTACATGAGTAAGTCACCCATGAGAAAACCAAGGACAAGAAAATAACACAAATGACATAAAAGAACGACTAAAATTAGGAGGGAGACAATGAAACCTACATATTCTCCTTTTAAGTCATTTATAAGCAATGTGGTTAATATCAACATCATATTGTCATTTCATAATAATAACCATGGAGAAATGCAAAGCCAGGAAGAGAACCAGTGAGTGGAAGCCACAAGTAACTAGCTGGTTAGGTGTCAGTTTTCTCTTTGAGAAAGGTGTTCAGGACTGGTCTCATCATTGAGGTGTCATTGGAACGGAAATCGGAAAACAGGGAGGAGGTGACCTCTGATGGACATCTGGAGAAGCTGTTCAAGGCAGAGGGGAAAAAATGTACTTGATAGAGCAAAGCAGTCAGTATTGCTAGAGTATTTGAACTATGGTAGTCAAGAGAATACTGACAGTAAGGTCACAGAGATTAGCACTGTGGTGGAGGAGATCATCTAGGTCATTGTAGGCAGTTATAAACATGGAAAATTATCGGAGAGTTTGGAACAAGGTCTGACATAATCAGATTTCTACATTTTCATAGGATTGTTCTGCCTGCTATGTAGAGAATAGAAGGGACTGGGCAGAAGAGGGGAAATCACTTAGAAAACTACTGCAGCAATCCAGGGGAGAAACGACAAGCACTTAATCACATGCTACACCTCCTGGCAAGGGAAGCTGAGAAATGTAATCTAGCTGTATGCTCAGGGGATAGAAGAAGCTGGATTGGAGAGCACCTAGCCAGTCTCTGTCATGGGGTTCGTTAAATCCCACTCCAGATAAGTAGTTTATTGGTCGAGTGTCCTCATGTGTGTGACTTAAGAGTAAGTTCAATTCAATCTGAGTACCTGTGTTGTAATGGAACCATGAAAACTCTCTCTCCCAACCCCCTTTGCATGCGACTGTATATAGAGGAGCAGTGGTTCTCTGATGCCCATGCAAACTGCAGATCAGATCTCAAATGGGAATTTGGTTTGCACTTCTAAAGTGATCACTATTGTCCAACAGCCTTGTGGAATCAAGAAAAAGTTTTCATTAGGGACAAGGAGAGGACAAAGTAGAGAATCTACAGGATGGGTGACTAGAAGTCTCTTGCTGTGGCCTTATCTATCCACAGTGCACATTCTGGTGTGTGTGTGTGTGTGTGTGTGTGTGTGTGCGTGCGCGCATGTGCACACACACATGTACACAGTCAGCCATTCCCTAGCCACACACATACACACACCCTGACAATCTTCCTTCCTTTTTCACAGAAAACACTCTATTTCTGGCGTCCTTGGCATGTCCTCATGACATCGTGTCTAACCAGAATGACCCAGTCTCCCTCTTTTCTTTTCACTGGTTTCTTCTTCATTTATTAAGAATCAACACTGCAATAATCTCCAAGAAGCCTACCCTGTCTTTACCAAGCTGAATTAGGAGTCCTTTCTCTTACCTAAAATAATTTGCATATATCTCTGTTAATACACTTATCAAATTCTAGCCAATTAATGCAGTTAACGCTAGACTCTTAGATCTTTGTAACCAAGAACTGCGTGTTCATCAGTGTATCCCCAGTATTTAAGTGTCCAGTACATAGCAGGTGCCCATGGATTGTGTTGAATGAAATGAGTGAATGAATGAATCAATGGATTATTCTGAGTTGATTAGGATAAAGAACAGCAAACACACGGAAGACGTCATGATAGAGCAGAGGAATGTTCACAGTACATCATGTAAACAGGACAGGTAGAGAAATCATTATGAGCTCATTCCTTTTCTTTACAAGTTCCCTGGATAACGATGTGTCAGGCCACATTTATTGATCAGATTTCAGAACAGCTAAATGATACTGAATGTAGAAATCACTTTAGTTAGTTAATGCTTATTTGATTACATATACCCCTACCTTGTTACACAAAGGTCTTGAGATAGTGATGTGGAATGTATGCGTCAGAGATTTAGCTTTGCTGTAAAAGGTTAGCCAAGTTAAGTTTTTAAAAAGTAGAATGAGACCTGAAGTGGTATAAAACATTACATTTTATCTTGAGAGATCGGCTTTTATCGGGTGGGATATTTTTGCAGATATCAGCACAAACACTCTTGCAAAGGCAAGACATTGGGGATGGGGAGAAGGTGGCAGGAAGCCAAAAGAAAGCGCTGCAATTTGGTTGAAATTAATAGGCAGCTGTTAGGTCATCTCTAAGCTAGCACTTCATTATGCTGAAAATTCAGGATGGGTTGAAACCAGAGCTAATTCCAAATAAAATGTGGTTAGTTGAATTGTCAGTATGGTTAAAATAATATACTAAATGGCTAAATCCGGAGTATGATTTTTACAATTGCAGGAATGGGGAAGGTTACTGTGGTGGCTACTAACTCTTCTCAACTAACAGTTTTCTCATCTGCAAGTCAGTTTAATAGAATTTTCTTGCTAGGAGAGTATAAAAAGTCTGGCACTTAGCAAGTCCAAACACACCACAGCAAAACCTTTATGTTCTATCTGTTGCTCTCCAGCTCTCCCAAAACAAGACTTTACCTGCTGAGGTCAGCAAACAAGTTTGTGGTTCTTCATTGCTGAAGTTACTCGGGAATTCTTTATTTACTAGTAACTTTATTATTTGCACTGTTTGATTATGAAGTATATGTAAACGTGCATTAGATGTGAAAAATAAACTACCATTTGAACCTCTTTTATGAAGTTTATATTCTATGTTTTTTAAAAAATAAAAGTAATATGAATTTGTTTGAGTAAAAAGTATTATTAACTAAAAGCACTGCTCAATAGAGCTTTATGCAACAATGGAAGTGTTCTATTCTGTACTGTCCAATATGGTAGCCACTAACCCCATGTGGCAGTTGATCACTTGACATGTAGCTAATGAGATTAAGAAACTGAATTTTTAGGGCTTCCCTGGTGGCGCAGTGGTTGGGAGTCCGCCTGCCGATGCAGGGGACACAGGTTCGTGCCCTGGTCTGGGAGGATCCCACATGCCGTGGAGCGCCTGGGCCCGTGGGCCATGGCCACTGAGCCTCTGCGTCCGGAGCTTGCGCTCCGCAGCGGGAGAGGCCACAACAGTGAGAGGCCCGCATACACCAAAAAAAAAAAAAAAAAAAGAAACTGAATTTTTAATTTTAATTAATTTAAATTGAATTATCCATAGGTGATTAGTGGCTACCATATTAGCACAAACTTCTATCAAGTTAGTTTATTAAACAAATAAGTAAAACAGAAAACATTTCAGATGATAATAAGTACCATGTAGAAAAATAAAGCCAGGAAGGAGACCACACTGTCCTCATGAAACTTATTTAATCTTTTAATGTCCTGATTTATTGAGCATCTATAGGTTCTTACCTATTGTCCATTTTCAATCATAAAATATTTTCTACTCAAAAAGTAATTTCCTTTTTTTGTCACAAGTGATATTTTTATGACAAACTTATGAAGAACAATTTGTATTTTTTTCCAACAATTCCTTGGTATCTATGTTTATTTTAGTTTAGTCAGTCTTGTGGCAACTTTTCTATCATGTCTTGAAACCTAGAGGAAGGCAGATTGAAAAATTTGCATTCCAGTTTTGAAAAGTTGGTTTATACAGTCTGACTCAAGTAAGATATATTTTCTTAAAAAATACCTTTATTGTCACAAGATTGCAAGCAGTCATATATATCTGGAACTGCATCTATTAAAAAAGTAAAGAAATGTTTAATTGGGGGACTTTAAGATCCACTATTGCATCAAAACAAACCAAAGCAAATCCAGACTCAGTGAACTTATCGTACTTGAAATAATACAGAATAATTCTAATATTTTCAAAGAAGTATACTCTCTAGGCAGCTTCATGTGACTATGTATTTTTTCAAGTATTAATGTCAAAAAAAAAAAAGAACAGTTTTGATTGGGAGCTACACTGAAACTCAGACTGGGCCAACTGGGAAACTGGACTATCATAGTGATGGTAATATTATGTGCCCTAAACTTTACTGGGTTTCTGTAGTTCTGTACAAAGGCGCTCAAAGCGCTTCACGTGTTTTATATCATTTGTCCTCGCAGGATTCCTGTAATGTAGGAAGGGGGCGACCGTAATTAAAGATTAGCTGTGTCAGTTTTCCATTGTTGTGGAAGCACATTAAACTGGAACCTATTCAGCCTGTCAACCAAGATAATTAAGCAGCCATTTCACTTATCAATGTACCAATTACTTGATTTTTCTGTAACCTCCTCTCCATTTTCTCTCAGACAAATACTGCTTCCTCCATAATTTTAATGTTCAACTCTAGTGACAATCCTTCTTGGGAACAGTGTTTTGGGACACTTCCTTTTGTGAAATTTCCTTAATGACTCTTCTGTAGCCACCAGATCAAGTTCACGTGCAGGGCCTTAGGGTGTGAAAAAATAGGTCCTCCTTTATTCCAAGTCAACAACATATGTTTGAGGCACGTTAGGTAATGTAACTAATTCCAGACATTTCTTGGTTTATACTATTTTTTCTTTTCTTTGGCTTAGGTCTTATGATATCCAACCATACTGTATATATAGTACAACCACTCTTCAGACAAGTAACTACTCCCTCTCTCCCCATTGTTTTATAACATTTTAACATTCATATTTAGCATATAATGCTGATGTGAAAATTTTTTAAAAATCATATAGGTAGCGACTATAAATAGATTTAGCTTTTAAATTTTTTCTACAAAATATTCATCACACCATTTTTTCATTTTCACTACTTTATTTCATATCAATAATTCATAATCAATAGCAGTAACTAGGAAAAAATACTTCCTTCAACTGTGTGACAGAAACTGCTGTTTCCTAAAACGGAGGATCCCCTCTTCTTCCTATGCACACAGCGGGACCAAATTTCCCAGTCTCCCTCTTAAATGCAGCCGAGTGACTGTTTTTACCAATGGAATGTACATGCGGGCAGTGGTTACTAACTCCAGGCTACATGCTCCTTCATGTTATTTTTTTCTCTGACTGGCTAAAATGGAGATCAGCTCAAGATGTCTTTGGAAGCCATGTGATGAAGACATCAGTTTCCATCAGCCGAGGTCCATGAATGGCTTTATGGAGGAAGGTCACACTGGCATCTATTCCCCTCCCCAGTGCAGTACAGTGAACAAGAAGCCTATTGTGTTTGAGCCATTATACATGTTGGGGTCTATTTGTTACAGCAGTTAGCCTGTGATAACTATTACATCACTTGTTTTACTACAAAAATATAAATATGCAGGAGGAGCTTGACGAGTATGGTAGATATAAAACTACTGCAAATATTTACTGAAATAAATCCTATTGGCCACAAACTACCAGAAGAGAATAAAAAAGCTAAGAAGTCAACGGATTACTTATTGGGTTGAAATCACCTCAAAACTTGTGGGCAAGATGTAAATTTTATAAATGAGACACAGACCTATATATATAGATATATATATATCCCTAGCTCTAGTTTTTCCACAGTTTGTGTCCAGTTGATATCAAAGCTTACCCAAATATCTTAGTTAACATTTAGATTTTTGTAGACCCCTATTTGGACCACGTAAGTGAAAATGAAAGGTGAAATATGAAAAATGGATATTAAACTCTGAAGCAGTGAAATGAGAGCATCAGAATAAAATTGGACCCTGGACTGGAGTTCCTGAACAGGAAGGAAAGTAGAACATGCTTATAAGTACCATGTTAAAGTAGAAATATGTGGAAATTTTAGCTGCATAAAGGATGTGACATGTGAGGATCAATCGAGAATTAGAAACATAAGAAGGACACATTATGGAAATGGAGAAGATAAAGGAATAAAAGAAGAATACATAGTATATTGAATATAAATTTTTAAGCTGTAAAGGCTAAGAGGGCAAAAAAGAAAATAAAGCTGAGTGAATTAATGTTGGCTAAAAGGAGTAAGTGGAATCAAAAGGGGCTCTAACAGTTATATCAGGTGAAAAAGAAACATTAGAAAGAAAGTGGGTCTATAAATAACCTGAAAAGTGGATGAAATCAATAATGTTTAAATGTTTGAACTACTCAACTTTAAAATGTTTTAACTAAAATAATGAAAGTTATAGAAAATTATTAAGTTATGAAGAGCCTATAAATATGGCTAACGATAAAATTCAACAAAAGAATATCGGAACGACTAAATAGAGGTTGATCAGGAGTTCTGATGATGTGTATCTTGAGGGTCAAAGAGATTTTACTAATGAACTTACCAGCCCCTTATAACTTGTTTTTTTTTTTAAATCATAGATTATGAAGGAACTAGCAAAAAGTAAAAGGTGAAAATAAACACTATGCAATCTTAAAAATGTAGAGTAGTTATATCAATCAGAAAAATTATGACAGCTGGTTTTAATCAAGTGAAAAATAATATAAATTAAGCAAATTGTTTTGGAAGAGATGTAATATTTAGTGAGAAAACAATATAAAATTTGAGCATGACATGTACATTTTCTTGACTCTTTATTTGAGCTCTCTGCAATTCACAGTTTCTTTTGTTAAAAATAAATTTAGGTAGTATAGAAAATCATTTGGAGTTCATCAGAACAAAGATGTTAGGTATTCTCTTATATTTTTTTTTCCAAGATTTTTTTATTTTATTTTATTTATTTTATTTTTTGGCTGTGTTGGGTCTTCGTTTCTGTGCGAGGGCTTTCTCTAGTTGTGGCGACTGGGGGCCAGTCTTCATCGCGGTGCGTGGGCCTCTCACTGTCGCGGCCTCTCTTGTTGCGGAGCACAGGCTCCAGATGCACAGGCTCAGTAGTTGTGGCTCACGGGCCTAGCTGCTCCGCGGCATGTGGGATCCTTCCAGACCAGGGCTTGAACCCGTGTCCCCTGCATTGACAGGCAGATTCTCAACCACTGCGCCACCAGGGAAGCCCTCAAGATACTTTTTGAATTGACATTATTTTCTAAGTTCAGGCAATAAACCTAAATCTACATGAATATATGATACTATTCCAATTGTCTATCATGTACATAGCAAATATAAATTACTCATAAGAAATATTTTATTAAGCTAAAAACCTTAAAATGGGAAGATTATAAAAAGAAGCATATGCATAACCAGTTATTGATCAGTGTTGAAACGGGTTGCCTACATGATGTCTCTGCCCTAACTTCTGTACCCACCCCACACTGACATTTGTCCAGTCTTTGTAAGGGTCGGGCTTTGTTCTGCCCAGGTGCACATGCTGTTCACCCCTATGTACTTCCATCCCTCTCACCATCCACCTTCACTGTCTCCTTGACCTAAGCATTTCCTGCTCTTCTACACATCTCAGACAAAGCATACCTCCCTCGTGGAAGCCCTCCTGATGACTTCAACCAGATAAATCCACTCTGTACCTCCTAGCATGTATTATAGCCAAACACACATCATACATTTTTTTTTTAAGTAAGACATTGATGTCGATATCATTGTTGCAGTTGAAAGGGGCCTGAAATTTTAATACATTTTTATCTCAAATGTTAGAATAGTTTTCTGTCTTTCAAGGTTTCTTTATAGACATTTTTACAGTACGCTTACAGTTAAAAGGTCTTCATCAGTTATAATAAACACTAAATTCACATAAGCATTGTGGCTGATGCCCAAACTATATACAATTCAGTTTTTTCTTCATTGATGGAAATAACTGGGTTATTAAGATTTAGTTATTAAGATTTTCTGGTAACAAAGCAGTTCTTTGGCAAACAGTTAATCACAGCCCTGTTATTATTGCTGGCTAACCAAGTTGAAAGCTATTGAATCAGAGGCATGATTAAGTTGTTACTGGTGGTGGTGATGATGATGAAGAGTGAAGATGTTGACTGTGATGAATACGCTCATGGATTCTTCAGCAGAGCATCTTTTAAAATAGTGATTAGATTAAAACTGAATATACTGTTCTGGTTGGTTTTTTTTTTAATTTCAACATTTTGAGACATTCGTGTAGCCGAGTAAATTACAACACTTTAACCTGGAAACTTGCATGCAGAGTGAGATGGAGCAGCAGGCTGCCAATGATCTAGAGGATGCAGGTGGACAGGAAGAAAAAGTGAAACAGATGATTCGTCCCATCAGCTTCTTGATCTTCCTTAGATTTACCCTCCCCATGCCAGCCATCTTTAGGTCTCCTTGAGAT
Source organism: Aethalodelphis obliquidens (assembly GCF_003676395.1). Lineage (NCBI taxonomy): Eukaryota > Metazoa > Chordata > Mammalia > Artiodactyla > Delphinidae > Aethalodelphis > Aethalodelphis obliquidens. Next base: position 15,098,780 of record NW_020837983.1, read on the forward strand.
TAGCAGGCAAGAGCACTTCTATGCCTTTAGCCATCTTCATATCCTGCACGCCACAGACTATCCAAAGGAACTTGGATAGCCTTAAACTAACCAAGAATAGCAACGAAGAGCACATGACATAGACTTCAGCTAGGAGACTAGAGGGAGGTGCTAGTCATCACTTTGACATTGCCCAGCTAGCTCACCCTGAGTAAGATAGTTCTCTCTCTAGGTTTAAGCTTCTTCATCTATAAAACATAATAAGGGTAATAATACAAATAACTCACAGTTTGCAGTATGATTGATTCTGTGCTGCCCTATGCCAAATTGATACACCTTATTTAATCCTCAACATAAGCCAGTGCTATCATTATCCCACTGAACAGTTAAGGAAACAGAGGTTAAGCATGGTCACCGGGGTCCAAACCTTCAGATTCTGGAAGCTACACTAGGCCATACTTGGGACCAGTCTACTGAGAAGGATACAGGACAAGAACCGTGAGTTTCAGTGCTAGAGGTTCCTGCTCAGAGGGAGTCCTCGCGGGAGTCCATATCACAGCGCAGCCACCAGTCCAATCTAGCCACCCGGGAGATGTCGTCTCCCCATGTGGCAACTCAGGTGCAAGGAGATGAGACTCCCTTGGTCACGTGTGGGAACAGCCTTGAATCCAAAGCTTCATGACCCACAGAAACCAGAATCTCTTGTGTAATAATTCATACACAGAGCTTCCCGGGACATGTCAGTTACAAGAGCCCCCAAACTCTGGGAAGCTTTGGACATTTGGGAATTCATTATTTATAGTCCTTCCAGCTCAGTTGCAGTTTACCAATCAGGAGTCATTTTTACAATAAGCAATATTAACTAGTAACATAGTTAACATTTCAGCTTTTATCAGTTTACCAGGGAACATATCTAGAAAGTTAAACTCAAGTTAATTTTGCTTGCAAAAAGGAAGAGTTTTAATAATCTTTTGCCTGCAAGTCACCCTTCCAAAGAAACAGAGCTGACAGCAGAGGTGCTGGTGCTTGACCCCAGTTTAACTCTAGTCTCACCTTGCTCACCACCCAACAGTTACACTAGCCTTCCTTTTGTTCCTCAGGCATTTGAAGCTGACTCCTACTTCCTTGGTTTCTTTGTACTCTCCTATGAATGCTTTCTCCTGCTGTTCACAGAGTTGCTTCCAACTCTTCATTCGGGGTTGGCTCAAATGCCCCCTCCCTGTTGAACACTCTTTTTTTCTGGACCATCCTTTCCTTCCTCACTATTACCTTATAATTTTCTGTTGTATCACAGTGTTTTGTTTCCTTTCTAACACTTCACTCTCTGAAAATATCATGTTTATTTTCTACTTGTTTACTGTCTGCTTCTCCTCACAAAAATGTAAACCCGTGAGCCTAGTCATTTGAGTTACTTGTTCACTGTTGTTTTTCTAGTACCTAGAAGACTAGTTCTGGGCTCATGATGGGCATAGAGTGATTGATTGAAAAACAATGCTCTCCTGCCCAGTTTATCACATACAGCTCTTATGAAATTCAGAGAGGCAATCCGAACATGTTGTTTATTTGCAAAACGTATAAAAATACAAATTGTAATTCTGCCCAAGTAAGAAACTAAACTGCTTTTAGGCAAAACATCTAGGCAAAAGCTTAATCTTCATTCATTTAAAAATATTTTTATTACACATGGTTATGTACAAGTGATTCTGTTTTAGGGTCTATAGTGGATTCCAAAGAAATAAAATCATGAATCTATTATACACTTATCAAATTGCATTTCATTTAATTTTTCACAGTTTCTCTGTACCTGGCTTATAAACAGTTCAATTAATTTTTATATTGCTAGTGTGGTCTCAAAACTCAGATGCGTGTATCTCAGTGAAAAGAAATTGTTACTATTTCTATTCATTTTTATCTCTATATTTTTAAAATATTTCTATATTTGTTTTATAGTATAATGACCATAATGTTCATGTCATAGAATATGCATATAATTATCAATAAATACATGTTGGGGTGCATGCTCGAAAGTTTACTTATGAGCTAATTCAATTGCAATGAAAAAAAAGTTTAAAGACCATTGGAATGGAAGATTCAGACACATAACAGGCCCTCAATTTTTTTATTATTATTTTACAAGTGAATTATATGACCAGATTCCTGCAGATGGGATGTGCACAAGTATGTCATTCAGTTCATTATATGTTAAATGCTTTATGAAGGAAGAAGAACGTTCTCCATTGGAATATGGAGAAAGAAAAGATAACTTCTGCCTGTGGAAAGCCAAAGCATTAGAATTGGCATTTGCCTTTGAAAAGTGGGTATGATTTACTGAAGTCCAGATAGAGACGATGCTCATTCTGGGATCTGTTGGAAGTAAGCACAGAAAAACAGGACCAAGCTTCCTGTGTTCAAGAAATGGTACATCGGGCTTCCCTGGTGGCGCAGTGGTTGAGAGTCCGCCTGCCGATGCAGGGGACAGGGGTTCGTGCCCCGGTCTGGGAGGATCCCACATGCCGCGGAGCGGCTGGGCCCGTGAGCCATGGCCGCTGAGCCTGCGCGTTCCGTCCGGAGCCTGGGCTCTGCAGCGGGAGAGGCCACAAGCCCGCGTACCGAAAAAAAAAAAAAAAGGACATGGTACATTGTCCAGTATAGAGGAGGGAGTTTATGAATAAGGAGAGTAAAGAAGGGCAATAAGAAGAGTTCTAGGAAGAATGTGATAGGCTTTGAATACAAGGCTAAAGGTTTTGTTAGTTTAATAACAATAAACAGTAGCAAAGCTAGAGACGCTTTGCACAGAGTAATGATATTTTCAAAATGATGTTTGAGAAAACAAGTGTTAGCAGTGTGCAGGACTGGCTGAAAAATAGAAAGACTAGAGACAGAGATGCCAGTTAGGCAACTACTGCAGATGGCCCCAGCATGACATTAGAAGGACCTGAGCTATAGAGGATGTGGTGCGCTTCTCTTGTGTTGGAATAAAAATACAAAAGTGGGGATATTAGAGAGAGAAGATTTATTTTAGGGGCTCTATTTTTCCATCATAAAAGTGTTATATAAACATCCAGTTTGAAGCAGAAGAAATGGGTAGTGGAAAGAATACTGATCTAGCTCTCCACTGAGAGAACCAGCGCTTCTTGGATGAGCAATTAAGTCAATGGAGAAACAGCAAAGCCCCGTGCATAATGGCTTTGCTCTCACACAAAATGACCTTGTGTATAAGGTCAAACATTACGTGCATTGGGTCAAGTTATTGGCCAGCTCTTGGCAACTTTGTACGCTCAGTGTGTACTAAAGGGTATTTATGACTAAATGCTTGTAATAAGATGGATTTTTCTGCAAGTGATACTGTAGAGTTTTTATTTTCTATGTCCCCATTCAAGAGTATTAGGACCTCTGGCAAATGGCCCCTTTCTAAATTATATTTAAGAGAGGACAGAGGAAGAGGAATTTGTTCATGACACTCTTGGTCTGAGGGCTCAACCATTTTTTTATCTCTCTGCTCCACTAGACCATATGTCCAACATTTAGTAAAGTATACTTAAGAAAGTATAATCCAAAACACGGAGGCCCAGAAGTAACCCATACACATATAACAAAAATTGTAAAAATCAAGAATAAACTATATATGATAGTCATAATCTAATTTTGTTTTCTACTTTTATTTTTATCTGAATTCAAATTGTTGACATTGTGTTCTCTAAATAGATATCTATAGCATTTACTTGTTGCCACTAAACCTAACCACAATTTACTTTTTAAATATCTATAGGTTAATTATTCAAATTTTTGAAAGTTTCAATATTCTCTTTTAGTGAATCAGAGTTTGCTGTTTTCTTGAGGTTTAAGAAACACATGAGGAAGAGAATAACAAGCATGATACTTTGTCTCCACTTAGGAAATGTGGCTAAATGTTCTTGAATCATTCCACCATTAAAAATATTGGACAACTTATTTTACTTCCTAGAGACTCACATCTCCCATCTGTAATGTGAAAATTATAATAGTAACTCTTTTATAAGTGTTATGTGAAAATTAAATGAACTATTTCGTGTGAAGTTCTTATCACAGTGCTTGATAGTTGATGAGTATTCAATCCGTGTTGAGTATTACCCATATTTCTGAGCATATGATTAAAATTACTCAGTGCCGTTAGGTCTCCCTTTCATTATAGTTAAATGAATTAAATAAATTAATTTTACTAAGTGATATGATTTAATTTCCATTGGAGAAGTTGGACTTAACTCCAATAGATTAATATAAAAGTATAATTTTATAAAATCACATTTTTTAAAATATTTCCCTATTTCCTTAAGAACAAATTCTGAAGATCTATATTTAGCAGTGGTACTCTGTCATATTAGTAATAATGACAAACTAGCTTGTACTGAAGATTGACTTTGAATCAGGGGAGCCTAAATGGATCATTTGTATCGTATCTCATTTAGTTTCTAAGATAACCCTCCAAAGTAAATATTGTTCTTATCCCTATTTAACCCATGAGGAACTACCCTGGATGGAATCAGAATTTGAATCCAGATATACCTGTATTCACAGGATCAGCACTGAATCATTAGCTATATTGCCATATTTTGTAAATTTATTGTGACCAGGTCATTAAAACAGATGATAAGATAATGTTTTTAAGAAATGAAGATTCCTATTATTCCTTCTACATTCTATTTCCCTTTAATGTATTAGATCGTATTAGTCTTTCTTCTAAGAAAACGTGTAATTGTGGGTTCTGATCTGGAGAAAACGGAGAGTGCATTTCAAGAGTCTCTCCACAGATAAGGCTCAGTCTCTATGACACCAAAGTATTTGAATCAGGCAAGAATGGCTCATATTTTGTTTTGCTGTCCCTAGAATTGGTTTTTAAACTTAACTCACCCTTCTTTTTGTTTAACTGATGGAAATCAACTAATTAAATAGTAAGCGTCAGGAAAGCAATAGTAGCCTAGTTCTGAGGTTGATGTTTAGATTTGGTTACATCGGGATGATTATGGGAGTTGGATTTCCGCTTCTCACATTTCAGTGTCTTTTAAGCTCAGATACCAACCACACTTGATGAAATCTGAGTGACTCATGTATGATGAGAATGGCCCATCAATCAAAGCCAAAGAACGGAAAGGTCCTTAAGACATTATTTCTGTTGGCTTGATTTTAGAGAGCTCAAATGTGATGAGTAGAAAATAGGTTTGTGTACTAGAAATATATACCATACATTTATAACTTTAAGGCATTTCTGCACTGAAGTTAGGTAATTTCCCATTTTTTGTTCTCTTTTCCAAGTATAAATGATTCCACTTTGGAAATGAGCAAGAGAAATCCTTGTGTAAAATAGATAGGAATTAAAATGAAGAAATAACCTAAAAAATGTGATTTTCTTTCTCTCTGGAGAATCCTTGGTTTATTTTTCATTTTTAATTCAGAGGCCTAGATTATATTTTCTCCACTTTAGTTCTGCTACTATATAACTCTTGTTAGATCAATTAGGTTTCATCTTTCCTGGTTCAAGGCTAATATACCATCCTAGCTGTGAACATACCAATAGCCAAACATGGATCTACCCTTCTTTGTAAGAACCTGTGCTGAACACAATGAGTAGATTAGGATCTACTAGATCTTTTGCCTTTAGTCTTTGCCATGTACCATTTGGGTGTCCTTAGTGGGGACACAGGAGGTATGGAGCTCTCTTAGGTCATGCCTTAGGCAGCGAGGAGGAGAAATTGCCTGTCTAATCCAGTAAATCTTTAAAAATGATTACGTTATCTTTACATGAACATGGGCAACCTTCTTCCTTAATTCTCTACCTCTGATCCCTCCATAATAAGCTGTAACTCTCACCCAACATGGATATTCAGCAGAAAATTTAAGCATTTCCATTTTCTATTACTTTGAAAATGAAAATCCTGGCCAGGAGACAACTTTGTTTCTGAGCAGTCAGCTATAGACTCACTTCCTTTCATTTCATTTGCCACTAAAGTTATTAAAAATTAGAGAGCCGGTTATGTACAAGACGTGTTCTTTCGTCAAACATATGCATTAAAAAACCAATAGCATTCACTTAGCTGCCTCCTTTGTTTGGAGTCCTCCTTTATTCTCTGAAAATACAAATATGATATATTTGTATTCTACTCTAACTTGGTAACATTGCTTGGAAAGAAGATTTAACAGTATATTCTTTTAAACTTCATTATGTTGTATTGATAAGCAATAAATAACAACATCATTTCAAGCAATTTCTGCATGTAGTTTTGAACCAGCCTTAGGTTGAAACATGATAAAAATCAACCAGACCCATATGTGCTTTGTGAATACTAATTAAACTCTGATACTTTTCATTTCCAGTCAAGCTTCCAAAGTGATTCAGGTTTTACAGATCAGCAAGGCCTTCTTCAGAGTTTAGTTGCGTGAGAGATCTAATTGAATTTGTATGGTTGGTTTACAGGAATTCACCTTTGTGAATTCACACATATTGTAAAATTTTTATAGGTTAATTGTTCTAGTTAATGATCTAGTTCACCTGAATCTGTTTGGAGAGTGATAGTCTACAAAACAGATAGATACATTGGGACATAGGTGACCTCTGATGATCTGACAGTTATTTGGTTACCAAAAGTCTGATGATTCAAAATTAGAATAAAGAAATTAAACCAAATATATATCCAGATTTTCTTGTTAGCAAACAAGTTTTGGACCTGAAATTCTCCGCTTCCTTTTCAGTGAACACATGGTGATCTGCTAATCTGACAAATGTAGTGGATAATCTGAGTCTGTTAAGATAGAACCTACTTCATATAATTTAAAAGGTGCAATCTTACAATGATACGTTATAGTCCCACTTATGTCTCACCTACCTCCCAAATTTGAAATACACAGACCATAATAAAGATTAGAGTGAGCCCTTAATCTTAATTATGCATTTTGCAGTATTATAAATGCGGAAAGATTACTTCCAATGTTTGGTATAATCTTACAGGGTGCAGATGTGGTTCCCTTTGGTACGTGCCATCTTTACTGAACTAACAATTTCCATAATGCTGTCACATTCTGCATGGGAAGCAGATTTACAGATAGGTAATCCATGTAAGGTATTTTAAAGACAGCTTATTAAAGGATTGAGGCCTGCTGTTAAATTACATATGCTTTCAATTGCTCTAAGGAGCAAACAGCAACAAGAAATGTAGTAATTCAGCTAGGCCAGAGAAAGGCCTATTTAAAGTTTGATGATATATCCTTTAAACTTTTACTTCAAGCTCTTTTTGGGTTTTTTTTTTACTCCATTATAACTTTTATTTCATGCTATATAATGTAATTTTTCTAGTAACCCTAGTTTTTATATTAAGAATTAGCTATATTTTTCTTAACATTTATATCCTGACTTCATGATTTTAAAAATTGTCTTTTTCCTCGATAGTGGCATGAATTACTTCAAAGTAGTGGCCCAGACTTTGTATTTTTTAACATTGCTAAATGTGAATGGCTAAAGTAATTTCAGACTACATAATTGCATCTACTGTGGTTCTTCTGCTGTGTCCCTCATATGCTGAGAACCCAGATGTAAGGACTGGCTTGAAGAATGTCTTATCTTAGTCTCTGATAGTTCTGAGTTTGTGTTTTATCTTCAGACAAGAGGGAGAAGGTTAAGCTAGTCCTTAAATTTATTTTCAAATCTCTAAATCATATACTTTGCTGTACCATGATACGTTCTGAAAACATGAATTTCCTCCTGCATTTCCTTAGTGTCTTTCACAACACCTAACTTAGCTGTGTGCACATGGCAGGTACTCAGTCTAAGTTATTAACCTGGCTTGAACTGAAACCAGTTCTAATTACCTTTGAGTACGAGTTCTACCTTTCCCTTGATCATTGCTAAGTTTTCACTCAGTAATCTGTTCTTGATCCGTGCATTTCTTGTATTCTAGACCAGTGGCTCTCAAAGTAAGAGAGACACTAGGGAAGGTGACAAGGGAGGAGGTGGAAGGGGTCCTGACCATAAGTACATCTGAGGGATGCCATTCGGGATTTCAAAATTTATATCAACACCTTTAAAGCTCCATGATACTTTATATCAAAGAAATCTCCTTTCAGTTTCTTAAAGTCATTGGTCATTTGTTATGAGAAATAATATTAGAAATTTTGTTGTTACATCCTAGAAAAGCCAGTGCTTTGATCAATATAAAATGGAATAATCCCAAATTGGAAAAACTTGGTTTAACGTTTGATCGCTTTTAGATATATTATGGATGAAGTTCATAGACTATACAAAAACTAAAACAAAAAGATGTTTGAGAAGAACTGAGTTATAAAAGTAAAAGTTAGATGGTTCCCTGACCATCCACACTATATAGTAAAAAGAATAAAAATCATATGACTCTGTTATTGCCACTAGGTTATAAAGCTTCAATGACAATTTTGTTTAGATTACATGCACATTGATATTTTTATTTAAAATATCTTTTCCATCAAGAGTATTTTTACTTTATTCTATTTCCCATGCAATCAAAATTAGTTCCATTTTCTTCTCTCCTTGTTAGATTCTTTTGAGGACCTGGAGGAGGTGGGCAAGATGGTACTTTAATACATTAATCCATTTTTTTTAACGTCTTTATGGGAGTATAATTGCTTTACAATGGTGTGTCAGTTTCTGCTGTATAACAAAGTGAATCAGCTGTACATATACATATGTCCCCCTATCTCCTCCCTCTTGTGTCTCCCTCCCACCCTCCCTATCCCACCCCTCTAGGTGGTCACAAAGCACCGAGCTGATCTCCCTGTGCTATGCAGCTGCTTCCCACCAGCTATCTATTTTACATTTGGTAGTGTATATGTCCATGCCTCTCTCGCTTTGTCACAGCTTCCCCTTCCCCCTCCCCGTGTCCTCAAGTCCATTCTCTTCGTCTGAGTATTTACTCCTGTCCTGCCTCTAGGTTCTTCAGAACCATTGTTTGTTTGTTGTGTTTTTTTTAGATTCCATATATATGTGGTAGAATACGGTATTTGTTTTTCTGTTTCTGACTTACTTCACTCTGTATGACAGACTCTAAGTCCATCCACCTCACTACAAATAACTCAATTTCGTTTTTTAGTCCAAGCCAATGGAGTTTAGGTCTATGCAAGTGAAAATGAACACATAAGTTATTTAAAAGAGAAGTGCAGTTTAATTTACCTTATGTCAAACATAAGGAATATTAAATCTGTCTGAACTTAATCGCAAATTTCAGTCTTTCTATAAGGTGTAATTATCTGAACATCTTGCCATTAAAATTAAGTGTGAGTGAATTTTGACATATTCACTTTCCTTTGTAATAAATGAAGGTAATATTTTTATTTTGAAATATTTATAGTGTAAATTACCAAAATGGTATTTCTCTCCTATTCTAATAAATCTGTTTTTACATAAGTGCTAGAGGTTAATGTCTAGATTTTAAATTGCTTTCCACTTTGATAATAAGTGAATTTCTAAGAGGGATGATTTTATTAAAGAGATTTTAATCACTCTGATTCCCTCTTTATAAGAGAATAGTTCATATTTGCACAAACTCAAATGTAAAATATGAAGTTTAATCAATATTTTTTCTAAATATATAGTTATGAATATTATTTTGAAAGGACTTTCTTAATAATGCAGTTCTTTTGTTAAACCTCTCTTTTTAAATATATCTTTTTTTCCTTTCTCCAAATTTTGGATGTTTTTCCTCATAATCATATAACACCTCTCAAAAGTGAATAATGGCAGTGATTCCACTGAAAATTAACTTTGAGTTAATGCACTGTAACTGTGATCAAATATTGATCGGTTCTCTTTATTTTGTGCATGGTTGCAAAGTGAGAAATATAATGCAGACCCTCAATAATTAACTCCATTACATTGAGAAAAATTAAACCAGTTACACAAAGGCATAAAATAAAAACACCTAACACCTGATATTCTGTAAGTATTATTTTTGTCCTATATTAATTTTATTATTGTTTATGATGCGTATTTTTAAATAACAATAACTTTAGGTATTTTTGAAGGGTCTACTAAATTCAGAATTATTACTGAAAAATGAAATGTAAATACCTACATCTTCGATAACAAAGTAATTAAAATGTATGGTTTTGCCTGCTGTGTATAATAAGGGCTTATATTTGATCAACCATAAAAGTTATTTAATCATTTTAACCTTGGAATACTACTCCACAAAACACTACTTAATGGAAGTTAGCTGAGACGCATTAGAGTATCAAAACATCAGGTCTGAAAAGCAGGAGGGCCGGGAAAATTCAAGCCCAGCTTATTCTGACATAATACTATATAGCAGGTTGCATGGCAACCAGTGGCTGTGGATTTTGAAGTTACTTTATCCGCATTCAGTGAGGAAAGACTTAGCCTGAATTGATTTTAGTAATTTTCAGAATTAATCAGGTATTCAAGAATTATTTTAACAGACATTTTCTACGTTTCTACAATTTGGAAATACATGTGTGCATGTCTGGTTCACAAAATAGCACTGGTTACTTGTTTCCTAGCTATTTGACTAATGATACATATTAGATACCTGCTGATAGATTTGTTACATCCTATAACTTGCATTAAAGCTGCTTATTGTCCACAATGTCTATGCAGCTGACTTTTCAATGATTTCCTATTGACCTCATCACAGTCAGTTCTGACAATACTTTCTATGTTTTCTTCTTTATGTTTTATTTTTGCTGTAACCTGCCATTACCTTGCATGATCCAGCTTTATGGCAAATCATTATTTTCTTTTGTTGTTGTTTTTGTTAAGAGTAGTTAAATTAGAATGAAGTTTATTAAATCAACCACATTTTTAAAACTTTTTCTTGAAATATAGTTGATTCACAATGCCATGCCAGCTTCAGGTGTACAGCAAAGTGACTCATCCATACACACACGTATATATAATATATATATTATTTCTTTATATTCTCCTCCATCATAGGTTACCGCCATGACACTGAGCACAGTTCCCTGCACCGCACAGCAGGTCCCCGTTGGCCATCCACTGCATACATAGCAGTGTGCATATCCCTATCCCAAACTCCCAATCCAGGACTTCCCTAGTGGTCCAGTGGTTAAGACTCTGTGCTTCCAAGGCAGGGGGCAGGGGTTTGATCCCTGGTCAGGGAACCAAGATCCCACATGCTGTGTGAAAAAAATCCCAAGCCATCCCTTCCCTCCCCCTCCCATGCCCTAGCAACCTCAAGTTTGCTTTCTGTGTCTGTGGGTCTGTTTCTGTTTTGTAAATAAGTTCATTTGTATCTTTTTTTTTAGATTCCACATATAAGCGATATCATATGATATTCGTCTTTCTCTGTCTGGCTTACAACCACATTTTATTTTGAATAGGGAAATAGAAAGTATTTCTCATTTCCACATTTTGTTTTCCCTAGTTTTAGCCTAGAATGAAAGAAGAGAAACAACAGAAGAGTTGGCTATAACTAATGTTTGAAGTACTTTTTTAGACATTTGACAAGCAGAAGTCACAATGTTAGGATTTTCTATTTGGCAAAACAAAGAAATTTCTGAAATGCTATTAAGAAGTCAGTTCTGTTGACATTTCTTTGACTTAGTGGAGCCTCACCAAACATTTGATCTTATTATGTGAAATTTCTTAGTAATTTCACTAAAAGTAAACTTAACTACTTTGTGTAAAGTAATCCTGTATAATCAAGCTAAAATTTAAAAAAAAAGAAAAAACTACTTGAATCACATGACCAAAACAGTCTCACATAAAGCTTCTGAACAAAAGGTGGTATGTACCATGCCAATGTCAAATATATCATCAGTGTCACATGTAAACAGCAGTGAAATGGTGGTTAAAATATGCATCAATTAATGGTACAAAATATATGTCTGAAAGTTCGTTCCTCAGGGATATGTGAATAGTGTCTTCGTGGTGGTGATTGTAGAGTTATTACTATGAAGAGCTGTGTCAGCCAGAAACTACAGTAATTTTTTTAAATGAAGTATATTTTTTGAGCCAGAGGTATTTTCATTAAAGGATAAGCAGAAATCACCAGTCAGACATTCAGGTTTGAATTACTTGCACTATAGCAGTCTCTCTACATCTTCTCTAGACTTCAGTTTTAATTCTGTATCACTCATTTTATAATCAGCAGTCTCGGATAAAATGTAACATAATTAAAACATCTTGGATTGTGTGACATTTCACAAATAAATTCCACACAGAACTGGCTATCAAATCACAGCTGTAGTATGAATAAATCAGTCCTACAATGTTGTTCATTATTTGACAGGAAGTGTCTGCTCAGCTTCTTAAAGAGCTGCTTCTATTTGTTTGTTTTGTGTTTTGTTTTGAAGAACAAGCAAGTTTCCATCTATCTGCATTTTCTATGCATTAATTTTAAGAGATGGATTTCAACAAATAATAGCTAAGACTGTTAGCCACAATACGTAACTGCAGCATGTGTTAAATCTTCCCACAAGAAGAGTTATCACCTGTATTATAGGGAGGGTTACCTTGGGCATCAAAAGTAAGTGAAATGTATTTCAAAAATCACAAATTGTTATGCTGCACTATGAATTGTGGTGGTACTAACAGTGTAGTGTTAGTAGTAGTGATTTTGGGTAGATTTTCCACTTCTATCTTTTCCAAGGCATGTTTTAGTGAAATTTTTTTGTTTGCAGCTTTTTCCTCTCAGATGTTAAGATCAGAGCTTTTCTCAGGAGGACGTCTTTAAAGGGAAATAAGGTACCTTAGTGCCAAAATTATCTCCTTGTCTTGCACTAGAAGCAGTCAGGTGTTTCAGGGTGGTTTGACCCCAGAAGGGCACACATACGTACAGGGCAGTTGGGAATCCACATCAGATCTCCCACCTATTTATCGTGATGCTAGAAGAATTCGGGTCATGGATTTGACAACAGCCGTGTATTTTGGCCTTGCGCCTTGCTCTCACTTCTGACAACCAGGTCAGCAGTGGGAGAACAGAAAGTGAAGGCAGCTCCCTTTGCTTTTTGTTTCTCTTTGACATTGTTGAGCCAAAAGGCACAAATGTTAGAACAGAAGGTTAGGACAAGCAGAACTCATAGGAAACTTAGTCTAGTATTACCTAAAATAATTATTTCAGCTCTGTAACATTTCTCCAAAGGGAAAACAAGCAAACAGCAACCAAATGAATATTGAAAGAATGGGTGATACTTGGACGTCTTTTTTTCCCCCAAAATAGCTCATACTCTGTTGAGATGGTAGTAGAACCAAATATTAACATAATGCTAAGAACTAATGAGAATGCAACACATATAGGGAAAAGCTGTCCATTTCAGGTCAGAAAAAACAGTGTTATTAATAAATACTAGGGCATGTATTTCTCGTGTTTCCGAGGTTTTTCGATAGGCACTAGAAGATGAGCCAGTTATTCTGAGGGCAAAACATATAAAGTTCGATGAGTGGGCAAACAGTATACAAAAGAATGAGTAAATGTGAAGAGTCATATTTAAATTTTATTGATGATTTTTTAATTAATGTATAGAAGGGAGTAAAAGTGAAATTAAGATTGGGCAGATAAATATGAAAATACAAATTACAGTGGAATATGTTTGGGAGAAAAATCAGTAGTATGGAAACAAAGGGGAGAGGGGAAGTAACTGCTTTGAAGGATTTGGTGGTGATTAAATAAAGAGCATTTACTAGATGGAGATGGAAGAGAAGGATATTCTAGGTACAAAGACACAAAATTTTATAAGATCCTAGCTTGTCCAGGAAATGGGCAGAAGCTCCATGTAGTGTGTGGCATAGGAAGAGACGGTGTGATATGTTAACATGTTGGAGCAATACACCATACACAGATGAAGATGGGCTTTCATTAAAAATCCTGAAAATCTGGCCATTTTCCTCCACGGTCCTAACCTAGTTTACTAAAACACAGGTCAATAAAACCTTACAATTTAAGCATTTCATGATAAAAATTATTTCTTTGCACAGGAACACGGTCATAATTGTTCAAGGTAAGGCAATATGGTTGAAGTCATATTGTAAGAGTCCGGTTTTTTTAAAGCATATATTTAATTAGACAGCCCAGTTCTAAACCTGATGAAGAGCCTAACATCGTTTGTTAAATTGGTTTTACATAGATTCTATACCACTACAAAATCGGCAGAAATAAAACTGAGCATATTTACTCTTCCTTTATACATATATTTGGATTACATTAAATCTGCAAAAATCATAAGAACTATCTTTTCTAAGTTCTGAAGATGTCAGGAAATAGGATGCACCTTAAAGGACTTGAAGGCTATGTGAAATGTCACGCCCTCCAGAGTTCTAGCCTGATCGATTTGATATCTTACATTTGAAATCTGTGGGTCCATCCATGCTGTAAGGATGCAGAATTAATTAAGTTATATCATGTTAATTAGGTAACTGCCTTCTCCCCTCATACTTCCACCCCTGCCAAGGTGAACAGATCCCAGTTTCCTTAGGAAAGAACATTATCAGAATATGCTGGCGAGTCAAGCTAGCTTGCTAGAAAGAAAATAGGTAGCTGGTGTGTTGCATTTAATTATGGAAGGCTGCAAGATTCCCATGACATATTTACCTCATTTACCTAGATGATATTCTAATATTTATTAGGTCATTTGAGAAACATCTGCAATACTTAGATAAGATGTGCTGTCTCATCGGGGAAAATGGACTACAGTTCAACTCCACGAGGCACTGTACTCCTTGTATGAACCCTGGTTTGTTTTCTGATGAGGTCTCCCTCTTGACCATTTAGCCCACTGGTTAGCACGTAAAACCCAGGGAGGCTCACGTTGTAAGTTGGATTCTCCTGTGAGCTAGTGGTCTCAGCACAGTGATGTGTGGCTGCAGCCCTTTACCTCAGGCAACCTGGTCAAATGGAGGACACGTGACAGGATCAAATGATCATGGATGAGAACGTGTTTCTAAACGCTAAGCCAGTATATAATTAAGGGATTAAGTTTTAATCACAATATTAATATTGGAAAGCTAATCAAAGCATGTTGCCATATTAAATCAGTACAATTACCGGTTTATGTGTTTTGCAAACTGATACATTCTGAATCTAAAATTAATAACTTATATGAAGATATTTAATTCAGTGTAGTATATACTTGGAGACATCATAAACTTTTTTTTTTTTTTTTTGCGGTACGCGGGCCTTTCACTCTTGTGGCCTCTCCTGTTGCAGAACACAGGCTCCGGACGCGCAGGCTCAGTGGCCATGGCTCACAGGCCTAGCCGCTCCACGGCATGTGGGATCTTCCCGGACCGGGGCACGAACCCATGTCCCCTGCATCAGCAGGCGGACTCTCAACCACTGCGCCACCAGGGAAGCCCGACATCATAAACTTTTAATAGAAAATTGAATGAAAGCATTATGGTTGCTCAACATACAAATAAGATTAAGTTTAGGATTATTTTATGAGTACGAAATAAATTAGTAACTATAATAACTTACAAGGAGTTTGGAGTTGGAGTTTACAAGGACAAAGAAATAGTATCTCTTTTCCCTTTCCTTTTGAGAGGTAGATATGGCCTATGACAGATGAAGATCAGAAGAGCAGCTTTAATGGACTAAAGTGATTGAAGATCACGGTGTAGGTGTGTTAGCCAACTACGCTGCCTCAGAATGCCTCCAAGACTTAGGTAGTTTTACCCCCACAACCACAGGTAGCGCTGAACAGCTGCTGGTCATCCTGGGCATAGAGTGGACCCTGAGGTCTGCTCTCTGAGGGCCAGCTGGCTCCCAAGAAAAGGAAGAATGGGAGGGGCAGAACCCAGGCTCTTGTCTAAAATTCACCAACCAGAGAAGTCACTTTTATTCCCCTGGGGAGAAACAAGGGATAGGACAGAGAGATTGCGGGACTGTTTTACTGGTAGATAACACTTCCATTAGAAATGTGGAAATGTGGAATAAAGGACCTCAAATCTAGTAATGAATTATTTTACATGTAACTTCAACTTTGCATGCACCATTCAGTTCACATATTACCTTAACACGTACTACTTCATTTAATCCTCAGAAATCTCGTGTGTGTGTAGTTTTCCTCATTTTATTCATGGGGGAGCTGAATCTTAAATTAAATAATTTAATTAAATATTTAATACATTGTGCATTGCCACCCAGATAAGAGAAAGAGCCAAAACCAAGACACTGAAGTCCGGTGATCAACTGTTATACTGCCCTTAGAAATTCTAAAATGATTCCAATCTAAACATATATAGGATTTGTGAAAAGTTTAAGTCCATGAACACGGTGAATTTGGCAGCTTCAAAATTATTAATAGTGCCTAAAACACAAAAATTAGAATCAATGCACAAAAATATATGACAGTACACAAAAATGAAGACTATTGTGTAATATCACATTGGAAATGAAATTCATTTTAGTCAACTTGATTAAAATGCCCAAAGGATTACTCTAAAACAATATAAATATTTCTCACTTTATTTTTTCTTTGGACCTGTGATGTTGTATCTGTTCCAAAGGTTCTTTTTTCATTTTTTATGCTCTTGGTACTAAGTGTAGCAGAAATAAATTACCCTTGGTTTTAATCACCCATTTAATAAGTGTTTCCTATAGGATAGGATAAGATATAGCTAGTAGTGTATACAAAAATTATTTATCATTTTTTCTTACGTAGAGTTCTTATTCTGCATAGCAAAGAAGTTCTCTTAGGTAAAGGTGGCCAAATAATGTAACATATAAAATGGGACAATTTGAGAGTGAAAGGGAGCTTAAGTTAGTTTGCGACAACAAGCATAAACTGGCATATGCTAAGAAAAACACTGAATTATAAAGAAGCAATTTTTTTTTTTTTTTTTTTTGCGGTACGCGGGCCTCTCACCGCTGTGGCCTCTCCCATTGCGGAGCACAGGCTCCGGACGCGCAGGCTTAGCGGCCATGGCTCACGGGCCCAGCCGCTCCGCGGCATGTGGGATCTTCCCGGACCGGGGCGCGAACCCGTGTCCCCTGCATCGGCAGGCGGACTCTCAACCACTGCGCCAGCAGGGAAGCCTTAAAGAAGCAATTTGATGCACCTCATTTAGCATGATATTTGTCTAGGGAACATATAACCTATACTTACACACTCCAACTCCACTTGTGGGGTCTTTGTCTGTTGGTCAAGGTTGGTTACATCAGTGCTATTCAATGTATGGCCTTGGACTCCAGCCAGTTGGTGAACTGTTTGTTTCGCATCTATAACAAGTTAAGGAACTTGTGTCAAAATGTAAATGTACTATGCCGCTAACCCCACAGTGCAGTCAAGTGACATTGTTTTATGGGAAGACTCTCACAAAGGAAACATTGAGTTAAGTTATATTATGATTAATACTCTGGCATTAACTTCTTTTTTTTTTAAACTTGTTCAAATAAGACTTTTTTAAAACTGAAGTATAGTTGATTTACAATGTTGTGTTAATTACTGCTATAGCAAAGTGATTCAGCTATACATATATATACACATTCTTTTTTTTATATTCTTTTCCATTATGGTTTATCATAGGATATTGAATATAGTTCTCTGTGCTATACAGTAGGACATTGTTGTTTATTCATTCTGTATATAAAAGCTTACATCTGCTAGTCCTAACCTCCCACTCCACCCCTCCCCCAACCCACTCCCCCTTGGCAACCACCAATCTGTTCTCTATGTCCATAGCTCTAACTTCTTATCCCCTGCAAACTATCACTTTGCCATCATAATCAAATATATTACATCAGAAGTGGGGAGAGACAGAGGCATTTTACCTCACAGACGTTCAAGGAATAAGTCTCTTTCTGTCTTGGCATGATGCTTTACTCAGAGAATAAGCTCTTGTATAAAGCTTTAGGAGCTAGCCTGGAGAAGATAACAGTCAGCTCTTCAGCTCACAGCTCATTGGCCAGAACTAGTCATATGGCTCCAATCTAACTGTAAGAGGGTCTGGGAAACGTAGTCTTCAAGTGAGTCAGTCAGTTCAAACATGAGGAGAAATCTGACAATCCTGACCTTACATTATTAACCACATTTACAATCCACTAGAAGTAAAAGTTGGGCTAACTGCGCTTATTTGGGTTTTTAACAGTAAAAGCTGTGCCCTCCAACTTCACATACCCATAATAATTGAAGAATTGTTGTAGAGCGTCGTATTTATTGTGAAAATAGCAAAAATTATATGATAGTTCTGGCCTAGTCATTTTAGGATTTTGTGTGATAAAGAGATCTAATTGTGTATATTATTTTACCACTTAAAAACAGCTTCCTTGCTCTTGTTCTTTATTTCCTTTAAGGTCATAATTCTGTGAGGTGTGCTTTTATGTCCATTTTGTGTATATTGAAACTGTGGAACAAGAAAATCAAAAGACTTTGCTGAAGGTCTTCTTTTGGCAAACAATTATTAATACATGCCATGCTCCAAGCATATGCCATGGGTTGAATCAAAGATGAAAATCATAAAATCTAGGTTTACCTACTTCCATTTTAGTACCGTTGTCATAAAGAACAACTTCTACATGATAGTAGGGATATATTTTAACTGGAATTATTCTTTACTACAAAACTTAGGGCTCAGAGTATGGGTGTTACGGCTGATCAAATAGCTACTCTATTTTTGGTGATAAAGGGAAGAACATGAACAAAGGTGGCCTCTCTGACGTGCCTTTTGATGCTACATATTATAAAATTTAAGAGACAGACATGTTATTCCTGAGGAAACACGACTCGGGATTTTTTGCCCTTGATTTAAAGTAAATAATTGAATGCAACATTTTCAGTCATCAAGTACAACGTCATGAGCTTCCCTGGTGGCGCAGTGGTTGAGAGTCTGCCTGCCGATGCAGGGGACACAGGTTCGTGTCCCAGTCCGGGAAGATCCCACATGCCGCGGAGCGGCTGGGCCCGTGAGCCATGGCCGCTGAGCCTGTGCGTCTGGAGCCTGTGCTCCGCAACGGGAGAGGCCACAACAGTGAGAGGCCCGCATACCGAAAAAAAAAAAAAAAACAACGTCATGAAACTTTAGAAAATTAGTGAATTTTTGCCCACTTTAATGATGTTCTCTATTACATGCCCTTATATATAGTTTAATGGAGTTGGTCAAAGGATTATACTGGTGTTCTCTATTTTCTTTTTTCTTCTAAAAGTCACCTTATTAGTTAAGAGCATGGAGCTAATGGAGCTGTAATCAAGAGATTCATACACTGGAGATATCTTAGTTTCATGATTCCCAAGAAGCTCAACCCAACCATGTTTTTCAAAAATGTATGCAATTACTTGCACAATACTTAAAATTTGGGGGAAAATAAAGTACCAACCAGGAATAAAAATAAAGGACCAATCAGGAATAAAAATCAATTGAGAGTGCATACTTAACTAAGAATAGGTCAGGTGATATTATCTCTGTACACAAAGAACAGCAGAGTATACTGAATTTAATAGATGGGACTATAGTCATTATTTATTTAAGGGAGATTTTTAGGAACTTTTTGTAGTATGATACCTGAAAAAGATACGAAAGTTTAAGCTATATGAAACTTTCAGGGTGAAATATGAAACTCTCTTCTAAGGTTTTGGATTTCGTTATGAAACTCAAAACTCAGCCCCATTTTGGAGGGGTTGGCTGCATCGAAGCACTTCACAGGCTTTCACTCTATACTAACTTTTTATCTATTATAGGAACCTGGAACCTTATTTTTTAAGTCTGCCTACTTCTTGGTAGGTCACATAGTTTTTTGAGTCAACATCAACAGAATTACATGTTGTTACTATAAGACTCCAAAAGTTCTTTAGACATTATTCAGCATGAGCCATTTTTCTCATGAAGAAGCATTCCTAAACCCAACTAAGATAGAAACAATTCTTTACACTTGTGTAGTAATTGGCAAAGGCTGACTTACGTTGTAGTTACAAACGACTCCAAATCTCAGTGGTCTGAAAAACCAAGTTTTGATTTTCGTTTATACAACATGTCGCACGTGGTCATCAGGACGGTTCTGTCCTCTGTATTCACTCGAGAATCCTGGATAGTGGATCTCAACACGGGCTTCTTTGATCACTGTTGCAGGAGGAAAGGGATACGGTGAATTACCTGTTGGTAGTGAGCGCTTACTGAGTGCATCACTTCTGTCATATTCCATTGGCCAAAGCAAGTCACACCTAGTTTGAAAGTGTGTGGGGAAGGGCAGTCATCTCATATGAAGGCCATCCTTTCACATGCATGGAAGGACGGGAGAACTGTTCTAATTGTGAGCGTCCCTATATTCTATCTTCAAATCGAGAGACATACAGAAAGAAATTATCTTAGTAATCAATTTTACTGTTTTGAAACTGCTTAGAAAACATATTTTATTTTAAATATTGGAATCTCAGACTCAACATGTCTAAACATACAAGCAATCTGTGTGCTTGTGTGTGTGTGTGTGTGTGTGTAAGTGGTCACTAGAGCACACTCCCAAGCCAAAGCCTTGGCCTTTCTCGAACTAGATGGGTGACCTTGGGCATTTTGCTTAACATCTCTGTGCCTCAGTTTCCTCGTCTCTAAAATGGTTCTAATAATAGTAACTAGTTTATAAGGCCATTGTGAGAATTCATGGAGAAAATACATACAAGGGGCTGAGCCAGATCCTTGTACAGTGTGAGCACTCTGTACATGTTAATTGTTATCGTGGCATTGTTTTTATGTCCTACTGTTGCGTCCTCTCAATCAGTCTACTTAAAATCTTGATGTCCTTTTTGTCTCTTAGAATCTTGTCCTTCTCCCCCTGTACCTATGTGGTCATCAGTGCCTTTAAGTTATTCCTTTAAGGTAGGCATCAGCAAACTATGGTCCTATGAGCTAAGAATAGTTTCTGTATTTTTAAAGGGTCGTAAAAAACAACAAGAAGCATAATTGTAACATGAAACCCAAAATATTCACTATATGTACCTGTACAACCAACCCCTAGTTTGCCACCCCGTACTCTAAAGTATCTCTTGTAGCTGTTGCCTCTTTTCATGACTAACAACTACATTTGTTCCATTGCTGTCTTACCCCTCATCTAATTTTCTGGTCCCTGTTCACTTCCCAGTACATACTTAACCCAACTACTACACCTCAGCTTTCTGCCTGGAGGACAAGTGGTACATTTTCTACTTAAAATTTTATTCCTGAGTTAACATAGCAGTAAATAGATATTTACTGAATTCTTTTCTGAGAGTCAGATTAAGTTAGTTAATAGAGAAGTCTCTTAGAGCAAAATTGTTAATTTGGCCACTACCTGAGGAAGATTCCTCTTTTAAGGTGGGAAAAAGCCTGGGGAGGAGCCAGTAGAGAGATATAAGTTGTTGTTGGAACAAAAAATGTTTAAGGAAGAAGTGCTGGGGCAAGGGAGGAGAATGAGGAGTGTGCTAGGAGAGGAATTCATTCATTCGTTCTACACATATTTAATACTGCCATGTTGCAAAAGCATTGTTATAAGAAATGGGACATGGCAGTGAACAAAACAAAAAGACTAGGCCATCATAAAGTTTACATTCTGAAAGACAAATAGTAAACAAACAAATAATTAGAGCCTCTCTTATAGATTGGAGGCAAACCATTATCACATTAACTTTATGAACGTAGATTGTATTATCCCAGTATTATCTGTGGAAATCGATGCAGACATGCACTGGAATCAAATCATACTAGGTCACAAGAGCCAGCCATTAAACTGGGGGGGAGGGGATTTTGCCAGCCAGTTTTTAAACACAGCCATTATTTAAAATTAAATTATGTAAACTTATAATTAAATAAATTATAGTTTTAAAAGGTAACAAATACTCCAAATGTATCATATCCTAATTATCTTACTACTCTTTACTATTAGCTGTGCTATTGAGGTTATTTATATCGATTATATCCTGATGGTGGACATGCTATAATGGTGTGCAACCTGCCCAATACCATGTCACCAGCGAGAGTGGTAGAGCCAGAATTGCAACTGACACGTCTCACTGACTCTAATCCGAGTATTCTTACACTTCTCAAGTCATAGTTCTTAGACAGTCTGCATCAGATCCCCCAGGAGGGGATATGCACTGGAGATTCTTGGACCTTGTGCCAGGGCTCCTGATTCAGAATTTCTGGAGCTGGGGCCAAAGAACCTGGAAATTTCTTATTCACTGTAGGTGATTTGAATGCAGTCTCTAAAATAAGAGAACCACTTGTTCCTCATCATATTTTCTCTCAAACATGGAGTTATTATATTTCTAAACAATAAGATTCCCCAACCTGAAATAAATTGTCATTTTGGAGACCGTGCAGAAAAAAGAGGAACTTGAAGGAAAAGTGATTTTTTTTCTTATTTGACTAAGTTATTATTGGAAAGAAAGTTTAGTGGACATGCTATATATATATATATATATATATATATATATATATACACACATATATATATACACCTAGGTATATGTATATAT
The DNA here is from genome assembly GCF_003676395.1 of Aethalodelphis obliquidens. Taxonomy (NCBI): domain Eukaryota; kingdom Metazoa; phylum Chordata; class Mammalia; order Artiodactyla; family Delphinidae; genus Aethalodelphis; species Aethalodelphis obliquidens. Next base: position 15,121,169 of record NW_020837983.1, read on the forward strand.
GTGGATGTATATGTATGTGTGATTCACACTGTATATGATAATCTTGGTCAAGTATACTAAAATGGCAACAATAACTTCACAGAGCCATTCTAATACTACCTTTTCCCAAACCTTGTTGAGAGATCATGTGCTCTTATTATCAACGATTTCTCCGGAGGGGCATATTCTGTAAGATCCTCCTGATTTAGTCAAATCCAGATACCAAAAGAAAACAGCCAGCCACCTCATACGCTTTTCACCAGTCTAAAAGAATCAGAGTGATTTCCCAAGGTCTGCAACCTTATTCCTTCTTATAGTATATTAACTTCCAAAGGATTTTAAAGAATACAGCACAACAGGGTAGTCACTTAAGGCGGAAAATTCGTCTTCACCAATGCTGAGCCTCCTGTTGGAATGGATTAATCATCAAAGTCGTTTATTCTGTCAAATTCTCCAAGGGTGAAATCACACATCTTACCACTGGTGTGTGGAGCCGGCATTACCTTCATCTTACTGGCACAGACACAAACTGTGAGTAACTTCTATGCACTGCAAAGGAGGAAGTGCTGATACATTTAAAAGGGAGCTGCTTCTCCAGCAGCACCTGCCCAGAAGTTGCTGAAAAATTATACTCCATGCCTGTCTTTCAGTATTCCCTACTGATAGGTCAGCAGTTATTACAAAACTATCCCGATAAGAATCTGCTTGGAGCTTCTGGGATCATGTTAACCAAAATGGAACCACTGAGTCAGAGAAAAGCAAAGAGACGAATCAGAATAGCAAAAATCTCTTTCTCTTTCTGCCTGTTTATATCATATCCAACCTTCAGGGAAAAATCTAATTCTTAACTCTTTGCAAGGTTTTCCTCATCACCCCAGAGTTTATTCCTTCCCTGTTTTCATCGTCTTGCTGTTCTCTGATCACTGCCACACTGTCATTGTTTCTACTATTTACTGATATTTATCTTATGTTATTTGTATTTCCTTTATATGCATTTCTCTGATTGATTATTTAGCTCTTTTAGGGTAGAAACCATGACATAAATTTTTCTACGGCCTCTGCAGTATTGAGCACATAGTAGACATGTAATAAATTCTAGTCGGTTGACTGTTATATTAAATGGAAAGATATTGTTCTCAGGCTTTGGTAATTTATTTTTGTATTTAAAAAATAGTGTTTCACTTGAAAGTTATTGCTTCAATTATGAAGTATTTTCTTTTACTATCCTTATAATTTAGAATAGAAATAGAATTTAAATTATTAATGTTTGGGATCAGAGAGAAACAAAATGCATTAATATTCACATAGTGTGCTATGGTTTCCTATTACACCTTCGCACGCATTATCCTTTCACATCCAGGAGGAGTATCCCCAAATTCTAGTGGAGGGAGCAGACTCAGAAATGATAAATAGTTTGTCTATCATTACACAGTTAAGAAGTAGCTGAGCTGGGACTTGAGCCCATGACATTTAACTCCTCGTTCTATACTCTTTCCAGCACAGTACCTGCTACCTAGAAACTGAGTTCTTGTCTTTGTCAGTAAAGCACTGTATGACCTTAAGTCATGAAACCTCACTAAAAAGCCCTTAACTATAAAATAAAATAAGTAGGGTCCCCAAATTTAGTCATCTAAATGTCGGGTCATGTTATTATGTAGTCATTGGTCACAGCCATCCTGGGCAGCTTGCTATCTGGGACTTCTAAGGCCTGGCTTCTAGAAGTAAAGGTCTCTGACTGCAATTTGGTGCCACCTGGTGGCAATTGTTCAGTCTGGCTCAAAAATCAAATGGGGATGATTATGGATGTGGTGGGTGCTAGAGTGTCTAGAATAGGGGCAATAGTTCCAGGAAGCCCTGGGTTCGTTGATACCAATTTTGTCTGCCTGGTGCAAAAAATATTAGTCCTGGAGAATAACCCTCAGGCCCCATGAGAAAATGAGAACTTTAGTGTACTTCCATTTTCAAACTGTGGCTGGATGGAGAATGGAAGTCATTCACCAATCAGATTATATCTGAATTTATGTAATCGTCAGGCACATTATTGCAAGATATAATTGTACTTTGCATCCTTGTGCTAAAAATCTAGTGAGATAACGTCTTTGAAAAGGGCTTTTGCAAAGTGTAAGGCACTAAAAGAATACAAGGGATTATCAAAAATTGTAATTCCTTTAGAGAAAAATTGTCCAGTGTTAATTATAAATATGACAAAGTAAGAATTTTTTTCATAAGTCCGTGCCTTCTGCTGTTCTGCTCTGTCCTTGTCCTGATTCTGTCTTTGAAAGAATTCTGAAAAACAAAGTAGACTGATCCCTAGTTCAAAAACTCTTCAACGATTCATACCTCCCAACAACCCTCATTGCTTATTATTAAAATATACTCCCAATGCCTTACTTTGCTGTTTATGTAGCCCCCCAGTTTTACATATATGTCCTTATTTAGCCTCCATAGCAATTCCATTTTACAAATGAGACCCAGCTGTAAAGAGATGACTTATTAAAGATCATCCATTTATTAAATGTCAAATTTGATCCTCTAACTCAAAGTCCACTAGCTCCAAATATATTACTCTTTTCTACTGTTTCTTCCTTTGTCTGACATTCGTGGTTCTGTATGCTCTTTCCCCAAACTACTTTTCCAAGTTCCTTTTCAGCACCTTCTCGTGTATTCTTCTGTACAGGTATGCCTTTTTCAAATTTGAAATACTCTACCAGCTGCCAACTGCAAAGCTTACATACTTACAAAAACCCAAGAGATGGTAATGTCTGAATCAACATCACCATCATCCTAATCACCAATTAACTTGCGCTAATAGTAATTAAGGTGCCTCACACTATAAATGTACTATGTTAATTATATGGTGGTTGGAATCACTATGTCTTTTTGCTCGTCTTGTAAATGATACAAAAAAAAGAAAAATACACACTCGTGCACACATACCACAGACACTAAGGTGCTAAATAAAACAAACGTGTAACTACAAACACATCAAGCTTTATTAGGAAGCCTGTGTCATATAATATAATCTGAAGTCCAGATTCAGACAGGCTTGGGTTTGATTCCTCTCATGGCCATTTACCTTGAACATGCTACCTAATCTCCCTGAACCTCAGTGTTGTCTTACATAAAATGGGGATGATTATAATTGCAGAACCTTTATCATAAAATATGGTGGAAGAGTAATTTTAGATAATACGTATAGCATGCTTACCACAGTTTCTAGTAAGAAGTAAAACTCGTGGTATGTTAGTTGTTATTATTATTGTTGTTATTATTATTTTCTTTAGCAATGTTGTCACCATTATTAGTCTTTACTCCCTTCACTGTGCCTGATTGTCTAGGTAGGATCAAAGCCAACTGGAGTGAATAATATAATTAGTGGACCGATAAGTGCCTCCTTAGCAGCAGTCCTTTGTGATTAATATTTTATGATGGATTCCATTTTCAAATTAAATTTAATGGCCTTGATAGCTATGCAGAGGCCAATACGGAAATAGTGAGTTATCTCATTGGATAACTTTCTGTTAGAAATAGTGGGTGTCAAGTTTAAGTGATTTTGTTTGACTTCACAGGGAGCCACAGCCATCCTTAATATACAAAGAAAACTTTTCCCAATTTATGAGTCACATTTACGTTATGCAAAGCATACATTTATTTGAAAGATGTAATAAGGTCCTCCAGTAACCTGGCCGTAGTCAGTGATTGTAAGTTGAACTAATGAGCATCTAGGGATGAAAACAAATGGATGGAAAGTCAACTTATTATCCACATCACTCTGCTGGTGTTCTAAGGAGCTGTCCTGCATGCCTCCCGTTCTGTGTCACCCCTGCTTTATCAGTGTCCTTTTTCAAGATTCACTTTTCCATGTGTTACACGTTTCACAAGAATTACCTCTCAAATTTCCCATAAATGAATGTTGAAATATGATGAATTCCCTTGTTATCCAAAAGTTTAATCATAAGTTTACAGAGTTTTCTTCTTGTCTTGTTTATGATTAATTTTATCTATGATTAATTTACTATTAATTTATCACTATTAATTACTAGTAATAGCAGTGTTCAATATATTGTGCAGGTACCCCCAGTAGATTTTTGTTAAAACCTTAGAGCTGCAGGTCAAGCGCAGTCATTTCATGAAAAGTGTCTGCCGTGTACCCTAACTGGCAAAGAACATCTCACCGCCATGCCAGGCAGCCAGTTCACTCTTATTTTCTGTAAGGAGAAAGTCTGACTTTGTGTTCCAGTTCAAATAAACATGTTGATTCATGCCCCCAAAACAATCTTCTCTCTTCTGAATTCAGATCTTTAAATAGATACATAGAGAAAGCATAGAACCTTACCAAGAGTTGTGTCCCCTGGAAGGAATGAGCCACAGCCCACTTCATATTTCAGACCTGCAGTATTTCAGCCTTCCTTTAACAGAGACTGCATCCTAGAACCTTCCCTTTGTTTTGGCACCCTGGGGGTTTTAACACCTTGTTGTGAAGCACTGTAAAAGTGGGCTGTGCCTTTCATTTGTAAAGCCAGAGAAGGACTTCTGTGAGTGGAAGGTCAAAGGAGAGAAACTAGTGAAAAGTACACTGATGAGAACCCTAGAAAATGATTCCCTTGAACCACCCATGCAGGCAAAATCCTGGAACATCTTCACGTGGTTCCAGCAGTTCACATACCCCAGTTAAAAGACAACTGCAGCAAGGCACAGAGCATGATACAAACTTGGCATTCAGTAAGTAGGTATGGAATGACTGGATTTTACCACGATCTATTTAGCCTTCTATATTGTATAATTCCACCAAAAAAAAGAGGTTTATTGTATTTTTCTCATAGCATTTCTCTGTAATGACTATACATTATATTTTAATATCAAAAAACTTCTTTTATAAGTCATATACATCTGCTGATGAACCTGGTTGGCAGGGCAGGAATAAAGACGCAGACATAGAGAATGGACTTGTGGACACGGGGCGGGGAGAGGGGGAAGCTAGGGCGAAGTGAGAGTAGCATCGACATATATACACTACCAGATGTAAAGTAGACAGCTAGTGGGAACCAGCCGCGTAGCGCAGGGAGATCAGCTCCGTGCTTTGTGATGAGGGGTGGGATAGGGAGGGTGGGAGGGAGGCTCAAGAGGGAGGGAATATGGGGATATATGTATGCATACGGCTGATTCACAGTGTGTTGTACAACAGAAACTAACACAGCATTGTGAAGAAATTATTCTCCAATAAAGATGTATAAAAAAAAAAGAAAGAAAAATAGGGAAAAGTATAAAATACTGCTTTGAATTCTCAATGCTGTCGTTTATAGTTTTCTTCCATTCACCCTCTGTGTTTATTAGGCTCTGGTTGTTTTTCACTCTGTATATCCTTTTAAAAAAAAAAAAGTAAAATAGGCACAATATTTTTTTTGTCCCCACCTTCCCCAGGCCTTCTATTCGTGAATATTGCATTCTCAATTAGAGGGTTACTCAAATAATTCTACCCCAAAAAAATATATCTGGAACACAGATAGAGTTAGCCTTTGTAAATCTCGTGTTGCCATCTCACATGAAATTCAGCATCGCTGGTGTGAGAATATTCTTTTTCATCAGAATCCTCTTGTTTGTACCATCTGTTATGGTAGCCAACTTGCCACATATGGGTATTGAGCAGCTGAGATGTGGCTGGTCTGAATTGAGATGTGATATAAGTATAAAATACACACCAGATTTCAAAGATTTAATATGACATCCATATCTATGTATATTTGTCTGTAGGTAGAGAGCTATAAGTGTATTTAATATAAATTTAATAGACATATAGTATAGAATTAATGAGATTATATATTTCATTAAATTTTGCACAATATATACATATACATTTTATACTATATAAATTGTATGAGATAATATTATGGTATCTCATTAAAATTTATATAAAATTATGTTAATCTGACAATGTTTTAGATATACTGGGTTAAGTAAAATATATTATTAAAAATAATTTTACCTGTTTGTTTTTAGTATTTGAGTAGAGCTACTACAAAATTTAAAATTACATATAAGGCTAGCAATACATTTCTATAGATGTTGCCACACTTTTGCAATCCAAAGGCCTAATGTTTATCCCTTTGAAGTTTCCCTTTTTTTCCCCTTTGCTTGCAAAAAATTTTTAATTCCTGTCTATCAAAATATTTTCTAGACGAGGTCTAGATCCCTGTTTTATTGGAACATGGTCGATTCTTTGGATCTTTATTCCTATTAACTTATTTTTAATTGTTTCATTTTCTTCCTTAGATACAACTAGATTCTTGGATATAATTTCTTTCTCTACCTTTCTAATGCATCATCTAAAAATCTCTTTGCCTTGTTTTTCTAACACAGAAATTTTTAAGTTTGCATTTGCATAACTAATTGAATTGCCTGCAGTGTCAACTCTATTGTCTAGCTTCCAAGAAATCTTATTTTTCTTTTATAGTTGTTTCCTTAAAATTATCCCTTTCGGTCTTATCCAGACACCTTTGCATATCAACTGGTATTTCCTTATGGCTTTTTCTCCTCTGTCCCATATTTCCTTGTCTTCCTATCTTTTATTATTGATATAATTTATTTTCTGAAAAAAATGTGCATATTGCAAATCATTTTTAAAAGTATATGCTTCCTCTAAATCAGAAAGATGTACCCTTTCCCTACTTTTTAGTAAATTTTTCTAGGCTGTTTAAATTTACTCATTCTTGAATGAGAAGAGAGAATTAGAAATACCAGAACTGGTATTTCCCAGGAGACTAAGGCGATTGCTTTCTGTCAACTAGTAAATTTTTTAGGGAAAGGGGGTTCTATTCACAATTGTATCAGTACTGCAGGCATAAATTGGGATGCATGGTCACCCTACCTTAAACGTCGTCGTCATGCTCTGTCACTTAAACAATGGTCCAATATCCTTTTCAGATCTATAGCAGGTTAGGAGACACAGCTCAGAAGCTCAGAACCCAGTTTTTATGATTTACCAGGGTTTTGTGTATTGTATATGCTGCGCTAAGAAGGCTTCTCCTTGTCCCACAGATGAGACCTCCCTCTCTAAGCTCTTACCTCCAAAGGATGCAGTGCCCTAAGCAAATCTCTTCTATTTATTCTTTCCATGGATCATCTCTCCAAGTAGCTTTCTTTCCAGTTTTAATTAATTTTAGGGAAAGGAGTAGTTGAGTCTATGAACAGACATACGTTCTTATGAATAGAGGTGGGAGGCAGCATCCTGATCATGTCAAAAAATGGAGACATAGTATCCCAAGATACTACGGAAGCAGATTACAGGGAGAGAGAAGTACAGTTACTTCTTTTTTAATGATATAGATTTCTTCAATTTTCTGCTTGTCTAGCCATCAGTTGCTTTGTTCGGTGTGATTTCAGTGGCCTTTTAGCTGGGGAAATTCCATCCGTTTCTGGCAGTCAGCTGGTTCTGGCTCTTGGATAATTCAAGGATGCTGTGATTTCTTTTTTTTATCTTCCAGTTCTTGCATGGGTATTTGAATAAAAATTGGAGAGGCTGCATCATGATTACCAGTGACGTTAGATTTTAATTTTTATTGTTGGCTTCTATGTAGTACTTAGCATCCTGTAACATTGAAATCTCCCCGCTTCTCCCTATCTGGAGCGGAGAAGGCTGTGGGGAGCCTGATGTTAATAGTCCCGATTTAGAGTGATAAAGAGGGAAATTAGGGCTTCCCTGGTGGCGCGGTGGTTGAGAGTCCGCCTGCCGATGCAGGGGGCGCGGGTTCGTGCCCCGGTCCGGGAAGATCCCACATGCCGCGGAGTGGCTGAGCCCGTGAGCCATGGCCGCTGAGCCTGCGCGTCCGGAGCCTGTGCTCCGCAACGGGAGAGGCCACAACAGTGAGAGGCCCGCGTAACGCAAAACAGAAAGAAAAAAAAAAGAGGGAAATTAGGTTTTGTAATGTGGAAAGAAGCGATTCAGCAAAGGACAGCTAATCCCCAAAATCTTCTGGGCTACTCGGCCCTGGCAAGGAGCACTCTCTTGGTACCTTCACAGACAGGTCCCAACAGTAAATAAACAGCAGATGCTCTTGTTTGTATGAGGGGCTACTTTACACAAGTACTGGTCAAGTTGATGAGGACCAGAAACATTAAGATGGGATTCTTAGTCATAAACGAGTTTATAGTATAATAAGATGAAAGAATATCACATTGTAAGCATTCAATAAATAAATGATTTAGGTGATAAGTGCAGCAAGGACCTAAGGGAAAAGGCTGCCCACTGTGGGCTACTGTAAAGCATCATGATGGAAAGAATATGTGACTTAAGATGTGGCAGGATAGGAGTCCTCAGATAAGCTAGGGAAGGACATTAGAGGGGAACTATGAGTGAACGCTAGGGTAGGAATGTGGGTAGGACATTCAGAGGACAGTATGCAGAAGAGCTGGGAAAAGTAGATGGGGGTTATATAAAGTAATGGTGATAGACAAATTTGGTCGCATGAGTGAATGGTGATAATAAGTTGACTCAGGTTGTAGGGCCTCTAAATGACAGACTGATGTGACGATAGTAAATCTCCAGAAACGTTGAATCATCCTCACAATGATCCTTAATTGTAGCGTGTAGATTTTAACACGTTCACTGTACACGTTTCTCTGTTTGAGATTTTGGTTGACTTTTTGCTTTTTCTAAAAGAAGCATCAACTGAGACAACGCAATACAGGGGCTCCTAGGATGCCATTCAGTTCTTGATTTATGACACTTCTGAAACGAAAGCTTTTTTTTAAAGTTACAAATACTTGTTTAATTTGTGTTTAAAGAATCAAATAATATTGACCTGTTCTCTCAGCTAAAGGTTTTGAAAATGTTGTCAACTAGCAATAAATCAACACCGACGATTTCATGAATGGATAAATCAATAACCATCCTTACCTAGTACTTTGCTCAGGTTACAAACTAATTAGACACTTACCTCATTGCCACTGTGGCTTTTAGTTGAAAAGAGGATAGAGAGACAGAAACAAATAATCACCACTCAACAAATCAGTGCTTTAATACAAGTACCTACCATGTGCCATGGAGGCACAAAGGAGGGAGTGACTGAAGTTGTCTAGAGATTTGTAGAAAAGAATTGCAGAGCAAGCGCTATTCCAGGATCATGAAGGACAAGTGGAAATTCAACAGCAGGCAAAGGAAGGAAGCTATACTAGATAGAAGAAATACCAAGCAAGGAATCCAGAAACATCCTGGTATGTTAAAAAAAAAATCAAGCATAAACCATAATAGAAAAGAATATGAAAAAGAATGTATATATGTGTGTAACTGAATCACTTTGCTGTACAGAAGAAATTAACACAGCATTGTAAATCAACTATACTTCAATAACATTTTAAAATTTAAAAAAAATCAAGCAGTTCTGTGTGGCTGAAGTGTCAGATTCATGGGGAAATGTCATGAGAGATGAGATCGGAAAGGCAATTTTGGGGCAAACTGTGAAGAGCTCAAACCACTCCTTGAACAAGTATGTAAATAAGGTTTTACATGGTTTTCGTAATAAATTACAATAATACTCATATTAAGAAGAGATCATAAATTTATAGAAGATATAAGTTATAGGTTCTGGATTGGCTAAATATTTAGAGTCTCTACGGGAATTTATAGAACCGAGAGACTTTTGATTTCCAATGGTTTCAAGAGCCTAGATATTAATGCCGTATCACTCAGAATAGGCTGCCTTAAGCTGCAATAACAAAGGATTCCAAAATCTCAGTGTCTTAAACAAATGATGTGACATATTCATCAAAAGTCTGCTCAAGGATTGCCCCATCATATCGGTAGTTCATGACCCCAGCTGACAGAACTGCTATCTGGAACAACGTGGCAGAGGGAAAAGGGATCATGCTCAAGCACAGGCTGCTTTTTAAAGCTTCCAGCAAGAAGTGACACGCATCACTGCTGCACACCTTTCACTGGCCAAATCAAGCTCCCTGGACAGCCGGTCAATGAGGCAGGGAGGTCCACTGTTCTCCTAGAGAGAGTCAGGAAGTACACGAGCTACCACGTGTCCAGTCTACATCACCAAGCCACACCCAGAATCCATCTCAAAACTTGAAACGATAATTCATTCATATTTTGTATGTGAGTGAAATCTTCAAGGTGAGGTCCCTAATGTGTTGATTTGCTACTATTAAATAGAGGTGTATCTTTAAAATGCATGTAAAGTTGTAAAAGCAACTCCTCTTCTTCTCCCACTCTTTGTCAATGTTCATAAAACAGCTGTAGGCCAGGGCGCTGTGCTAGATGTTTTCAAGTGCACTGTCTCATTTAATTTGCAGAACTGGGCAGCGTGTGTCAGATAAGAAGGCTCTGAAAGCTTAGGTGACTGTCTGAGAACATATCGCTAATAGGTGTATTAAGGTTATTTTTAAGAGACCCACAGTATCATATATCTGATGTTCTCATGGAATTGTTAAAGGGATGTGAAAGTGTTATCCTTGAAAGTGAATATTTTAAGGAATTACTTAATTAAAATAAAATACTAATTTTAAATTATTTATTTGAAATACTTATTTGAAGTTTTGTTTCTGTAGGTAGTTGTTATGTATCTCTGAAGTTAAGTTCATTAATGTCTATCTTATAACTAAGAAGTGCTTAAAATAGGGATGCAGTTTACCAAGTAAAATTTAATGGTTTATGATTTTCTTTGAGCCATCTATACAATGCTTTATTTCTTTCAACATAATAATAGTGTTAAATTTTATTAAATCATCAGTTCCTTTACAATGTCCTATGTTTCCCACGTATTAAAGCCATAATTATAAAGCTACTTTGATTACATTATTCTGAAACATTTAGTGGCCTCTATGTTGCCATACTGATCTACTTTAAATTCCTCATTAAGAGCTTAAATAAATGGCTTTCACCTCTTGAACTCATATAACTTGATTCTTCTTATGTTCTCCAAACTTCTCTCCTATGACTCATTGTCATGGGAGAAGTTCTCATTATTAATGCAACCTCATTTCATCTTTACTCTCTTTCCGTTGTCAAAGTACAACTTGGGGTTCTTCCAAGTGAAGCTCTTTTTCATTATACATGTTGTTATTCCTGGACATAGGTATGTGGGTGTATATATACATGTAAAGATATATACATGTGTACATATACAGGTTTCCCCCACTATCAGAAAGCAGAGCATTCCTATGAAGCCTTTGGTAAACCAAAATGGGAATAAAGGAGCAATTACCTTAGCACACATCTTGCTAACAGATGCACAGAATAAATCGAGATAAAGCACAGATGCTCACACAGTTAAAGCTATGGAGGCTGGATGCTGAGGTGCTGAGTCTAGTTCCCAGGGAAGGAGCTTGTCGAGTCCACTGTCCCTGCTCAGGGTGCGCACTGCCTCTATAATTTAACGGCTCACTACAAAACAAAGGCTGAACGCTATTTTCGTTTTTCACCTTTTTTCTTAAAAGCAAATATCCTCTTCAGGTTTCTTTCAGTTAGCAAAAACAAGTAGTAATGTAGATCTTTTGTAAAAGCAAAGTGGCCTCAAGCAAACTTTTGAAAAACGAGGGATACCTGTACTGTTTATACATTCATGTATATATATTTGAATGGATGTTGTCTCCCCCAAGACTTTCATTAATTAGTCTTCAGTCATTCACTTTCCTACTTACTCATTTAGTTAAAAATATTAATTAAACATCTGCAATATCCCAGGTACTGTCCTAGGCTCTGATAAGACCCTGACCTTACAGAGTTTTCTATTAGTGGCAGAGTTGAGGTTACTGAGTTCTTTGTACCTCTGCACAGTGTCATTTATAGATGCTCTAGCTTAAGGGAGAATATTAATGTCTAGGGATGAAATAACATTTTTTCACGTATGCATAAAAATAGGGTCTTTTTCATGCTGAAAGACTAATCAACTGAAGGGAGTAACTCGTAGCACATAGACCCCTTATTCCTGCTGCACTGTTTCATTCCATGCTACTCATAGATGGGTGCCTAATGGTATTTTCAGTTCCTTTGTGTGCCAAGTGCTATCTCAGCCCTCGGCCCAGGGATGCCAGTCACCTCCCATAGCCCTGTTTGGCCTCTCTGATAGATTTTATATGCACAAAAGCTGTTTACTCTTGAGCTCTGTGCTCCAGCAAAGGATTGCTGCTGAGAAGAAAGGTTTACCTGACCCCAGTGGTCTCTTTACATTGTTCAGAGTGGATTGCCCTGCATACCTGATGTCTTAACTGTCTTAATACCTCTTCTGAACATTATTTTAATGGACTCTTGTTAGGTTGGTACACTCTAAGGTGCACAGTATATTAAAGGCCTGAAGGGAACCACAGATGAAAACACTTTGTTCTGTCTAGAACTCAAAGCGACACCTAAACTTTTTTTTTTTTGCTTTTTTTACTGGCTGCAGAATGAATGCTGCCTGAATGAGTAATGATTAGAAAGCGTTTGGAACTGTATTACCATAGGTGACAGCTCTGCGGAGATAGGCAGGTAATGTTAAGAGGCAAGG
>NW_020837983.1:15138635-15142624 GCF_003676395.1 Aethalodelphis obliquidens
GCCATGTTAACTCTTCTCATGAGGACCTTCAAGGAAAGTAAGCTAATACCTCCTTTATCTCCTTTTAAAAACTGTAATATCTCTGTAACATCTAGAAAGGTGATTATCCCAACTTGCAGACAAAAGTAATGTTATTGATAACAAATTAAAGATGATATGTCACTTTAGTTTACTTTTTTATTAAGAGATACTTTAAGTATGAATGTATAAACATCTACCTATGTTAAAGCATTAATATTTTTTCTCTAACCTAGTGAAATTTTAATATGCCATGATGGTTAAAATTCTAATGAACTAAAGTAGAAATAAAATCACCTTGCAGATGCCAGTATACTTATAGGCTAAAATTGGAACCCCTAAGTGTAGAGAACATAGAAGGAACATGAACTCAAATAAAAGATACATCTGTAAACTTCTAGTTTACAGAAGTTCGGACATTTGGAAACATTTGCCAAGTTGATATTCATCTCAGTATGAATTGGCTTTGACCTTGAGCCTCCGGTGTGCTTCAGGATAGTTTAATTTACTGTATTAACACTAGCCCCAATGGATATCACATTCATAAGGAACCAGTTTGGCATCCTCTGAAAAGTAAGCAGATAAAAATAAAGATTTTTTTCAATAGTTAGTACACAGGACAAGCAGTTGACATTTATTAATTTCTTTCATTTCTTCCACACTGTGGAATAAAGCGCCAAGCATATTGATAATTGTTCAGACAAACCCATGAGTCATATTATCACCACTGCACAGACCCCCTAGAAGCAGAGTAAGAAATTAATAAACACTTGAGGATTTATTGATGCTTGGATTATTTATTGGGTTTACCAATGATTGGCTCTACACGGAAGCATCATATTACACAAGAATATTGTAATTTATTAGGTAACTTCTTCACTACCTAAATATTTGAATTCTGCTTCTGTACACAAGGACTATTTCTTCTACTAATACAATGCAAGTCCTTCCAGACATTTGTTCTATAAGCAATATCTCTATTTTAGTTAACACCAGATAAAATATCAGTCACTCTTCACATTGAACAATAAACTAATATAACCACTATTATTTCATCCATTTATTCATAGTCTGCATTTGGTCATTAAGTATTTCAAAGTTTCTTCTTACAAAATTTTTAATTCATTCAGATAAAATGTGTGCATATACACACGTGAAATTGCATATAATGTTAAGGTGCTCGTGGACCTGTTGAAGTTTGTCTGTGGCCTTCTTCACAATTTCAGTTCACAATCTCAGACTTGATAGACAGGTGATTTGTATGCATGACCATACTGAGCGTAAATCTGAGAAGATTCCCTATCAAATTATCTTTATATTTCATGAAGAGATGATGTGACTTCCGTATAACTATTTTTTTTTCTTTTTTGGTTGTCAAATAATCCTCTATCAAAATGTTTTCCTCTGTAGTTCTTAATTATCTGGGTGTTCTACTGTCCCACTGCCAATGTCATTGGTGATGTCATATGGGTGGCAGCCATCAGCATTGTAGCCCACAAACTAGGCAGCCTCCAGGATCTCTTTAATGATTCCAGAGAGTTCTCTGGCCAAAGGTTGGTGCTGTATCTGTCAGGCAATATTGGCAATCTCATCAAAAGTGCTATTTCCATTGTGCTTATAGTTTTTCTGCTTCTTTCCATTTCTGGGTAGTTCTTGAGGGTTTTGATGTTCAGAGAGAGGCAGAAGATACCACCTCAATCTGGGCCTGCCTGTTCAGAATGGTCATTTTCACTGTAATCCTGACTTGTCAAGTCACCAGTTGTCTTAGCCATGTCATCACCAATCTCTTTTGGAGACATCCAGGCAAATGGCTGTGAGAGCCAGGGTACCTGTGACACTGTTTCCCCACTGAAACACCTCAAGTGTATGACTTTGATCTTGTTAGGGTCAAACTTGGGTGACCTGGCATAGAAGCAGCTTGTGTAGGATAAACCAGATGGGGACCACAGGACCTCCTCCACAGGGAGTCAGAAAGCACCCCCATCCACATAACTTTTAAATGCTAATCTTTTGTTGTAGAGGGTCCTATCTTGTGAGCAAATATTACAATAATATTTAATGTAGACATATATCTTCTGTATATTTTTGCTATGTTCCAGAACACAGCCAACAACCTAGAAAAATGAGAAAACAAACAAAAGGCACCTAAGTTTAAATATAGGTATACATTTCAATATATGCAAATATAGATTTTGCTTTAAACAAACAAAACTTTAGTTAGATACCACAAATGTCTTATATTTTAGTCTCATACTTTATCATTATAAGAGTCTGTCAGATCTTCACTGAGAACTTATGAACTCTTAATTTAGATACAACCTATACAGTCCGGTTAGTTGGTTTCCCAGCTCACATTGAATTAGAAAATGAAGTGTTTGTTGGCAGCAGGAACACTGACAAAATTAAGAAGTGAACATCAAAAAAAATAAATCCCACTAAAGAAATAAAATATTTAAGTGTCAGATCCTTAAGGAGTAGAATGGCTGCCTCAATAAATAACCTCTGAGAACACTTTTCTAAAACAATGCGTGCTTCAAACGATTCTCTGTTCTGTGCCCTCAGTTTAAGGGGAAATACTCTAGGTTTTATAGCAAGGGTAGCATTAAAGATGGTCAAGTAACAACTTTTGACCTTTAACGTGGTAACTAATACAGATCAAACAACTCAGTCACAGATTATAACAAGTACAGGCAATGTAGTTGTCATCTTTTGGCCCAGTCATTTGGTGCAAATTGTCCAGGTCTGTGTGAATACTGGAATCGCATTAAAGGTTTTTCTGCTGTTCCTAATGTTCAGTAATTTGCTTAGGTTGTTCCCATCTACTGGGATTGTATTTATGAATATTCATGTTTATAGGGAGGAATACACAAGCATATGGGGGATGCATACTTGGCTGCAGAATTCCCTGTAACCCATTTCATAGAAATATTCAGTTTGGATAAATTTTGCTTTTTTTTCCTGAGAGAACAGCTTCGGCTGTCTTGCTTGTTGATACCTTTGATTGCTCTTATATAAACAGTAAAGACACTTTGCAGCTATAGTTTTTCCAAGGCTTCTGGGCAGATACGCTTTTAACAGCTTCTTTCAAGTCTTCTTAGGAATGTTTCAGAAATGGCGGGTTAGAGGTTGGTGCAAAAAAAGTCAACAATTGTAAGGAAAGCACTGCCACTACAAATAATAGATTTCATGCTTTCAGGTCTGTTTCGGAGAGGGTTGTATTTTGTGTTTCTCTCTACAAGTTGGCTTCCTTATAACCCCCTTTTCTTTCCCCTGTATCCTCCCCTAACCCCAGAAATTATTGTATTTGGCTTAAAATTAGTGAAAAATGCTCCTTAATACTGGGGCAGTCTGGCTAATGGACTTAGGTCGAAATAATTGATCCTGAAAACAAGGAAATCCACCCAAATCCTATCTTTATGCTCTTCTTAATTTCATTACATGCTTCACAGACAGTCAAAGCAGGGTTCAGAAATGTCAACTATTACGCAGCACTTAAATCCATTTGCCTCACATAGGTCTGTTCTATCAGAAACAAAATATTTCACAAACACACTTTTATCATCCTCTCTTATCTTCTGCAAAGCTTAAAACATAGAGGAAAGGAGAAGAGGGGTACAAAAAGAATTGGTCAATATAAATATGAGAGCTGTTGTCTGATGCCAACATAGTAGTGCTTATTCTAACCCAATGTGAAGGATAAAGCAATAAAAAGATAATGGTAAATAACTTTCATAGCATAGAAATACACCCTAAAGCCAAATAACATTGTAAAAATAATAAAATTAGCTTTAATTATGGGTGTGCAATTCTATAACATTAAAATACCAGGGAAGTCCAGCACACTAATATATAAATACAATTATTTCAGAGTCATGGAAGATAGAAAGCAATTTCCATATAGAACATAAAAATATAGTAAAAAGTTAAAATAGTAGTCTGTTTTATTTACTCAATAAATAGTTACTGCATGC
>NW_020837983.1:15142724-15185515 GCF_003676395.1 Aethalodelphis obliquidens
TTGAGAAAGTCTAAAAGGGATGAAGGGGCTAACCATGAAGCTGTCTTAGGCAGGAATATCCAGGGTAGAGGCAAACACATTGTCATGTGTGAACAGCAGGGCAACCCAGAGTGCCTGGACAAAATGAAGGAGGAGGAGAATGTAGCAAATGAAGCCAGAGGACCCAGCAAAGGAAAACTGAGGAGCAGTAGCCAGTGAGATGGGAAGAATACCAGGAGAATGTGCTGAGTGGAAGCCAAGGGAAGAAGAGGTTTCGAGGAGAAACCGTGTTCAGTTTTTCTGAAATTCAAGTAAGACAAGATCCAAGAAACGGGATTGAGCCATGTCTTTGGTGATAGTGACAAGATCAGTTTCCTTATAGATGTGGAGGTGCGCACCTAATGGATTGGGAGATAGCAAGTGGAAGTAACTACTTCAGGGAGTTTTGCTTTAAATGGGAGCAGATAAATAAGAGCTGAAGGGTTTTTATTTTGTTGTTGTTATTGTTTACAAGAAATTGTGGTATGTTCATTCTGATGGGAATGATCTAGTTCAGACTGAAAAATTGATGCTTGCAGGAAAAAGGGGAGCACCTAACACCAAAGTGGAGGGTGGCCTTAAATAAGGGCACTGTCAGCACATCCATAATAATTGTCATGAGAGCAGAGTATATGGTGCATATAGTTGGAGGTGCATATGAAGGAGGCAACAAAGTTCTCTTCTGATGGCTACAATTTTCTTAGTTAATAAGGAAGCAAAGTTGAGAGAGAATGGATGAGGAATGTGTGTTGGAGAATGAATGGGCTAGGGAAATGTATTGATAGTGTGATTGCTGGGTAACACTACCAACCCACATAATATTATTGATCATGAATTGAAAATGAGACCATTCGGATTGTTGTGTGTTTTTCTTCAGCTAGTCTACTGCTGGGTATAAAGGCAGTGTAGGTAGGAAGTTGGATTGAACAAGGTTGGGATTTTGCCAGACGAAGTCAATGAGGCAAGAGGGAGTGAGGGCGCAGAGGATATTTGCAAGGAAGGGCTTACGATGAAGGACACAGTGTCTAAGCTGAGTAAGCAGAGGAGTATGGACATGAGGAGAGGAAGGACAATGGGGAAAAGGTGACAGTATTGGATTTTAGGGTCTAGTGAAGTTAATGTTGGAATGAAAGTTCTAGAAAGAGTAAATTAGAATGATGGAAGCTATGGTTTGAGAATGGGATCTCGGATGTGAAATTATGCGGGGCAGAGGGGAGGGGAGTAAAAATTATTGGCAATGAAAAGACCTAGAGAGTGAGTAGTTGGAGATGGGTAGAGAGCAAGTTCATTGGATGAGAGGAAGTCAAAGAACTGAGGGTTCATATGATTGGATATTGTGGACTTTGCAATTAAAGTCCAAGGATTAAATCAGGAGCAGTACATGAGAAGATCCAGGAGCTGAGTTTTCAAGAAATGATGACAAATGACCCGGAAGTCTCTACATGACTGTGGCAAGCAGCGATAGGAAGATAATATGAGATTCAATACAGGTTTTTAGAATAGGGAAGGAGAATAATCTGCCATGAGGAGTAAGGACAACTCTTCTACCTTCAGCTCAAGTGATATACGGTTCATGGGAGTGAAATCAGCTCCCACTCGAGAGGGAAAGAGCAGGGAGGCAGAGTGAACGTTCATAGAAGAGGTTGAGACTATTGCAGATTTTGCCAGTAATTTCCCTTGAGTACCAGGGGAAGCGTTTTTGAGAGCTGGCAAAGTATGAGAGAGGAGATGTCAGTCAGGCTGTATAGGCGCTTATATTGTGGGGAGAGGGTCATGGAAGGCCTGGGCTTCTAGGAATGACTGATAAAAGCAGACATAAAGGTGACAGTATGATGAGCTATTTTTATCTGTTCTTTTTTTTATTGAGATATAATTGACATATAGAATTATTTTAGTTTCAGGTGTACAACGTCGTGATTCGATATTTGTGTGCATTGTGAAACGATCACCACAGTAAGTCTAGTTAACATCCATCATCATACAGGATTAGTTCTGATCGTATCAGGACTTGGAGAATGACGATGAGGCTATGAGTGTCGGTGAGACTAGTGTGGGGCTGGCCAGGAGCATGCAGGGTCCTGGTCTCTCCGCTCCCTTAAGGGTGATATAGGAGCGGGGAGGGGCAGTCTTATCTGAAGCAGTCAGATCTCTAGGGTCCTCTTACTCCCTTTGCCCAGACAGTGAACTACTCCTTAATGAAACAGGCCCTGTGTGCCTATGAGTCTTCAATTCCAGTGCTTTACATAGTAACTCATGTACTGGAGCAGAGGCTCACAACAAGTGCTCTTCCTTTAAGCTGCTTTTGCATCTACCATAAAATGAGAATGAACATATTATACTGCTGTCTTTCAAGAATGTATATTTAATGCACACAGTCCACAAGAACACATTTTCTTCCATCAGCCCAAGCTTCATATGGTCATAGTTTTTTAAAAAATCCTTCCCTGTTTAGTTCAAAGTGCATTTTTTTCCTGAAAGGCAGCTATGAAAAATAACAATATAAATATCTGAATTATTACTGGAAGGGCAGATGGACATTTTCATCCTTCAACATAGAAGATCTTTTTTTTTTTTTTGCGGTATGCAGGCCTCTCACTGTTGTGGCCCCTCCCATTGTGGGGCACAGGCTCCGGACACGCAGGCTCAGCGGCCATGGCTCACGGGCCCAGCCGCTCCGCGGCATGTGGGATCTTCCCAGACCGGGGCACGAACCCGCGGCCCCTGCATCGGCAGGCGGACTCTGAACCACTGCGCCACCAGGGAAGCCCAGAAGATCATTTTTAAATCAAATCAAGTGAACCCCAAACCTTAAAGCCTCATAAATTTTGTTGTAGAAATGCTAATAGACAAACTATGAAAATGATGTTCCGATACCTACCTCACTTTCCTTTCTGTCTTGCCTACAGAGCTAGAATGGGAGCACATGCAGGAACACTGATGTCCTCCCTCTCCCAGCTCTTTATCAGGTTCTTTTTATAGCTCCCTACTACTTTTAAACAGTTTAGGCATGGCGCATAAAGTATGCTTGAGCAACTCCACAGATTTCAGACAGGCAGTACTCCTTCCCACAGTCCACCATGCTCCCAGTACTCAGAACCATGGTCCCACCTCTAGCTTTGAATGGCCAGGTGGTCTCATACCTATAGTCTTATATCCATTCAACACGTTGGTGTTGCACTTCAACTAGACATTGAGGATGGAATGCAGATCCAAAATAGCTAAGTCCCTATTCTCATGGAGGTTACTGTGTAGTCAGAAAGACAGATACTAACAAATGTATCATCACAAACTGAGTCCATCATAGAAAAGAACACTTTGATGTCATGTAACTAAACACACCAAAACTGTGTGTGAGTTTCTGTGTATTTCGGCGGGGGCGGCACAAAGAAAACTTTCTTGAAGAAGTGATACTTGCGTGAGCAGAATTTGAAGCATGAATTAGTCAGATAGGAATAGGGTGAAGTTTTCTAGCAGGAGGGAACAGAATGTGCAAATGACCTGTGGCAGTCAGTGAATGGTACATTTGACATTTTTGAAGAAGACCAGTGCAGCTGGAATAGGGACCGAGAAATGACTTGTAGGCAGCCAGGGTCATATCATTATACACAAACAATTGCATCCTGGTTATCTCACAACTTCATGTAGTAATCTTTTATTCCTCTTCTCTGGTAATTCTTGGCTTGGTCAACCCCAATTCTCTCAATGATATTGAGGGAACAATAAGAGTTGTATGTTACTCCTTAGGCATCCACAGACTGTCCACTTGCAAGCTCAAGCTCTTCTTTTCATAACTGAGTTGAACATCACATCTTCTCCATCTCAGCTCCCTTAGTTTTTAATGTGTCCTTACACTGTATAACCCTTAACAACCTGTATTACGGTATTGGCCTACTACATTATACTGCTATACAGAGACTGTATTGTCTACCTGGTACCTCCTGGAGTGGCTACTGGCTAGACAGTTGTAAATTCGGTCAATATACTATTGCTCCATAAATGTGTATTGAATTAAATTATCTTAAACATTTCAGATTCTTCAGATAAAGGCATCACACAGAACGTCTTGTTAGTATATGTGCATGGACAGACACCATCCAATAGCGGTGTTTACTGAAATAAAAAACAACAACGAAAACAGATACTGTAACTGAACTTAATAGAAGAACACATGTAAAGGTATTTTTGAAAAAAAATATGTAATTAAGCAAAACAAGTTACCAATGTTTTACCTTACATGTATTATATTTTGTAGTAAACCATAGTTATCAAGCTACGACTTCAGAGAGCTGTACTTCCAGTGTAGGATATGTTTTATGACCCAGGATTTGTCTGTTAGGAATATTTTAGCTTGCTTAGCTTCTGAGCATTAAGAATAATTTTTGACAAAAGGCTTAACTTTGTTATCACCAGTTTTTTAATTCATCCCAGTGTGATTTTAATGTTCACTTAAGTACAAGAGAATGACATTTTCATCTGCTGAATTGCATAAATGCCCAACCAAATAAAAATGCTTATTGTAAAAAGAAACCTTTTAAGTGTAAGGGATGTATACTGAAAATATCTTTTCTCCCCTTTGGAGTCTCTGGGTAAATGACTGGTTAGTGGCTTAATAGAAGGTCTTTTCATCCCATTACATATCAAAGTTATGGAGTCTCCAGTGTGGCAGATAAAAACTTTTTGACCCAATTGTCGGGACATTTACAGCTCCTTTCAAAACAAAGTGGAGTCATTCCCAATGTATTTATGCTAGGGATAATTGGGGAAAATATGTCATTGGTAACTACCATTATTTAATTCTAACTGTTTACATTTGAGCATTCAGTTGGAATGTTAAACCTTTCCTGGTTAGTATTCCCCATTGCATAAAATAACAAAGTAATAACAAATGCTCATTTGAAATGTGCTTGTTTTACTGGCATACAGGTACTAGTCATACATTATTGCTTTTAAGAAAGGCCATAGGGCTTCCCTGGTGGTGCAGTGGTTAAGAGTCCACCTGCCGATGCAGGGGACATGGGTTCGTGCCCCGGTCCGGGAAGATCCCACATGCCGCGGAGCGGCTAGGCCCGTGAGCCATGGCCACTGTGCCTGCGCGTCTGGAGCCTGTGCTCCGCAACAGGAGAGGCCACAACAGTGAGAGGCCCGCGTACCACCATAACAAAAAAAGAAAGGCCATAAAAATATATGACACAATAATCTGTATTCTCTCAACATATGTATACATATATATGTATATGTGTGTGTGTGCGTGCATAGTGTATATAGTAACTACGGAGGGTTTTTTGTTCTTGTTTTTGGTGAATTTTGATCAGTTGGGATAGCAAATCTGATCTCAAACCTCGCTTCTTCAACAGTAAACATCAAAACCTAAATCAGAAACGGTTGCCTCCGTTTCCCTTTATTAAAGATGACACAGTCTTTAAGTTGACGCAGGAAATCATGCTTGTTATTGCAGGTGCCAAACATTGCCTTAAGGATATTCTCAACGTGCCCTGACATTCCTGGAATAGAACTAAAAATGTTATGAAACTAGTAGGTGTGTAAACGAATGCTATGTTCAAAACATTTTGTTATTTTTCTCTGAAATATATGGATGCTTGAATGAACTCAAAGGGTCTGTGACACAGAAAAAACAAACTTTAAATAGCAATTAAGGCATTTTTTTCTTATTTCAGCATATAAAGACAAGGAAATGTAATGGTTTTAATAATTAAGGATGCAGACTAATGCACACATTTTGCAGCACTAATAAAAACTTCCTGTTATCATCTCTATTTTTAAGAATGAAGAAGGCATTTCCTTAATGCACTTCACTGCTTCCCCTGCCAGCTCTGTTCAGGCTCAGAATTTGATAACATTTCCAAATTGTAAAAATAAAAAATAGCATTAAAAATTGATTTAAGTCCAACTTTCCAAATCAGTTAACCCAAAGGTTAAGTGCTACTGCACTTGACCAAAGAGACAGTTTGTTCCCTTTTTGTAAGACCTGAGTGTAAAGAATAAAGGCAGCATTTTTCTTCTTCTCCTTTTTAAAGAAGCCACATGTAATGTTCTCTGAGTTAAGTTTTACCATTCATAATGAATGCGGTCTCGCCATTCAAATGCGACCATAAGTACACAGAAGATAAGAATTTAATTAAATGTAGATTAAAACCAAACAGGAAAACACACTAGCTGATAATTTTATCCCGTCCTCTGGCCATATTTTTTATACTTCCTTCTTGTTCTTCTTTGGGCTATAGCTTATCAACATGCCGATAGTACCATAACTCATTACATCTGATGGTGCAGCAGAAATGTGCAGGCTCTGTGCTCGGATTTCCGAGGCACTTAAAATGCAAAGCATGTAAATGTCTCTGTTAAATATACTAGCGTGCTAACAGTGGTGAAAAGGAGGTGATTCTGAAAAAAATCCTTAAACCTCTCACAAGAAGCATTAGCACTACATAGTAGCCAATGGAATTTTCAGAGTGGAACCAATTCATGTTTTCACACATATATGGTAGGCTTAATATTTGGAAGTTGAGCTCCTTCAGCAGTTGGCAAGTTTGAGTGCCAATCAACTCGCTTAGGTTACTTCAACGTATGTGGAGTTTGATACGTACACATTTATATTTCTGAAGGAAAGTGGTGTTTTTTCCATTGTCGGCCATAATGTAGTAGCCCACTATCTTTGTGCTTGAACATTGCTCTCATTAATCTTATATAGACCCTCCCAAAATTATCTCCTATTATTTAATCTGAATCTATTGAATTGTTAAGGTAGAGACCACAAAATCTCAGAAGGGACAGAAGGCTTTAGTTATTAGGACAATTCATATATATTACTTATCCTTAATCAGTTTCATTTTTTCTAACAATTATTTCTAATGTAGAAATAGGCAATGAACAGCTTTTTAAAATCTAGGTCATTTTAGAGGAAGGCTATAGACTAAATACAATATATATATATTTTTTTATAAATTTATTTATTTATTTATTTTTGGCTGTATTGGGTCTTCGTTGCTGCGCGCGGGCTTTCTCTAGTTGTCGTGAGTGGGGACTACTCTGTGTCATGGTGTGCGGGCTTCTCATTGGGGTGGCTTCTCTTGTTGTGGAGCATGGGCTCTTCAGTAGTTGTAGCACACGGGCTCTAGAGCGCAGGCTCAGTAGCCATGGCACACAGGCCCAGTTGCTCCACTGCATGTGGGATCTTCCTGGACCAGGGCTTGAACCTGTGTCCCCTGCATTGGCAGGCAGACTCTCAACCACTGCGCCACCAGGGAAGCCCAATACAATATTTTTTCAATCCAAAAGAGAATACATATTGGATCTGTTAATTAAATATTAGGCTAAGGTTTAGAATGTCAATACATTCCTTTTTTTTTTTTTTTTTTTGGTGGTACATGGTCCTCTCACTGTTGTGGCCTCTCCCGTTGCGGAGCACAGGCTCCGGACGCACAGGCTCAGCGGCCATGGCTCACGGGCCCAGCCGCTCCGCGGCATGCGGGATCTTCCCGAACCGGGGCACAAACCCGTGTTCCCTGCATCAGCAGGCAGACTCCCAACCACTGCGCCACCAGGGAAGCCCTCAATACATTCTTCATAGTGCAATCTTGATTTATTAAGTGCTAGCAAAGCATAACTGAATCATTTCTATATTTGCATTCTGTGTATCTAAAACTAAGAGCCCTAAGAAGTGTAACAAACTTTTTTTTTTAAGCAAAAATAAAATGCTGTGGGTAATCTGTCTTTTGAAAGGTAAATAATTGGTTACTTTTTTTGTTTGTTTGGCAGTGGGTTGTTTGGCTCACATTAATAAATAGGATTTTTCAATTAAAAGCTCTCTGAAAAAATGATTTCGTTTTTTGGGAATTCCCTGGTGGTCCAGTGGTTAGGACTCAGTGCTTTCACTACCCGGATACAGTTTCGATCCTTGGTGGGGGAACTAAGATCCTGCAAACTGTGCAGCGCAGTCAAAAAAAATTTTTTTTAAGATTTAGATTTTTGCTTCTTTAATGTAGTCTTGACATTCTTGATGGTTTGAAGTACTAAACTAACAGCACTACTTTCTCTGCGTTAATTGTCACATGGTCACTTTGCACTCAAACTGATATAATACGATGTATTGACATAGCTGCCAATTTTGCCTTTAGGAATAAATCAAAAAATTAACTCAATTTTCAAAGATATCAAAAATTTCACCATCTAGGGAAACAATGTTTAATGGAGTGAACCTATATTTTCTTGCCATTAAATCCTTTGGAAAAATGAGAGTCACAGTATGGATGTGAACTAAAATGTGGAAGTTAGCTGTACAGAGTGGCTTTGTCCAGACTGTTGGAGACATTGCTGGGGCATCTGTAGTATTCTCTATCAAAACGTTAACCTTTGGCCCCATCTTCATAAGTTAGTTTCACTGGTGATATTAAGAAGGAACAAAATAAAGCTATGGAGAGTAAACTGAATTGCGAAATGGAGGAACGTATTTGGGAGTTTTGAAAGAATACATTAAAAATGCTTTTGTCTGCTAAAAAAATTTTAAATATAAAAAGAAAACTGACCAAGTAGTCTGCATTTATCTTTGTAATGTGTAGGAATTAAAATTACTAGTCTCTAAGGCACTTAAAAAATGTTGGGAGATAAACAAACAAACAAAACATCTCCCTGGCATGCCACGAGAGCAGAGAAAACATTTTTAAGCATTAAGTCTAATAAATTCTCCTCTTTTATCAAACAGATATTTAAAAGCAAAAGGAGAAAAATGTTTTTATGAAACTTGCATTACTTCCCTCGCAGGCTCCAGTCCATCTCAGATTCTTTTCTTTTGAGAAGTTCTAAACCCCGCCTGCCTTGCAGAAGCTCTTATGTTATACCCTGGCCGTGGTTGTGGTTTTCTCCTCTCTAGGACTGCTGCTTCTTCCAGGACAGTACACTGTGCCAAATGACTGCTGGGTCATCACAAGCAAATCTTATCGTTTAAGATGAAAGAGAATGAGAAAGAAGGAGGGGGAGAGAGGGACGTAGGGAGAACAGGAGAGAGGGGAGAGAAAGGACGGTAGAAGCGAGAAAGGCTAAGGGAAGGAAAAAGGAGGGAAAGACAGAGGGAGGAAGGGAGAAATTTACCTAACCAGGAACATGTTATTCTAGTATCTCTAGTACTTTATCAGGCTGAAAATGATGCCAGTTTCAGAAGAATTGAGAATTTGAGCTTAATGAACAGTTTAGGGAGAAAAATATGGAGGGAAGGGTCTGTAAGATTTCTCCTGGGCCACATTAGTGAGGGTCAATGGCCAAAAACGAGAACGAGAAATGTGTACTTGTTAATGCTTTGTCAAGGGCAAAACACAGACAAAAGAATGGGACTAATATTTATTGAATACCTACTATGTAATGAGACTTTATATGTTATTTTACTGATAGCTTTAAAAAACTCACTGTAGAATGAATTATCCGCATCCTACAGATGCAGATACTGAGTCTCAAGGAATGTGAATAACTTACCTCCCATCAAAGAATGAATAGATTCCAGAAGGGTTTGCAAGCAGAGATCTGTCCCCACAGCAGTCTGTACTTGTCTCTGCAACAAACCCTGCTGCCTCCAGGACTGTGGTTTTAGTTCGTTGTGTGTATATTTTATCTGAACTGAAATTACCTTTTTAAATTAATTATTTGAAAAATACAGTCTTATAAATAATATGTAAAATTGTGATCTTTACATCAATATTATTTGAGGACAGTGAAATTAGATGGGTGTAATAAAATCAGGGAATTATAGAAACAATGCATATTTCTACGTTATGTGTATTATGTGTTAGGAAGTTATTTCTGTCACAATATTATTGGGGTGCTTGAGAGATTAGGGATTTTACTCCATATACCATGTGTGTCTATTTTGACAGTGTATCTTTGGTCATTACACTTTGAGCTGTTCTCTTAAGGCTGAAATGAACAAGAGTAATGTTGTAGTTTGCTTGATTCAGAAGAGTAACTGTTCATAGTTTGACTGATTCAGAAGAGTGACATTGACAGACCACAACCAATTTTGCCACCAGGCAAATTGGTGAAAAGCATCTTAAAAACAACTCTGACATTTTACATGTAAATGTAAGAAATCCATTTTGGGGGAAATATACAGAAAAGATTGTCATAAAAATAGGCTTACACTGGAACAAAGCTACTAAAGAGAGCTTCGACCACCCAGGATATTTTAACTCCACCCTTTGTCTGGGGGGAGACCGTGTTCCCATCATGCTCTGTAATAACTGAATTATCATAAGTTCAGCATGCAGGCTTTTAAGTGAATACAAGGTAGATTTTTCCAAACAGATTTGGTAATTTCTGCAAGGTATACTCTATGTTAGTCAGGCGTAAATAGTAGGGAAAAGTGAAGAAGGGACCTATTTTCCTACCAATAATCATATTATACAGAATTAAACATTTGTATTAATGCTCCAAAGTAAAACCTGATTTATTTCCACTTTTTCAAACTGTGGTATGGTTTCCCAGGAAAACCAAAATGGATTACAGGAGTCTGCATGGATAGGAAAAATTGTATGTCTCAAATAATTAAAGAAAAATAATTATAACAGAGACTAGAAGTTGAAATATTATTGAAGTATTTCTGTTAATGGGTAGTTAACGTCACCTCCATGGCAGTGGCAAAATTGGAAGTCGGATTGTAACGAATGCATGTTACAGCATTAAACAATGACACATTCTTCCTGGGAAAACTAAAATGACAGGTGTAGCCATTGATGCTTCAAGCATATACTCCGACCTCAGGACTCACAATCTGCTACAGTCTGTAAAGCACATACTGTGGAGTCAGAATTATGCCGAGGGAAAGGAGGACTAGAAAATGTCGTATAGGAACTTCATCGTCTTTACTGCGAAATATGTATTTCAATGTCTTATGGAGATAACATTTTAAAAATAAAATGGAAATGAACATCTCCCTGACTGCTTACTTCTCTTCCTCATTTTCTTAAGCACAAAAGGAGGTTTATGAGCGGTGGAAGCTGTATTTATATAGCTTTTTAAATGGATGATACTGTGCTATTTGACCTTAGGTAGATTGTTTAAAAAAAACAAAGTTCTTCACCTGAGTGTCTCTTAGTTATATTTGAAACTGGATTCTTGCTGCATTTTTTATTTAAATGGTTTGCCTTAATGATCAGTGCTCATAGATTTCAGAATTATGCAAAAGATGAAAATAAAACTAGCATTAGTTGAATTCATATTTCTACAATTCATTCGTTATTACATTTTGTAGTTCTCTGCAGATCATTACTTTGTGCTTGGGTTTTCTCCTATTTCCAATTCTGTCTAATTCTCAGTCACAATTTCTACACTATAACCCGCCGAAGATTTTTTTTTTTCATTTCAGTAACCATTATTTGAATCATAAAAAAATGCATTACTATATTCATAATGTACTGCTCATGTGACAATTTTTGAACTTTAATATTCTTTTCTGTAACGTGCCAGCTTAGCAGCCTATAAAAGAGACATATTGTTTGTAATGTTTCTTACCCACAACAAATGGTGTGATTCTGGGGTTTATGAAATGGCAGTAGTTTTCTAAATTTGTGATTCTTCTGTGTTCTGTCGTCAAGAACAGTTGTACATCTGCTCAGCACAGACTTTCCCAGACTATGAACTTTAATTGAGGAAAAATAATGAGGGTTCAGGGACTACTGATATGGAGCTGGTTGCAAAGCAGGTGCCTTGCTGCCAGATCAATGGATTATTTACTCCTTTGTCATAAACAGGAAGCAGTTGTTTGTGGTGACTACACGCATATTTTAAAGCCTGTGTACATGTTTTCTCCTTCCTTGTCAATGTAGAACATTTTGCAGTGTTCAGTTTATGATTTAACATAACTATATAGAATAAGCAAACAACACTTGCTGTGTTTTAATAATTAACCACCTTGTTTGTAAAAGAACTTTAGGAGTGATTTCAAGAACATGCAACATCATATGTGCTTCCAGCCCTTACCTCTCAACTCGTATGGTTGCAGTCATAAACTCTCTACATAACTGTCCAAATATTTTTCTGCCTTTCTTTATAGACATTTGAAAGTAGAAAATCTTTTTTTTCCCCTAAAGACATAGGGAAATCCTAAAACTACAAATTGTAGTTTTAGAATTTCACTAGGACGCCTAGCAGTTTGTACAGGTTTTTCAAACCACGGAGCAGAATTTTCTCACAATATAATTGGGAGGTTGAGGGGGGCCAGGGAGCAGAGCTCAATCCGTTTCTGAGTGCATAAAACAAGCACATCGAGCTTTCTGTAGGCATCTGGTTTCTGAGGGTGTTGGAACTATCTCCAACACACCTGAGCAGGACCAACCTAAGAGGCGAGGGTCACCCAAAGGGGGCGGGCTCCTCGCCCAGCTCTCCTCATTAGCAAACCAAACGAAGGGCTGTAGGATGCCTGGAATTAGCTGCAATTTCCAAGTGACTTGTTGTGTTACATAATGATATGCTGGGAATTTAAATCCTAGGTTCCAGAGATCAGTGGTTTAAATTCTAATGATGGGTTTTGTGGCACTGACGTCTGACTTTTAACACTTGGAGGTTGGGGAACTGTAGAAACCACAGCAGAAACTTTATACACAGAGCCCAGCCGTGGACAGCTCCTCTGAACCCTGAGACAGTTCACACAAGCCTCATCTCTCAACCAGAAATGTTATAATAGAAACCGTTCTTGGAAATAGTCTTCATTTTTACTATAAATCTCTCTTAATTCCTTTTGGAATTGGGATTACTACTGGAAGTCTGAATTACGTTTGCAAGAACTGCCACGGGAGAAAACCAAATTTATGTGAAAGAAAAAGACACCTGAATTTCTAAAATGCCGATGATTGAGGCTAAATGCATTAAATAATCAGTAACTTTAAAGTACATTTTACCAAAGTATGATGTTGGACAATCTGATTAATCTGCCTTAAAGTTTGAAAACACTTTGGTAAAAAACAAATCGGTCTTTTTGTTTGTTAACCATATGTTCATTGCTACAGGATATAATAATGTAACAATGCATCTTTTCTACCACAAAGTGGGGACAAAAATATCATTAAATGTGGAAACAAAAATAAAATACTTTAATTCCTATTTATATCAAATAGTTGCTAATAGTTAAATGTGTGATTCTTTAAATGAACATTGGATATTGTACCGTTTCAGCACATGTGTATACTCAGAATGGGTCTTATAACAGTGTTAGCATTTCTAGTATGTTATTACATATTTTAACAATACTTATGTTTAGATTTTTAATTTGTGCTTGTTAAATATTACAGGCAAATATTCACCACCTGATATTTTTCTCTGTTACTAATTACAATAATAAATATAGCCATCATGGTCAAGCTGAATTTCCCATCAGTACTGTAGGAATAAGGTACAAATGAAATTCACTTTTTTTCCACTGGAGTAGATAGGGGATTGTTAGTTTACAGTCAACAAAATTTCCTTTGAGTCCAAAAACTAGAATCGGAATCAGGGGATATTACAATTATGAACAATGAGAGATGTGATTACTTCATTTCTTTCGATGAGAGGGCTTAAATTAAAAGATAAGTTGAATTATTTAATTTAAAATCAAATATTCAACTATAAATCTGTATTCCACTGGCTTTATAAAGAATTTCTTAGGTCCACACTCCTGAAAATATGTAGCGTCAGGCGTAGAATTATTCCTTCATAAACGTGTGCTTTATTCTAGACAGCAGGAAGTAGTACGTTCAGGCTTGGAAGCTCTGTCATAACATGCAGGGATGAAAAGTTTGAGATTAAGTCACATCAATGAAAATTCTCTGAATAAAAGACATCAGTACCAAAGTCTTTGTCTAGGGCCCCTGATCTCTAGAGATGAATATTGTACCTGAATTTCTTGTTCTATGACCTGCTGTTCTCAATTGAATCTAAGTTTTTCAAAAAGAATGTAAGAAATCTGAATTGTAAAAGAGGTAATGACCAATTTTTTCTACCGATGGAGGTAAAGCATGTGATTTTTTTTTCCTTTTTGTCACAGATGTGTCTGAGTGATAACAGAGAACACAACTAGGGCATGATTTGTAAGCCCAAACATGACTGTTGCAAAATTGGCCCTGGCTATGGAAGATTTAAGTAACTATCGTTAGGAGGATTTTTGCAGTTGGCGAACAAGTCTGCCATAGATACAGACCTTCAGTGTGTCTGCTTTTCCTGCATTTTGTGATGGTTAGGGAAAATTTAATGTGTGTGTGTGTGTGTGTGTGTGTGTGTGTGTGTGTGTGGTGTAGTAATTGTAACAGCAATCTCAGCAGAGACAAGGAAGGCTAACTCTGTTTTCAGGAAGATATTTAGTTAAATGAAAATGTGGCAAAATACTGAAACATAACATTATTGTCTTGAAAATGAAACTTGATTTGTTTAGGAAGTAAAAATCATACAAGAAAAGCATTTGAGAGACTTCATAATGACTTTATTGACATAGTAAAAAATTATTTTCTGACTGAAGTTTTGAGCTTACAATAAAACCTTTATGTCAAAATTTACGCTTATGCAAGGAGATTAAAGCATGCTGCAGGCCTTTTAGAAATGCCATTTTCAGAATACCTTCTGATGATGATTGGTCTCTTTTTTCTGTAAAGTTCTATAGCGAATATAGTTTAATTAGCTTCCACTTGATATTACTTCATACACACTGCCCAACTCTGACCCAATGTCTGATCATATAGAATACATTACAAAAGAACTGGTCATCTGAGTGCTTTAAATATAGCTTTGCATTAATGTCAGGCATCATTTAGAGACAAGGCATTAAAAGTGTTATTTTAATGACTGAAGTGTGTTGGGTAGAAGAGGCTTGATCTTTATAGGAAGAACACTTTCAATTAGCTCTAAAATATTAAGTTGCTGGTACAACTGTATACTCTAATGTTATTTGGCTACAAAACATCTTATGAATAATACATTGCTAGAATCCACTTGTCTTATGATGTAACTAATACTGCTAATTTTATAACTGCCATGAATCAGTTAAAGTAAAAAATATTTTAAAACTTGATCATTTTTAATATCGAAGGCTTTTTCTTCACCCCCTTCCCCCAAAGTAATTTGTAAGGCTATAAGTAAGGTATGCACTGTCTGGCTAGTAAGATATTGAATAGGTTTTAAACACGATACGGCTATCTATCTTAAAATTTTAAGGGCATTTTTATTTATTTGTTTACATGGCGAGTATAAGATATTCTCCGTGGAAACAATTTGTCTCACTGCGGAAAGTGTGAAAATATGAGAACAAAAATAACTGTGTACTTTAATCCTACTGTTGTGTTTCTGGGAACTAAAAATGCTGCTGTTCTGGCTTTTACTCTCCTTGAATATGTCCCTGTAGCCTTATCTTTCCATTGTGCTGGCAACATCTTGCATTGGTTTGCATTGCAACATCTTGGCATTGGTTTTCGTGGCTGTGCATGTGTCCCTACCTTAAGGTGAGTGAGAGTCACATGGGTAAAAGCCCTGTGGTCCTTTAGAAATTATGCTGCTTTTTCCTGTAGCTAACCAAAAATCTGCAATTGCTTCATAGACTTCACAGGGGCTGCCTATACTAGGTGAAAACTAGAAGGTTCAGAAACACTTGAACGCTATGTGCCAACGTGAAACACTTGTCTCGTGGCTTGGGTGGCTTTAAAGGTCCTGTTACACAGCACCAAAGCAGCTGGATGAAAAGTGAAAAAGTCTGTTGGCCAGTCTAAGGTTTCATGCATCCTGACAGACGCCCCCAAACCGACTAATAGAGTAGGAACCATGGTTTTCATATAGGTAGGCCTAAGAAGCATACAGCATCTTCCATAACTCTCCTGGTGACTCTCATTGTCATCAGCGGCATTGGCCACATTTAACCTGATTAATTCTCAAATATATGAAAACTAGATTTATTTTCACGTAACTCTTGCTCCATGTAAGGGGGGGGGGGCGGGAAATGCTGAGGTTTATAGCAAAGAAGAGCCACACAAATGCGGTTTTTCAACTAGGTAAAGGAGGCTTTTGTAGTAGATTTCATGCAGCAGTTGGCATTGGCAGTATTGCAAAAAGAGATGTATTCTGTTGTGCTCTGTTTGATCAAGTGCTAAACCCGTGTGATCAATAGAGAGACAGATGTCGGGTGCAGATGGCGATGCCGTGATACCTGGGGCAGCGCGGGCCTGCCAGAATGACAGAATGGGAGCAAGGAAGAGCAGCAATGCAACAGAATGTGACAAATGAAATTAGGGTTTATCCTAGTCGATAATTTACAGCTAATACAAAGTGACAGAATTTTTCAGTACCCCGTATATTTTACTTCCAGTAATGCTATAGCCAATAAAAGCATATTTCATGCAACATAATAAAATGAAAGCTGTGGGGAAATATAGTCCAACCATTTTTTATTATGTTACAACTTTTAAAATTGATCCCTGAGAGAATACTAATAGCACACAAGTCTTGTTAGAGTAACGTCTAAAGGCATTTTATCTCCAACTTCATAGCGGCTCCGTCACCTACTTTCGTTGCATATTAGACACATAAGTTGAAGACAGATAACTCTGTACTGACCAAACTGCACGTGCTTTGCTTTAAAAGATATATTCAGAAAGAAATCTTTCAGTCTGTTTATAAAATTATAAAAAGACTTATCAATTTCAACTTAAATAAACATTTTAATTTTCTATATTAAAGGGAATGTTTAAGCAGTCACCTGTGTAATTAAAAATCAAAATCTAGGCACATATTAAAAATCTTCCTCCACATCCAGGCCAAAAAACATAGTTCATATATTTGGAATGTATTTTATGACTCTATAATTCAAAATACATTGATAAATACCCTGAAATGACAACTTTTGCCATGATGGTGAGTGAATCTGTTGATGTCCTATGGTGACTTAGCCAGATACCCTGTATTCTTGAACACACACATACACAACTCTGTAGTGACCTGCTACCAGCATGGGAATGGTATATGGTGGATGAGCAGAGCCATCCCTAAGCAAAGCTACATGGTGGGCCCTTTTCTTTTCATTCTCCTCTTACCTCCTTTGTTTCTCCTCCTCCTTCTGGGCTTCTGGTGTTCTGAAGCAATGCACGTCTGCAAAAGATAACTTCAAAGTACCGCTTATCAGCCTGGAAGCTTTGTCCCCACCCACCTCCCCATTATTCAAGTATTCACTGAGCAGTGGAGTCTTAGTACTCTTTTCCCAGGGCTTCTGTAACCATATCCAAATGAAACCCTAAAGTTGGAATGCCCACAGTCAGGGATTGTCTGATGGAAGACATGTTGGAAAGTATAGAAATTTCCCAACACCTACCCATATACAATAATGGACAGTAAGGCCCGTAACTGCCTGTGACACTGACAAATGCATATTAATAATATTAATAAGAGATAATCTGTGCTTTTAACAGACTTTCCTAAGTGCCTGCTTTGTAAATACCAAAGAAGACCCAAGACATATGCTTCAGTAGCAGTAATCACCAGTGTCTTTCATTGGCTTAGATGGGAACAGTCACAAACCATGGCATCAGTGAAGGGAACAAAATCATGACACCCACAGCGTTTCTGAAAATCTGGGGAGTCTTGCCTATCCAAGATAACACTTGGAGGCTCAAAATCACACACACACACCCCATTTATTTACTCTGCATACAGTGGTAGTTATTTTTGTATAACAGCGAGGCTAAATTATACTTGTTATCCATAGTTGTGTCATAATTCAAGCTAATCTTAAATATAGATGAACCCATGCTCTAAAATGAACATTCATAATTACTAAAAGTAATATCCTGGATAGTTCAACAGACATTATGCTTTTAGGTTTGCTATTTCAGTTCATTCGATTTAAAAAAAAAAAAATACTGTTCTGTTTTTTAGGAACCTCATTGTGAAATGTTAGAAACATTGATCAAAAACCTTAACTAGATCTTTAATAAAGGAGACTAGTTTCAATGTGCATTCCTTAGTTATTCTAATCTACCAATTATGAGAACTGTTATAGAAAGCACTCTTAACTCTGAAGGCTCACACAGAAATTACACCTCAGGTAGTTGCTCTATTACAGTATGAATGGATCATTCATTTTGGAAAACATCCACATCTGGGCCCAGAGTCTTCATAGGAAACTCATGCTTGACAGTGAAGACCTTCCTGGTCCGTATTAACAGGCTTCTCTTTATTTGGATCATGACATTCCCTTCCAAATATATTTTTAATATGCCATTTGATAGGAGCTAGTTGGAGATTAGCAAGGTTATAAGGTATTTAACTGGATTCTTACCTTTCTGTAGCTCTATTTCACACATGACAACGAGTAAGCTTAGGCTCATAGGAAACCATTTTATTCATTTTTTAAGCTCTAAAACCTCACCCGGAGTTGTCTCACGGTGGCAGTATTTACTGGCTTAGCATCATCACTTTACTCCATTTGTCAATTTTGGTCTTTGAATTAGTTGAAAGGAACCAAAATACTAGCCTTTTACTTTTAAAGATGAAGAAAGTGAGACTCAGAACAACTACGTGGATTTCCCACATTCTCAGTAGCTGTAGAAGAATCCAGTTTTCTTGACTTTGCCATCAAGGCCAAAGGTAAACAGAACACTTGCCAACCTGGGTTCCTTTGCTAGGGCAAGACTCCTCTGCACAATATCAGCCTCATACATTCTTCACGAGAACTCAAATCCCACCTCTTTTCCTAAGGCTTCCCCAGCTACTTTAGGCATAATGATTTTCTACTCCCCCAAACTCCTGTAACAAATGATGTTTGTATGATTCAGCTTGACATATGAATGCTCTTAATGACTGCCTCTGTGTGTGTGTGTGTGTGTGTGTACAGTAGTCTCCCCTTATCCAAAGGGGATACTTTCTAAGACCCACAATGGATGCCTGAAACCATGGGTGGTACTGAACCCTATTTATACTATGTTTTTTCCCTATACATACATATCTTGATAAAGTTTAATTTATAAATTAGGCACAGTAAGAGAATATCCAAATTGCCAGCATCACTACTCTTGCGCTTTAGGCCATTATTAAGTAAAATAAGGATTACTTGAACACAAGCACTGTGATACTGAGACGGTCAATCTGATAACCAAGACAGCTACTAAGTGACCAACAGGCGGGTAGTGTATACTGCAGGGATACACTAGACAAAGGGATGATTCACGTCCAGGGCAGGAGGGAGCAGGATGGCACCAGATTTCATCACGCTGCTCAGAAACGCACACAATTTAAACTTATGAATTGTTTGTTTCTGGAATTTTCTGTGTAGTATTTTCGGACCACAGTCGACCACAGATAACTGAAACCGTGGAATGCGAAACCATGGATGAGGGGGGACTGCTGTGTTCACTACGCAACTAAATAATAAGTTCTTACAGTCAAGGCACTCAACTTTATTTATTAATATCTTCAACTATAATCAGAGTACACATGGGAAAATGATGGATGCATTTATGCGTGAATGAAATCAACCATGAATTCTTTTCATTCATCGTGACCCTCTCTGCTTTCTTACCTTGCTTGTTGGTGGGAGCAAAGAGGATGCCTCCTTAGTGTTCCTGACCAATGGCAGGGATAATGACATTCCTCCATTTCACAGATCTTTATTGTTTGCCTACATGTGCTGGACATTCTGATAGGGTTTAAGGATATCATAGTGAACAAAATAGGGCTTATTTTCTGCAGCTCTGGAGGGTGAGACACTGATTGACTGAGCGAGGAAAAGGACAGTATCTATATCAAGGCAAGGATATGTTGCTTTTATTTCGTGGTACGTAATTTGACTTTTTTTTTTTAAAGCAAGCAACTGGGACTTCTTTAGTGGTAAAGATTATAAGAAGATGTATTTGAAAAAGCAACAAACCCACTTTAGAAAGGTCTTAGCACATTTCAAATCAAATTTCTAAAATAGGCAATAGACTCCAATTAAAAGCAAAAGCCAGGAATGGGGTGTATTATTCATGCCTGAGTCATACAGGCTTGAGCCCCTTCTCTGGGTTAGGCATTTTATGTGCGCTACACAATCCTCAGAACAACCCTAGGAAGTAGGAGTTATGACCCCATTTTACAGAAAAATGAACTGAGGCTTAGAGAAAATAAACAATGACCCAAAGCAACACAGTTAAAAAAATGACCAAATTATAACAGAACACACAACATGAGTTTGTCATCTTGACAGCCTTTTAAATTGTACTAAACTGTTTCATATTATCTCTGTTTCACCTGCCCCTATGTCAGAGGTTTTTTAAAGATGATGTGTCTTTGAGGGTGTCATGAACATTTCTTATGCAAGTATTCACTGGCATCTCAGTATACAGATCTAGTGAGATCTAAGGCCTAAGAGTCCCCCATAATGGGACAGGAGAGGAGAAAACTGCCACCCCTCTTTTATGAAGACAGGCTGAGCACTTTGAGGGAACAATCCATGTAATCTTTTACCCTCTGGGCTCCACGTGGCCTTGACCATAACGTGTGTTCCATGAATAGAGATTGAGTAAGTGTCTGAATAAATTAAGGACGAAAATTATCTCTTAGTTGCCAGCTTATGTTTTGTGCTACCAAATGTGACCAGGTAATGCTGGCCTATAAATTACAAATTCAGGAATAGAGGAAGTCAGGTTGTGCTCTGCAAGGTTTTTTTCATCTTTCTAAATTACTGCTCTTTTTATAAGCTATAGAGAAGCTAAGGAAAATTCCGTTATGCTTCAAGAATGCGGGGTGGGCATTTTCACTTCTGCACTGCTAATGCCTATTTGGACTCAAGATGACTTGACCCGCTGGTTGTATAAAAATATCTATTTCTCTGAATTCCCTTACAAGCCTTGGAGTATGGCTTCCTCTCTAAATAACATATTTAACTCAGAAAAGTGCAAGGCAATGGAAGACAGGAAACTACAAATTTTAACAGTATGAACATTTTGAAAAAAGTTACAGGGAGTTTGGTAGAATAACAATGATATCAAAAATATGAATTTTTTATTTGATCCCCAGCAAGAGAGTGGAAATTCAGTACATTAGTATAAGGACTGAAGAAAATAAATGCAATGAAACTGACAGATATAGTATAGGAAAAGTATTTAAGAAATGCTTTGAACAAAAATGTAAGTAGTAGATTCTTTTCGTGCTACTGCCTTCCATAAAACACATGTATTATGTATGTTAATACATAGCCCTTTGAAAGTCTCTTTGAAAATCAATTATGCTGCCATGCATGTCCTTGGCCTACTAAGAATATATGCGCTGATAAAATTATGTCCAAGATGGTGCAAGGTCTCAGGCTGAAATATTTAACTTTCCACAGTTTGGTAAAATTTTTAATACTCTGATGAGTGATAGCACACTGAATTTTTTCTTTGTAATGGAGATTTTGGTAACATGGGGGCCACAGAGTTAACACAAATCCTCCTCTCCAATAAAGACAGCCACCAAAGGTCCTGATTACAAGAGGGGGTCATAGCTCACTCTACTATCTATCCTCTCAAACCTTCATTTTGGTGTCACCTATATCATGTCAGACTGGCATAACTCCTTGTGAGTGGGCACAGTGCCAACATAACAGATGGCTCTGAGCTGGGCGTGCCAAGGGACCAGGATGTGCATCAAGTTCTACTATTAGAAGCGGAGTTTCTATCCAGGAGTGTTGTTCCTATAAATATTTTTGCACATTTATAGTTTTTGTTTTTAAAATTAATGCCCCAAACTATGTTACACACACATACATACACATACAATTGCTTTAGAATTTAAAAAATTAAATGCTTAACCAGATTTTGAATATAAACAAATCCAGACTTCACAGTATAGTGCTGATGACACATGATGGAATATTTAACCTGAGGTCAGTGTTTCCAATCTAGCTACACTGATAAAATTTAGAAAATATTTATGAACAGTATCTGTCATATTCATTTATTTATTGAACCAAGTTTTTTAAAATACCTATTTAAATTTCTCTAAGTAAATGAAATATACATATTTAAAGAAAATATCTACTAGAGCAAAAACTTAAAATATCACATCAGTCCCAATGACTTTATTTTTCCTTTTTCATAGCTTCACTTGCTCTATCCAGCTTAAAAAACTCAATCTCTGATCTAAAAAGCAAAGCAAAACAAAACAAAATCCCAACAATATGGGATTCTGTGGAATTACAAATATATGTAAATCCCAAGAGTTTTGGTGTTTGCAGCGAATACCTATTTTCTGGATTCCTACCATACAGAATATTAGCAAATGCAAATTTATTCCAAAAATGCAGCAGACAATAGAGGGCTGAGAGCTAAACAGGGCCAGTCTTCCTTGGGAATAACAGTCTGAAATCAGTGATATAAATCACTCCCCAAAAGGCAACCAGGGCCAACAACAGAGTGGCAAACAAAATGTGCTTTCTACGGCCAATGCCTTCTAGGACAATACTTCAAGCAGGTGATATTTTACAATCTGCCCTAGTTGAAGCTTCCAGGGAAGTCTCTGCCATTCCAGGTAAATAATTATCAGAAGAGAGCAAACATTTTTGAAGCACCTATTCCCTGCTCATCCCTGTGCCGTGTCCTTCATATAAAGTGATCTTATATAATAATCGCCTGAGAGTAGGCAGGATAATCCCCATTTTCCAGATGGGGAAATTGTGTTTTAGAGGGTTAAGTTAATTGCCCAAGGTCACACAGATGCTAGACATTCAGAGCTGACTTCCCCACCCAGATTTTTCTGATTTAAAAAATGTCGGTTCTTTGCTCTAAACATGATCATCTTTGATGACCTAGCAAATGGAGCCAAACCAATAGGCAAACTTGGTGATTCATTATGGGTTTAGGGGTTGTTCTTCTTATCTAAAAGAAGGGGGTCACAAACATCACGATCCTAAGAGCAAGTGTAGACAACCTGCCCAGCAGCCAGTTAACACTGAAGAGAAGCTTCTATTTAATGCAGAAGCAATATTGAACAGGAACTGAATGGTAAGCTAATTAGCTTCAGGGTCTGAAAATGGGAGGATGCAACTACTTGAGTGGGATATTTTATTGACCAAATTTTTAGCCTGTTGTCTTCTTTTGAGTCCTTTTAAGATTAATTGGTGAGTATCCAGGACTCCCTTTGATCTTCTGAAACTGTAAGCATGAGATACAGGGAACAGACAGAAGTACAATTCTTTGCTCTCTGCTATAGGAGCCAAACTTGAAAATTGCAGGGTTTTGGTGATAAAGCTAGACCACATTTAAAATTATTTATCTTGAGGAAAGTATGGATTTTGTGAAAATATTTGAAGACTTAGGAAATACTGTATATTTTTTTCACTAGAAATATGAATATAGCTGTAATATATATATATTCACTAGAAAATAATCAAAATCAAATTATAACAAGAATTAATTTTCAGAAACAATGTTATGCTAAATCTACTCAGGATTTTCACAATTTTCTAATATTACAATTAGAAGGTTAATAGATATTCCTTTTCTATTACCCTTAATTGTTACTTTTTTCAATAATTCACTGAACCAATAATTTTTTTTTTAATTCACTTTTTTCTTTTTAAAAAAAAAAAAACTCATGGTCTTCCATGGATTCAAAGAATGTTGTAATAAGTTAGATCGTGCTCAAGAACATGAAAGGGGGTAACTGTTTCATCCTTACACCCTTGACTCTATTATTTCTCTTGCAAAATGAAATGTGTTTTTTTATGATTTTTTTTTCTTTTAGTTTCAGGGTACACTGCTATACTTGATGCGATTTCAGGGTAATTTTATACAATTCTGTAAATGACTTAAGTGATGTAATGCACTGAGATACACTGAAAGGTGTTTTAAAATCTGTCATTTCCATTTAGAAGAAAACACGCTGAAGATTCAGTAAGCGTTTGAAGAGAAGTCAAATGTGTGCAGGGAAGTTTGATTTACCTGTCTCCACCTCTCTCCCTTTCCCTCCGGCTAACATGGGCTCTAGCTTTCAGAATTCAGAAAGACCTTTGATTTTAAACAGTTGGTACTAAGTTCTGTGTTTCATTTAAAAGCACAATTCTTACCGATTTCAGGAGCAACTAGGTGGTCAGTATACAACGTGTCACTTATGTCCCTTCTGAACACAGTTGATGCGATGGTTATAGGCTTTGTTTTATTTTATTTTATTTTAACATGAAGCATCCTTTCTAGGTCCCTGAATCATTGAATACGGACTTTGCTATAAAAATCACAATACCTGTTATTTTGGGGGTCTATATTTCTTAGTACTTTGTAGTTAACCAGTAGTACTTTCAAATTTACTAAAATAGCACCAATGCTAAGTTTAACCTAGTACATAAAGCAGGTTGTTTAGAATTCATATATCTTTTCTTTTTTTTTTTTCAAATCATTCAAGCCACTGTCAGTTTCCCCTTAATAAAGCTAATCTTCAGTTCTGCATTTAGCCACAGTATACCAGTACGATTCACGTTTTAATTCACTGTAAGATTCTAACTTTTCGTATTATTTCATTCTAGAGTTCCAGTTGCTTTACTTAATAAATTGTCCTTTCATCTCATGGAGACAATTGCATTTTACTTTTCTAATGAAGCTTGTGTTATTGTAGCCAAGTAAATGTTGCACCAAATGGTAGAAGAAATCCCGAAGGGAAGCATGCTTTTCTCCACAGAGGTTGGAAAAAACAGCATAATTCATTTTTGAGAGTTAGCAAGCAGTTTGTCCCTAAATGCCTACTTCATACCATTATTTTATTTTGCATTCTGAGATATTTTGTGATGGTAAATGTATGTTCAAGGTTCTCTGAGTTATTTCTAACAACTAACCAGTTAAATAAGTTCATGTGGCCTTTCTTCAGCAGGCAGAATTTACAATAGGAGCAAAAAGCATGCAGAATGGCTTCTTGTTTTCTGATGTTTTGGGCACACATTTTGGTTCTCTTATTTACGCTTTCATAATTTGTCACCGGCATTTCTGGAAATTAATTTTCAAGGGGCCTCATTGCAATTTATTTAACAATGAGTGAAAACGTCACCAAAATCTCGGTAGTTGAACTGAATGTGAAAGAAGTCAGTGGTTTAAAATTATATTCTATTCTGTGTGTTGTATTTATCTTTAAGGCATTTATCGCCACAGTTTTATCTAGTTTGAGTTAAAGAAGGGATTAAAGATGAAGTGTAGAACGTGGAGGGGGAAAGAGGAAGTCTAATCCAGAGATAGAAACTTGGAAGATTTGATCTGTAGTCATAACCAGCATTGATTTATGAACAGTCCTGTTTTTTGTTAACCATTAATGTCAAAGCTTTATAACCTCTCACTCATCTGTGTTCCCTCCCCAGATTTTACTTGTACGTACAATTGAATGTTATCTGTTGAGATCAGCTTGAGTCCTCACAATCAAAAGTGATAGCCAGGATGACGCTTTACTGCTAGGATGTCATGAATAAATAGCTTGCGTTCCCTCCTGTAGGCAATGGAGAGCCATTCAGAGATTTTAATTGAAGGTGGGAACAGGATCAAGTTTGTGCATTAGCCATGCGTTCATGCAAAAGTGTGGAGGACAGATTGGAAGAGCATAAGACAGGAGGTAGGGAGATTAACCATTGTGAGATAGATTTGACGGGGTCTGAACTGGGCGAGCGTCACTGGAGGAGGAAAAGGGGAGAGAGATTTGAAAGATACCTTGGATACAGAATTGGCAGGATTTAATGATGGAGTGGCTATGAAGCGTGAGGACAATGAGAAATCTAGTGATTCCAGGATTTTGAGAAGATCATCAGACTCACTCAGGAAAATCCATTTCTCAGACCCATAAATCTGATCGGAAGATGAACACTAGGCCTTTATAGATTGTCAGTATTGTCAGTCATCTTCTCAGACCAAATTCCTGGCTCACTGTTAAATGTGTGGCTGAAATCAGCCATTGTGCAAAGAGCTCAAACACTGGCCTAAAGAGCTTAGAAATAATGGATTTTCTTGATGGGTGATAGTTTAGGAAATAATCAAGCAATTATGAAATGATCAATAGTAAAAATACTAATAAAAGTAATTCATATCAGAGAAGCCTATTCCACCACACATGAAACTTGGCCTCTGTTGTTGTGACAGAGCAGCTATTTGCAGGGATTTGAATATAAAGACACAGATACAATGATCGTAAGCCTAATGCATATCTGTGGTTTTAAAGCTGTGGGGATGGGAGGGGGGGCAATCTGGAAAACAAACTGGTGTAAAGATTTCAAGAGATGTACAATGTACTTCTCCTTCTGTTTACAAAGCATGATTTGATTTTACATACTGTCCTGTATAGTGACTTTAAAATTATTAAATGAGAAAACATAAATAAATAAATAAATAAAATTATTAAATGAGAACTGTAGCCAGCAATGCATGCAAAATATTCCTTCATTGTTGTAAACTACAAAAAGTTTGCTTTTATGCAAAGAGAATGCCATTGTAGAATTTTAAAAGGCATAGAAATAAAAGGCCCAGGATTGGAGTGATTTAAACAAACTCACTAGAATATAGTAGATGATTAAAATACAATCTATAATTACATTACACTGGTATCAGGTAAGGATAAAAGCCTATAAATACACTGGGGTCAGGGTAAGCATAAAAAATGAAACAGTTATTTGAATAATCTGAGATCAAGTTGCAGTAATTAAAAACGAATGTATTATTAAAATGAAGGAATTAGGTTACAACACTCCTTATATGAAAATATTATTGTGACAGGCTGAAATAAGTTGGAAATGATTTTGATTAAAAAATGGGTAAAGGAATGTAATAACTTTCACTGGGGAAAAATAGACAATCAGGGAATATCAAAAAAAATTTTTGGCTGACAGATGAGAGACTAAGAGAGGCTAGCTGTTCAAATGCTTTTTGATATCTTAAACTTCCAACAGTTAAGCTTCTGTTGCTATTTTATTAAAAGATTTAATTTCTCAAATCATTCAAAGGGTCCAGTTTCTTTCCAAAATCCCTTTCTCTTTGCTTTTATAAAAGCAATATTTTTATAGTTTACAACAATGAAAATATTTTGCATGCATTGCTGGCTACGGTTCTTATTTAGCAATTTTAAAGTCATTATATAGGATGGTATATAAAATTAAATTGTGCTCTGAAAACAGAAGTTCTCTCCTCTCTCTCTCTCTCTCTCTCTCTATATATATATATATACACACATATATATTCACATTTATGTTTATATTTATGTAAATAGTTTTTTCCTGCAAAAATGTACACAGGCCTGGGGAGAGGGGAGGGCTGTTTTTGATTACTTTAACATTTCTTATAGGATGTTATTTTGAGGGAAGTATGAACATTTTGATTTACCTTAGCATAAGCATCGCCAGTTAAATATGCAATTGCTTATATCATTTATTGAGGAAAAACATGCCTCAATGAGGGAACATACACACACATCCGTGTCCTCCTTCCGCTTAAGGGTGACATTTCATTTGCATTGTATTCGAGGATTTGTACATTCATCTTCCATTATTATTTGCAGACACTGCACAGTTAAATCCATGTGTATTATCCAAAAAATAAAATCATCTCCTAGATCTAACAACATCAATACCACCATGTCCTGGGAAAGTAGGAACATCTATTTAAAGCAGAATGGATTTTTAACAATTTATGAAGAGATGCTCCTCAAAAGAAGGTGGCATAATGTTTTTCTTAGATTTTTTTACGATTACATGGGGGAGTTTAGTTACTAAAGCGAGAGAACATATTTTAATAACATATTTTACATAAATTACTCCCCCAAATTTCATACAATTAACTAATTTTTAAATCTAGTGAAACAAAAAGATGCTATGAATACCTATTAATCCCTTTATATCTTGTTAGTGGATAGACAGGACTCCTGTTACTTCTCCACTGTTTTAAACCTGGAAATGTATAAATATTTCTAGAACCACAGAAGCATCTCTTTATTAATTCACTAAGGTAATTCACTACCTCTTTCCCTCCCTTACGATATCATTAGTCATTTACAAGATGTAGAATTTGAAAGAGTGATGTTATATCCACACTGCACATTTGAATTACACCCCCATCATCAAGGCTCCCTCCCAAAGGGATAAGGATCTTTTGTTGAAGCTGACAATTATGAGAGTTTTTCTGTGTTTGTTAAACTGATGACTTGTGTTCTCTTTAACTAGTTGAGGGGCTGCACAACAAAGAGCTTTGCAGTGAGACAGCTTCGGTTCTAGTCCCATAATTTAGAATCTCTATAAATGTGAATTATTCAACTCTTTAAACCTTTATCTCAACGAATATAATGATACCACTAACCTCAGTTATCTGGAGAAAAAAATGATGTCATAGTAAGGGTTTAACAACTACTAACGCATCAAGTTATGAGCTACATGTTAATCCTACAGCAGTTCTATACTGGCAGACAAGTTACTCTCATGTGAAAAACAAAACACACACACTCACTGGCAGTGTGACCTTTGACACGCCACCTAACTCCTTGGAGCTCTATTCTCTTCATCTCTAACAGGCGG
Organism: Aethalodelphis obliquidens; assembly: GCF_003676395.1. Classification (NCBI taxonomy): domain Eukaryota; kingdom Metazoa; phylum Chordata; class Mammalia; order Artiodactyla; family Delphinidae; genus Aethalodelphis; species Aethalodelphis obliquidens. Next base: position 15,171,232 of record NW_020837983.1, read on the forward strand.
TCTAGAAGCCCTCCGTGTTTCCTACCAGTCATAAATATTTACAATCTTATGAGCAACATTCAATGGAGTAGGATCAATACATGCTAGAGACGTCTTATCTAATATCTTTTATTTGGGAAGATGAGGGGAAAAAACCCAGGTTTCTTTCTCCAAGGATAGTTTGTCATCTATTGGGCTTTTCATGTTTTCAGTGGATTTTTATATTGCTTTACTTTACAGCCTCTGAAAAACTGATTCAGCCACAAAGGAAACATGGTCATTTATGAAGCACATATTACTTTGTGCTGAGCTAGGTTTAGCTACTCATGCGATTCAAGATAAAAATCAGGATGTATCGTGAGTTTATTTCAGCCACTCTTTTCCTTTGACTCACTCTCTGATCCCCCCCAGGTCCCTTCTTGGCTTCACTGACCACTTCCTGGCCCAAGTATAACTTCCCACTATGGGATACTTCAGAGAGTCCGATAAATGACTCTCTGATGTATGATAAATAGAAGAATGATAAATTCTTCTCTAGAGTAAGAATTCTGTCTTTTTCTTCTCTCTTTGCCTTCCCTCTCTTCTCCTTTTTCTTTGGGAGGTCAGAGAAGGGGGGGATCCATGTTTCTGACTCTATTACCATTTTCCTTATGTGAGAACTTTGTTGGTTCTCAAAGACTAAAATCCAAAAATGAGTCTCAGTCTTGAGCTCTTATTTTTATACTGTATCTCCTTTGCCTGTCTTTTCCTCTTATCACTACTTATAAAACATTACCACAGTGTGTCCTTAGCCTGACCCTCCCTCTGTTGAAATCCTTTTAAAGCCTTAATTATATCCTGTCTTGACGTTTTCAGTTCCTTCTTCAGCAATCTTCCACTCCCTAAAATTTTGGCTATACTGAACACTTCAACTAGATCATTCTGTGGGACCCTTTGTGTACAGGAAAAAAATGTCATAACTTCAACAATTTATCTCCTTCTTTTACTTTCATTTTTAATCGAGATATAAAGAAAGATAACTCAATCTGCTGTACCTTCCTTACTTGTATTAAGAAAAATGTATTGAAAAAAACGGTTGATTCCCTTTTTTTCTCCCCAAATTCCACCTTCATTTTCTGTTTCCCTTTTTCTTTATATTTTAATTTTTATCAGGCTGAAGGTAGAAGAGGTAGAAGGTTGATCTTTTAACTATCCTTAATCTAGTAAGTTTAGAGCTGAAAGAGTGGTTCATGAAAATATTGGAAAGAATTACATCAGGGATTTGCAGAATTCTAGCAGATTTCCTTTAATCATCTTCTAGGTGCCCGTAACAGTGCTTCCCTCCTATAACTAGGTGCCCTATAACAGTTTCCTTGTGATATGTAATTGACTTTGCAGGACCATTCTTTGCAGAGAGATGAGCCATGCAGACGATGCATTGTTGCACCACACAGAGAGTAGGTCTTCAAACTTACAAATACTTACAAAAAAATAAGAGGAAGAAGAAGATATTGGGTATTGATCTCAGAGAAGATAGGTGAACACAAACTAGGGCCACAGGACTTTCTGCTCAAAAATATATGTCCAACTCCTATTAAAATGGCAGCTCATGTCCAAGGATCTCTCTGTTCTTGTGGGTGAAAATGAGATCACATAGTAAATGTTTAAGAAATGTTAAACAATAAGCCGTAGTTTCAGTTAGGCTTTTCAGCTCATAACTAGACCATAGAGGATACTTTATTACCTGAAGTTAACCTAAATTAACTTTTCCATTCTCCTGAATAATATCTGAATGATATCTTGACCACTCTAAACCATTAAAAAAAAAGCCCCATTTAGAAATTCAAGACCAAATGCAACTGTAAAGCAAAAGCAATCAAAAGAACATTTAAAAAAAAAAAAAAACCCACTCAGATGATAAGGAAGGTGTGACTCAGAGACATAGGTAGCTGTGGTGAATTTAAGTGAATACCACTCAGGTCAGAAAGTCAGTCGTAAAGCAACACCCATCTCCATGCCCTTCATCTCAGAACCCATTTCCAGATCACTCTGGGACTCAGTGCTTTGCTTACTCCCAGCCTCCCTGTAATGCAAACGATCAAGAGTGAAATGTATTTCTTACCTGGGCATCGGTAAACAGAGCGAAATATTTTGATGTAACAGTTGTGATGTCATCCAAGTCCATTTTTCTGATGAACTTCTGGATGAGCGGCCCTTTTGAGTGTAATATTCTGCACTTCTCTCTGCACTAAACCGCACCCTGATGTCAGTGCCCGACATGCAGTGTCATCCATGAGGACAGCCTCCATGAAGAGGATCCCTCCGCTGCCTCCCCCGTGTTCTCTTTTTTCTTTTACTTGAGAATCATACCTAAAGGTGACCGATGAAATGTGATATAAAACATATCTTTTACCAAATCCTGTCACAACAGAGTCCAACTAAGAAGGATCAGGGAAACACTGAGAATCAAGACTTTTATTCTTAAAGGCGCTGATAACACTACATTTTTCTATAGCCAAAGGACACTTGTCTGAGGATATTTGCATCTCTTTGGGGATAAAGACAATGTATTTTATTATTAATCTTACTGAAAACAATGGACACACTCTCGAATATAGCATTGACCCTTTTGTGCAAATTAATGCACAGTAAAATTTATCATTCCAAGCTGTACAATAAAAATGGAACAGAAGCCCATGCAGTCTTAGAAAAATCAGTTGGCTCTGCTTTTATCATCACACGAGCAAAAATTTGAGATTTTGCAGCTCATTCCCCTAAGATCACCCACTCATCTGCAACAGCCTTGGCAGGAGGCCACCGTGCCTTCCACACTGCCCTTCCTAACTCGACTGTCAGGGGCCGACCTTGAAAGATGGATTTTCAAAGCACTGGGCAGAGCCACAACTCCCTTTCTGTTTGTAGAGTTACAGTGATGTGTAGCCCCATTTCATCCTTTGAAATTATACGATGTGCTATTATGTTGATAGAGCTCGTTTTTAATTTCTTCATTTTATTAGTGCTAATATAATTTGTAAGAAATGATAAATGTTCTTCAACGGTAATAAGATTATATGGGAGCTAGAGTGTACATATTCTAAAAAATACATGTTTTAAGTATTAACAGATCTTACAAGTGATGGTGGGATGCAACATGATGTTTATTATGAAAATACAATAAACCCACTGAGTTTCAAACCCACCCAGTGGATTTCAAACCCACTCTCCACTCAGTTTAATGAGACTTTGCCTAGAAATTCAACAGTTGAAACCTTTAGAGTTTAAGCCTCAGTGTTAAGCAGCTCTACGACTGGGACTCTGATCCAGGTCTTCCACTTAAGAATGACAAGGACTGAGACTATCGTATGACCATGGGTACCTTTGCCATATGCAAGGCCAAATTAAAATCAAGTGAATGAAAGCACTCATTGACAGAATGGTAGTAAGAGGTAGGAGAAGGTGAGTGTAGAAGGATTTATGAGGACACTTAGGTAAAATTCCTTACACTCTTTATCACTAGAGGGAACGAAATACTGCTAGTTATTACTGCTAGTAATGGTGAGTGTGAAATAACTAAGACTTAAAGTTTGAAAGTTCAGAGCAAAGTTTTCTCCTAAGTGGAGGAGGAGAAGGCAGGCAAGAGGAAAGGAGAAAAAAAAAAACATAAGGACATCATTTCAGACAGATATTCTACAGGGTTATTTAGTTTTTGGGGGTTTTTTGTTTCCCCGGGTTTATTTAGTTTTACACGTATAATCACCTTTACCATTCAAAGCTGTTTTTTTTTTTCTTTCTTAGCGCAAACACATAATTCCGCATAACATTCAGAGGCAATACATGTGTCTCAGTAATCAGCAAATAGCTATTCAAAGAGTTTTATTATAGGACTTTAAAACATCCGTGATGCAGGTTATAAACCCGTTCAAAAATAAGTCCCTCACGTACTTCATTTTAGAAAGTGAGGTGCTAATAAAGCACAGTAATGACAGTTGTCTACTTTTAAGCAGGAAATTCATTTGGTGAGTTTACATTATACTTCAGGAACACATTCTTCTCCTGTTTCGTCGGGGAAGGTTACAACTTTATGCTTTGTTATCTCGACACAGACACGCGAGTTGAATTCAGTGCCATTTAGATGAGCATCAGACAGCCTATAAATTACCACAAAGTTGTTTATTCAATTAACAGAAATCTTTGGCGATTATAAAGCTTGTTATATCAACTTCACATTTAGGATGAAATAGAATTAAGTAAATAATGCCTATCTTTTCTCCTGGCGGGGCTCTTAGAATGCACCGAGCGCCATCTGCTGGTGATTAGTTTTTCAAGATTATTTTCTTACCAAAACTCATCAGTGCAAATGAAGACCAGGTACACGAACGTCAAAATAGAGATACGTGAAGACAATCAAAGGGTATCCATGCACTATAAATAACGCTCATTTCACATGAAAGCATTCTATTATAGTCCATCATATAATAATTCTAAAATTTGCCTTAGGATAGAGACCCAGCAACACTTCAAGTAAGAAATAAGCTGTTTCCATATTTTAGAATAGACCGTCATAAAAGTTTTAGCCCGAGAAGCAATAGCCATTAAGGTTTTCCGTGTTCACGTAAATCATGACATGAACGTATCCATCTGGTTCGAAAAAATTAAAAACTTTAAAAACAAGCAAATGAAACACCATAGTACCACTTCATTCTGTATATTTGGAAGCAGTTAAGGAATATAAAAGCTTAACCTTAGTCCCCTTTAACCTTAAATTATAAGTTAAATTATGTTATAACGTCTTTGTTAATTTTGTAAGACGTTATAAATCAACATACTTAAACATGTTCACTCTTACTCCGTATCTTATTAATTTTTAAAAAATCTGTGACCAAAGAATCTAAATATCTTGATAAAAGCCTCAAAGGTAGGATAAGAAGGAAATATAGTACTTCTAGAAAGAATTCTACTTCACACAGTGTTTTTGAAGATTTTTGTGTTAAAATCTATGTCAGATCTTTGTTCTGATACTTGGTGTCTCTGAAATTCGAGGAACATAGAAACATGCGCTTTTGCCTGCATTTCAGGTCCTCCGTAACCCATGCAGAGAAGTAGACCCACTGTTCCCCATTAACTTTGTCTCCAGACCAGGCACAATGAGACCCAGGTGCATGAGTGTCCATTTCCACCATTCCTATGGAAGCAATCATTAGTTCTGTTACATTTAACAGTAGATTGTAAAGAAAGATAATTTCCTACGGGAAAGCTCTTAGAAAAATGAAATAAAAATGTAAACATTATTTTAAATTATGTTATAATAAGAAAATCTGACAAAAATTGTTATCCCCAGAATTTGAACCTTAATAACAGGAATTGGTCATTGTACATCATAATACGTAGCCTATCAGTAGATTTATTGAGCTCTTACGGAGGAATAACATGTTCTCTATAAAGGAAAAATTTCTTAAAAAAGAACAGCAAAAGGATATGAAAAAGCGTAGTGTGTATGTGCGTGTGTGTGTGTAATTTTAAAGTATCGACATGAGGGCAGTTTGTGTGTGTGTTGAAGACCATGGTTTTTTTTAATAAATAATATATTTTTGAAGAGAAAGTTAGAGTGACCATACTTTGAGCAAGCATGGAATGATGTTAGCCGTTCGGAAAGAGGTTTCCAGAAAAACACAGTGTGAAGGAATTTAACCCCTTTTCCTAGTTTCTTCCTTCCGTGGGTGCATCCGGTCAGCACCTGAGGGACAGTATTTCTTTTAAGAACAAGGAGTTTTTGACCATTCGAACCCACTGTTATTGAAACCCATCTTCTGGGAGGAGATTTCAGGCAGAGCATCCCTAAGGGCTTGTGGCACTAGATCATGGAAGCCCTCCATCTGTGGTGCAGACAGAGGACCACAAATGCAGGGCCCCCCGCCAGCTCCTTGGCACTTCTGCCCCTTCATCTACCTGGCCTTGCAGGCGCCTGTCAGCCCTGCAACACCCCTTCAGAGGAGTCTACACTTTTAAACTGACTCCCTGGAGAAGTTTCATGAGCCTTCTGGAATTTAAAAAAAAAAAGCAAAACAAAGAAGTGTCATGGAAATGGACAAGCTGAAGAAGGAATAGAGAGGTTCACTCCCAGGCTGGTGCTGCAGGGGCTTTCCTCAGGAAACTGCGATGGATATTGCAGAGAGCCATGGAAAGAGGAAAGAAAGAAATTAAAAACAGCCTCCTGTAATGAACTTGTATAATTTATTCCTCTGCAAAGCAGTAGGCACGATGTTTCATTTTCTTTCCCCTCCGCACTTTCTTTCCCCCTCCACCTAATTTCTGAGCACTCCCAGGCTAGACAAGCAGGAACATTCAGCATACCCAGCCCAGGAGTCATAAAGTGAGGAACGCGCTCAGGTGATTCAGAAACTTGCACGTTGTGTATCTTGGTGGAGACTTCCTCCCTTCTGCTCCTGATTGCTGATGAAGAATGGTGTTTTCATAGACAGATGGTAAAGACAATTACAGTTAGGGGCTCAGCTGAGAGTTACATCAGTTTATTGCAAATTATTAACTGATACATGCTTTTGTTTATAAGCAGAGTCTTAAGCAGCTTTGTAATCAGTTTATCAGCAGCAGTGGGAATCTTGACAGAGCGCCTTTGGGGTGAAATGTCACCTCTGGGCTAGTCATTTAAAGTCATGATGGTCAGGCAGCCAGACAGTCTGATGGGCTACCTCACGGCACCACGGCGAGCTCCTGCAAAACCAGGGCGCAGCCCACCTTAGACTAGAGCACAAACCCCACGGATGCTGAAGAGTCGCCATGAGCAAACGTTTTCCTGTTGAAATCCCATAAAAGCATCGTATCTATTTGCCTAAACCTTAGATAGGATACCTGAGTTTCATGACCTTCAACACATCAGTTCAGCAGACTTTCCAGGCAGTGCTGAATGCCTTCTTATTCACAGGGCAAAACTTTCTGCACCTACACTTCAGCAGACATCCGGAACTGAGCACGGGGACACTGTTTACTTTTCTGAAAGGAGCTTCACGTGCCTCTTAAATGGGAAAGGAAAGTATCTCAGTGGAGACATTTTTCTTACAGAAAAAATATAAATTCTGTGGGGAGAATACACACCATGAGCTAAAAGAACTGGTGGGGATCGGTTACAGGTTTGGGCCTCGGAAGGCCCTCTGTGATAGGAGGGGAGTTTAGAAAACGCACTGGTTTAACCGGGCTGGCTTTGATTTCCTTGTCCATAAAATGGGACAATAGTATTTCCTATTTGTCACACAGATAACTCCTTGGGATTCATGAGGGTGTTCATGTTTCTTTAGTCTGAGTTCTGCTCAGACCAACGTTATCTGTTGAATTTATGCTAAATAATACAGCATATAATATTTAAAATGACAATTTACAGATGACGTTCTTAAGCTCGTTTACAAAATACTTGCTGAAAGAGGGTGCTTTCAATTTAGCATTTTTGCAATAAAGCATTATCAATATTTATTAGTGTTTTTTGCATTGCCGTAAGGACCTAGTTTAAAAACCTGAGATGTTCAAAGATATATCCTTGAAAAGATTCACTTGATCATAAGCCAATAAACAATTCATGTCTTTCTAATTTACTTTCACTCTAACAAAGTAAATTTTGAGCTTAATCAAAACAAAAATATTTATTATATATATAAATAATCATATATAATAGCTCCTAAAATAGTCATTTTTCTTTGCACCTACTATTAATTTATATGTTTTTATTTCCTGGTTTGCAAACAAAACTTATCAAGCTAATTGGACATGAACTCCTGAAGTCAGAAGCCAGGTTTCATAGCTGGAATTAGATATTCCATATCCTCTAAAATATTGACATAATCCAGGAAAGTCTTTGGAAATATGACTCCAGCTGATAAATTTTAAATCACATGTATCATATGTGTAAAAGCAAAATCTTTCTTCTCTTAATCTCAGAAATATGGTTAAGTATGTCTATTCACTTATCTCTGACTTCTTTCTAATTCTGAGTTTCTCAATTGAGTTCCTAAAAGCATCAGAATAGAGTAAATCTTATTTAAACTGACCACATGATTCAGTAAAGTTTGTAATTTTAATGTTGGGTTGACATAAGCCTACTTAAAAATATTTGGGAGAAAAACAGAGTGTGGTGTTTTATTCTCACGTCAACATTCAGCACACAGTATTCAGTTCCCAATTTTCCAGTTCTTAAGCAATTAAATGTTCTGTTGACATCAGAGGAAAGGCTGCCTACAGAAGAGATGAAGAATGAAAAACCTTGATATCTTAAATTGTAAACTGTGATTTAACATAAAGAGCATAAAAAGTTGCTTTTTTGTTTTCTATAATCAAGTTAACGAAGGATGAATAGTGCATTCGGCAAGTAATTCTGCCATGCGTCCATCCCTCTTGACTGGAAAAGGCAAAGAATTTTTTTTTTTTCTAAATCCATTCTCTTCTTTGGCCGAAAAAACCAAAGGCACACTCTAAAGTTGCTGGTCAAGTCTGATTTTTTTTCCTCCTTCTCCCAGGAACTGCTAGGATGTTCTATAAAAAGATGTCAGGAAAGCCAGCATGGGAAAGTTAAATGCCCCCAAATGCCCTGCATTGCCTATAAGTACAAATGAAAAATGTTAAAGATTATTTAAAAACAGGAAAGACCTTTTGTAAAATGCTTTTGATTTATTGCTGTGTATTGTGCAGATCTTTATCAATTATTCTCACTCTATTTTATTCAAAAACTGTTGTAAACTATGAGTTGGCATGTTGCTGCATACGGAAGAAAAGCATTAATCAACTCTAAGTAAACAAGTGCAGAGATCTCTCTAACAACTATGAAGTAGTTAATACATTTTTAAGCAATTTGATTCTAGAAAGGAGGTCTAAAAGAGTAGTGCTTAATTATCTGGACTCCTCTGTGCTGGGCTCCCTTTTGATTGTATTAATGAAGCAGCTGGCCCATTGTTTCCCTTTAATTCCTCTATTGTTTTAAGAATATGTCACAGCTCTTTATTCTTTTATCAGGTGCTGTGCAGGAGGACCCACACAATACCTCATATTCCTACTGTATTTGCCAATGCACAAAGAAACCTCCACAGCGGTTTGCAAAGAAGGGGCACACATAATTTATAAGTTCTGTTCCTTGCACTACTCCACTGTCAAGAATTTCAACAGTATTGGATTGGAATTCATTATAAAATTGCTATTAAACAATGTGGCTGCATATAGATATAGGTACTGTGTGAACATCCCCACCCTGAGATCTAGGTAGTATCACCTGCGATGTTGCAATGGGACAATTATTTAGCTTTTAGGGAATTATTTTGCCCAATCCCTTCCCAGTTGTGAAGAAACTAAATTTCATAAGTGGGCATGATGTTGGATTTTCAAATTATTTAGGTAAAAAAAAAAAAAAGAAGTTAATGACAGAACAAGTAAGTATTCTTGTTTCCTCCAACTCCAGAAACAATGTCTGTGTGTATGAGTGTGAGTGAGTGTGTGTGTGTGTGTATGTGTTAAACAGCCCATTTATTCCCCCAGAGAACGGCTTTAAATTACCTTAGTGTGCCTAAGAGATATCATGGTTTACTCTATAGACCAATATGTAATCTTTATTAATTGAGCTCTGATCAACTGACCATCTTCTTCTTGTATTTTACACATGTGAAGGAAATAGACTTTTAGATTAATGCAGAAATATCACTGTACATCTTAAGAAATCAAACTGCTGTTAACAATTTAGTATATAACATTTTATGCCAAAGCTACTTAAAAATGCTGGTTCATTTATAAGTCGTTAACTTTTCTCCAAATTTCCATGGAAATCACACACAAAAAAATCACCCATGGTAAAAATCTCAAAGGTCTGATTCACATAGACTTTCTCTTTTTACACACATGGCTTTTTTCTTTGTTTTTCCCCTGTCAAATGTCTGTATTTTTAGAGGCTGTTTTCATTGATTTTTTTCCCCCTAGTGTCCCCAGTCTAATAAAGAGAAATAAGACTTAATGACTTAATGCTATGTAGTAAAAGTTACTAACTTCAACTTTTAAAATATCCTTAGAAAAGCCATTAGAATAAATTAGTATTGAAAACCACCTATTTCCTTTTGTATTGTTAGGTGAGTGTGTATGGGTTTGGTTTTTTTTTTTTTTTTTCTGAGCTTAAACTTTCAAACTGGTATCCCTATCTATTCACTTGAGGCTCTTTATCCTTGTACATATTGAGGCAGAGTAATACAAAATCTAAATGTGATTTAATTGGTTCAATTTGCTGTATATCTTTATGCTAAGCTTAGGTCCGTATCTTGATGAGCCCAGATGTAGTTGTGCTCAAGGTTTACAGCTTCACGTTGCTTGTATTTCCTTATTTTTACAAAGCAAGCGTCTATCAATCACACAGATAAATTAGAAAGAAACATGTATAGACGTAACACATGGAGAAGATTTTTCAGCGTGCCATGTAATTATTAACCTGATTTTTACCATTGTAAGGAAGCATGAATTGCAGATAGCATGGACGAAGTTAAATGCTTTTATACTGGATACATTTTGCTTATACAGAACTCTATAGGTATGGTCGAACAATATAATTGAAGCTTTGTCAGCTCTGTAACCTAGCAACAGATAATACTGTTAGGTTACTGAATTGCTCCTGGTTGACAAGTAGGGAGTATTTTTGTGTTTATCATGTTTGCTAATGATGGGATCCTTTCCAAAAGGCTTGTCTTAATCTTAATTAGAGTTTATCAGCAGAGGTCTGCATGACATTGTACAGACACTGATTTCATAAATAATAAAAAGTGCAAGTGAAAAATTTGGCAGGATGGGGAGATACTTAAGGCTACCGCTTCTAGTAAGAGGAGCGTGAATTTCCAAAATACAATCAACTTTGAACTGTGACTTTATTCTTTATTATCAAAACTTGTAGTACACTTCACTGCAGTTTTGACAGCAATTATGAGAAAAATTTATAAGCTTCCTGTTAGGAACCATATCTGTTTGTACAAGAACTTTGATCATAAACATTACTTAGAACAGCAAGTACATGTTTTTTCAAGAACGTCAAGGTCTTTGAGGTTATTACTTTCTATGGAACCTTGAATGTATTTGCCCTTTATACGTGAAGGGAGTGGTGTGTGGGTGTGGAGCGTGGGGAGAGTGACTATGTTTGCAGCACAAGAGGCAAAGAGAGAATCCTAAAATAACCTTTCCATTTGGTAGACTTGAGGAAGGTATCAGATAGCTGCTTCAGTGCCTGATGTCATTTGATAAAGACTTCATGCCCATGCAGTAGAAATGTGATTTTTTTTTTTGCTCTGGTTTATACAATATGATCTTTCACAGTTTTTTGAAATGTTATTGTTCATTTCTAATAATAAGTTACACACCTTCAAAATAATAAAGAATTAAACATTGTAAAACCAAATACAGTTCACAAATTTACTAACTTCCTAACTGGTTTATTCAGTTGAAGGACGATGCTAAGTCATTATATCCTTTACCTGCCTTTCTACACCTTTTCACTCATCATGCCCACATTCTTCAAATATTATTCAAAGCTATGTTCAGTTGTCATTTTCTGAGTTTTGGAGTGGACATCTCTCTACTGAATTGTTTGAACAAGTCTATGAAATATTTGATTATCAAAAGAGACCTTTTTGTTCATAGAGTTTCACTCTCTCTACCCTATACAAACTACAGATAGTTTACCCTTATGCCAATGATCCTTAACTCTAGAGGCATATGAAGCCTTTCGGGGAGCTTCTAAAAAATAGTGAAGCCCAAACTTCACTCCCAGTGATTTTGATTTGATTGATCCAGGGTAGGACCCAGAAAGCAGCGTTGATTAATAGCTCCCAGGTGTGGGCTTCCCTGGTGGTGCAGTGGTTAAGAATCCACCTGCCAATGCAGGGGACATGGGTTCGAGCCCTGGTCCAGGAAGATCCCACATGCCGCGGAGCAGCTAAGCCCGTGTGCTACAACTGCTGAGGCTGTGCTCTAGAGCCTCTGAGCCACGACTCCTGAAGCCCGTGCGCCTAGAGCCCATGCTCTGTGACAAGAGAAGCCATTGCGATGAGAAGCCTGCTCACCGCAACTAGAGAAATCTCGCTCGCAGCAATGAAGACCCAACACAGCCAAAAATAAAATTAATTAATTAAAAAAAAAGCTCCCAGGTGAATCTACTGTGCAGTCATGGTTATAAAGAATTGTGATACCCTTTTAGTGTCCAGCTAAACTTGGGCAAATGCTACATCCATATTTAATAGGTGTGGAACGTTTAGAATAGTACTTGGCACATAGTAAGTGCTTTTTAAGTGTAAGCTATTAGTCATGTTAGAAGATAACCTGACATTACTTCCACACCACAAAGATTTACATTATTCTCCACATCGTGGCTATGCATTTTAAAGCTATGTCTTATCACTGTGTAATCTTCTTAACACTGTTTCATAAAGTGAACCATACTGATGAAAGAAATCAAAGATGACACAAACAGATGGAGAGATATACCATGTTCTTGAATTGGAAGAATCAATATTGTAAAAATGACTACAGCAATCTACAGATTCAATGCAGTCCCTATCAAATTACCAATGGCATTTTTCACAGAACTAGAACAAAAAATTTTACAGTTTTCAGGGAAACACAAAAGATCTCGAATAGCAAAAGCAATCTTGAGAAAAAAAAACAGAGGTGGAGGAATTAGGCTTCTTGACTTCAGACTATACTACAGGGCTACAGACATCAAGACAGTATGGTACTGGCACAAAAACAGAAATATAGATCAATGGAACAGGATAGAAAGCCCAGAGATAAACCCATGCACCTCTGGTCACCTAATCTATGAAAAAGGAGACCAGAATATACAATGGAGCAAAGACAGCCTCTTCAATAAGTGATGCTGGGAAAACTGGACAGCTACATGTCATTTCTGGTTCAGAGAGATAGCAGTGCTAATTACTCAAACTGAGTAATCAAGGTAAGGTACCAAGGCATTTACTTAGTGAACATCAGATGGCACTGTGACTTGGGACACTGGGTTTTTCATTCAGAATCTAGAGCCAAACTGCTTTGTTCAAATCCCATCTCCCATATCTCCTTCTCTTCCTCCAAGTCCACTCTAGCTGTGTGATCTTGAACAGTTTATGTACACTTCCAGCTTCATGACCTCACAGTAAAAGGGAACAAATAAAAGCCACCTCACTGCTCTCTTGGGAGATATTAAGATAATGGATGCAAAGCACTTAGCACAGTGTCAGTGCAGAGCAGATAGTAGGTGCTTAATAAATCTGAGGTTATTCCTATTATTAGCACTTTGGTCACAGAAGCAAAAAAGTTGCTCACAACTTGATGATAATAATCTAGTGGTATCTAGCCTAAGGTTGTCATGTTATATGTTGTAGGTAAAGCAGTTCTCCAAGTTCACACAGTAACCAATAATCAAGTCAGCACTAGAACTAAAGTTTCTCACCCACAAGGCAAACGCTTTTTCTAGTTCATCTTTCCACTGAGGACAAATAAATTTTCAGTGATTTGGGGTGCCAGCAGTGCTTCATTATTAGCATATAATCCCTTAGACAAAGATCATTTGCTCTTGAATTACTGTGCGAAGAAATTCATTCATTCAAATGAAAATAGTTAACGTGGTCAAAGAAAGTAAACTCCATCTCAGCGGCAGCTTCATTCCTCTAAAATCTTAGTTTTCAAGTATTACTTTGTTAAAGTAACTTCATTAGGAAAACTGAGAGAAGACCTCAACTGTTTTTTTTTAATTCATCTCATATGAAAAGCACTTAATAAAAGTTATATTCCTGTCCTTAGCTATAACTAAAAACTTGTACAAATATTCTAGTGAATGTTTTTTAGTGAAAAAAAATAATACTCTCATTTTTTTCCAATTTTTATATTGTGGTGCGTATATATATATATGTATATATTTATATATATATATGTGTATATATATATATGTGTATAACAAAATGTATTAACCATTTTTAAGTATACAGTTCAGTGGCATTAAGTACATTAACATTATTGTGCAACCATTACCACCATCCATCTCCAGAACTCTTTTCATCTTGCAAAACTGAAACTCTATACCCATTAAACAATAACTCCCCACTCCCCCCTGCCCTTAGCCCCTGGCAACCACCATCCTACTTTCTGTCTCTGTGACTTTGAATACCCTGAGTACTTCATGTAAGTGGAATCATACAGTATTTGTCTTTTTGTGACTGGTTTATTTCACTTATAATAAGGTCCTCAAAGTTCATCTATGTTGTAGCATTGTCAGAATTTCCTTTCTTTTTTTTTTCTTTTTTTTTCCTTTCTTTTT
>NW_020837983.1:15185615-15237112 GCF_003676395.1 Aethalodelphis obliquidens
ATATATATATATATATATATATATATATATATATATATATATATATACACACACACATATATACACACACACACATATATTCTATTGTGTGTGTGTGTGTATATATATATATATATATACATATATATATTCCAGTGTGTGTGTGTGTGCACCACATTTTGCTTATCCATTCTTCTCTAAGTGGACAGCTGGGTTGCTTCCATGTTTTAGGTGTTTTTAATAATGCTGCCCTGAACATGGGTGTGCAAATATCTCTTTGAGACTCTGCTTTCAATTCTTTTGAGCATATACCCAGAAGTGGAATTGCTGGATCATAGGTAAATTCTATTTTTAATTTTTTGAGGAACCATCATGCTGTTTTCCACAGTGACACTACCATTTTATCCTCTCCCCAGCAGTGCACAAGGGTTCTAACTTCTCTACATCCTTGCCAGTCCTTGTTTTCTCGTGGTTTTGTTTGTTTGTTTGGGCTTTTGGGTTTGTTTTCTTTGCATGTTTTTGGTTTGGGGGGGGTTGTTTGTGTTTTGATTTGTTTGTTGTTTTTTTTTTTTGATAGTGGTGCTCTCATTTTAAAGCCAAATGTAATACCCTGTGATTTGTTTCCATTGAACGTGAGGTCAATCAGTGAAGACACCAAAAAAACTAAATATCAACATGATTTATCATTTTCATGCACTCAGATTGCTTCTTAATCAAGATGAAGACTACTACCTTCCATTGAATTGTAAATTAGAGTTGGCTGTGTTTACCCTAGCTCTAAAAATGGTAGGGTAAGAAATTGGTTCTCCTGTCTCCTCAGCCCCATGTAGATTGCTAGAAACCTTATCTGTTTCTAACTGGTCAAGATCGGTATGCAATCCACAAATGATGCAGCCTTAATCATTTTTCCAAAACGAGTTAGCTCTCTCCAGTGAAGCACAGATACATGTGCTCATTGAATTTGTAGGTTTATGTTTTCTTTCTGGTGAGATTTCTTTTCTTCGACTTAGCAGGGCAGTGAGAAATGAGAAAAATAGCCCCAACCAGACCAAACCAAAAGGATAATCGTTCACAGTTATATAGCACTTACTATGGCAGGTGCTGTTCTGAAGCTTTCACACATATATTTGCTTATTTAATCCTCATGATAATACCATGAGTTCAATACTACTATCACCATCCCCATTTTCAAGGCTGAGGAAACTGATAGAATGCTTAGGTGATAAGTTCAAAGTCACACAGTTAGCAAGCGGCAGAGGCAAGATTTGCATCCCAGCAGTCTGGGGCGGGTGTACTTCCTCCAGATGGGATTACATCCTCACTAGCAGCCACATTTAGAATATTTTTTTTGAATCAGTAATTGAAACTATGTTATAATACTTGGGATATCTCTCCCTATAAATGACTCCCTCAAGTTGTATGCTCTAAATTCACATCAAAAGAACTCAGCCAAGCTGTTTCCAAGAACCAATCCTTGACTTTTATGGCACCATTCTCTTGGTTCCCCTCTAACCTTTCCAAGTGTATGTTTCCTACGTCTTTAAATGATTGCATCTCCTCTACCCACATCTTAAATGTTGAGATTCTCCGAGTTTCAATCTTTGTTCTTTCTCTTTTCATGCTGTAGTCTTCCTGCATTACCACATCCATGCAAAGAGCATCCGCAGCTATTTAGAATGTGTTGATGACTTCCAAAATATTTTTTTTTTCTCCAGCCTTATTCTCCTCCAAGGTCCAACTGCCTCCTGGTTACGCCCACCAAAAAGCCTCTCAGGTACCTCAGACTCTACATGCTCAAAGCCAAATTCAGTACTCCCATGCATATACATACACATACATAAAACACACATGCACATTTGGGCTTTGGAGTTGGACAGCCAGAAGTCTAAATCATGATTCCGCCAGTGATTCTGCTATGTGTATAGGTTTGGGCACGTTAGCTAACTTCTCCAAGATTCAATCTCCTCAACTCTTAAATGAAGAAACTCTCACTCACCTCACAGAATGATTGATAGGATTAAAATAGATGAAATACATAAACCCCTTAGCCTATTGGACCCAAAGAAATTATTCCTAATTAATACTAATTATCTGTTATTGTCCGTATAATACCACTTGGTAATATACCAGCTTTACTGCCTTGTTAATGGAACTACCGTCAGCTGGTTTTGCAAACCAGAAACCTCTGTGTCATTTTCAAGAGTTACTTTTATGCATCTCAGGAAATCACCCCAGTCCTCTGTCAGCTATGTCTCTTGAATCTGGCCCTTTTCTCCCCTACAATTTACACTTCTCACAACTGAACTGGTACAACAGCCTCCTAATAGCCCTCGAGATAACATTTCCTACCCCTTCAGTTTACTCTCCTCAAGACCCTGAGATCTATATTCTGGTGGGGGCGGGGGGGGAAGCTCAGATCATTCATTCACTCAAATAAATATATATACCATCTCTCCACCATGAGCCAGACACAACTGTTTTTATGTTACATCAAAACTCTCCCCCTGCTCTAAACTTTCTGTGGGAAGAAGCCCTGATTTGTACTGCTTGACAGTTTCTGACAGCAAATGCTACAACTCTCACCATAGCTGATTTCAGGTTACCAACGTGACATCAACCAGCACACAGAATTCCTGACAACTGAACATTCTGCCCTGTGATCCGGAACAGGCTGGCTCTGGCACACCACTGCCCATAATCCACCTCTTTCTCCCTCAGACCCCAAGCTCCAGGTTTGCTGGCCTCCGAGGGCCAGGCAGCCTCTTCCATAATCCTGCACTCACACGCATGCTCCTGTATCTGCCGGTAACGATGTACCTGCCAGGTCCTCCCTACACATATTTCTGCTACTTTACTTCTACTCTTCTTGAGTCAATAAAAATGTCCCATTGGATGGCTTGCCTGACTCCCCCAAGAAGTCTCAGTTACTCACCCCTCTCACATTTCTTTAGTAGGGGGATGGGACCACCGTGTGGTATTATAATCTGTCTGTTTATATGTGTGCTTTCAGGTTGTTTGTGAAGTTGTGCATGAAACCATAGCACGCAGCCTGGCACACCAATGAATAGCTGATGAATGAACGACTTGAAAAACTAAATCCTAAGACAATTGACTTTTTCATCAGACCTGCACAGTACATTTTCAGTCTGATTCAGCCTTTTAAAAGGATATGCTCTGACGAAACCGTAAAATGAGATAAAATGATAAAGATAAAATATGAAACATCTGAAAACAGATATGTGTTACTACTGCCAGGCTGCTTAATAATGTAGAAAAATCATTTTTGGCTTACTTTATTTTTTATTTATTTATTTTTAAAAATAAATTTATTTATTTTTGGCTGTGTTGGGTCTTCGTTGCTGCGCGCGGGCTTTCTCTAGTTGCAGAGAGCAGGGGCTTCTCTTCATTGCGGTGTGTGGGCTTCTCATTGCAGAGCACGAGCTCTAGGAGTGAGGGCTTCAGTAGTTGTGGCTCGTGGGCCCTAGAGCGCAGGCTCAGTAGTTGCAGCGCATGGGCTCAGTTGCTCCACGGCATGTGGGATCTTCCCAGGCCAGGGCTCAAACCCACGTCCCCTGCACTGGCAGGCGGATTCTTAACCACTGCGCCACCACGGAAGCCCATGTTTTACTTGCTTTAATTTTCACTTAATATTTTGTGAATTTTATTTATTGATTGGCTCTTTTTGGTTCAAAGTCTGAGCCCAAGTGTTCGGAGTCATCCTGCTGTTGAGCTCACTGCTGTGATAAAGATTAGCCGAGTGCTACCTTCTCTAAAATATCGATTTCTCCAGGGTACCTGAATTCAAAACTTTCCTTTTGTAAAACATAGCCGTAGCTGGATTTACCAACAATGTAAGTTGATCAAAAAATGGAAAACTATTACCAGTAATATAAGTTATTCAGTTCAACACTGAAATCCAGTGACTCTTAAAAAACCAGGCGAGGAACTAAACCTGAACTGCAGTGCCTGCCTCTGCCCTCCCCACCTCTCTATTACACAGACTCACTTAATAAACCTTGTCCCAGAGGAAAGATAAGGTGCAAATGATTACCTTGTCTACAGCTGTAAGTAGTTTAGATCTGTATGCACATCAGAGAAGGCCGAACAGCCAAATGCAGAAGCCTTCCAGGGGGAAGAAGCGTCACCAGCAGAAATAGCACCACTTAGCGCTTTTCAATGCTCATCAGATTCCACGATGATGCCGCTTAGCTTCTATATTTGTAAAGAAGTCATCAATGCCAACCAAGGTGAATCTGTTTTCAACTTTGGGAAACTTGTATGCTTTCAGATATATTAAAGTGAAAGTGAAAAATGGTCGTTTTCTAGTCTTTTAGTATATTTGTGTTTTCCTTGGAAACTTTCATATAAATTCGAGGTCTGTAATTTTAGCTTTATTTCTTCACAAACATGTACTGTCGTGGATGGTGTCTTGTCTGCTTACCTTTGAAATTTAATCAGCTGGTTTAATGAACTGTCCGAGGTTTCTCTAAAACGGTGTCCTGAATCTTCTAGGCAACTCTGCCCTATCATATGCTGTTGTTATCTTTTCCACCAGCGTTTTACCACACATTGTTTAAAAACTATGATCTCTTTCAGGGTGGAAAAAAATGAAGTGCAGTTGAAAAGGCAGTTATGCTGAAAGATAAACAGAGCAATATTACTTATCAGAATGGGTACAATTTTTGCTTGCTTAATGAGTACAATATATAGCCTTGCAGTATATACACAATGAGGAAAAAAAGCTTTATAACATATCAAGTATGCCATATTACTTCAGGCATAACTGTACAGGATACATATCTAGGCCTGAGAGTGTAGATAACAAAATATAAGTGCTTTGCCTGTCTAAACATGTTAAATAAATGAGCATTCACTATCGCATTCCAATACATTAGAAGATGTACTTGCATAGTTAATTTTCTTTTTAATGCACCACACGTGATCATTTGAAGCCCCAAGCCAGAGTCTATCTTAGTGTTTGAAGAGAGGGTTCTTTTCATTTAAACAAATCTTTATTTAAATAAGCCTTTCTGAAAAGGCTCTTTGGCATATCTCCTTTTCAGGAAGTTCAATCAGGGTAAAAGGAGATAAAGAAGCTGCATTATAAGAAATATTATATAAGTAAAGATCATTCGGTGCTCACCCCCCCACCCCCCCAAAATAAATGGCAACAGACTTATAAGGAGAGTAAAGCTAACTGGAATTTCACTTTAATGTTCTAAATTTTAGGAACTTTGTTTACTTGCTTTGTAGTTTTACGTATCATTCATTCATATATCATTCCCCAGTATCTGGGGAAGAGAGAGAAAAAGAAATAACTTCTTACTTCCATAAGGTACAGAAAGAGCACGTAAAGAGTAACTTCAAAGCCTCACCTGAAATAAATTTTGTGGTTGTATCCCTACCATGCTTGTTCTTAGGCAGTATAACATGTAATAACATGGTTAATGATTAAGTCAAGCGCTGGAAGGCAAACAGTTGACAAAACTCTCTACAGATTATGTCTATACTTGGTTATTAATCTTCTGCTACTGTTGGTCACTGAACAGTTCATCTGATGCAAGGAATACAATTTTCCACATAGGCAGGTACGAAAATTAATAAAGGGAAACAGCACTAAAATGGAGTAGGGAAGTCAGAAGGGGGAGCTGGCATGTACTACTTGACTTCAGTGTAGATCCCAACAGGAAGAGATGGACTTTGCATCTCCATCGGGGAGTGACACTACTTAATACCTCTCAGCTGAAGGAAGAAAGCATTTCTCCTTGTCTGACAACAGCTCAGCCAATGAAAGAATGTAACAACTCAGCCAATGAAAAGCCACTATATTTGGAACTTTCAATTTCCTCCAATGAGCTTTTTGTTTGTAATGGCCCCACCCAACCTCCCCTTCTCTATAAGAGTTTCCTCTCTTTTGTTTCACCAGACTTTCATGTGGTTGACCATAGCTGCCTGTCCTGAGTTGCAGCTCCTTGCTATTAAACTTGTGTCGCTGGTAAAGTAACTGGCAGTTTTATTGTTTTAGGTTAACAAAGGGAAGAGGAGGACAGCCGTTGTCTTGATCAAACACTCCACCCCAGTAGAAACTGATGTGAAAAACATGAGAAGGTCCTATTGACATCAATCCAATGTACAGCAGGCTAGAGCATTCTATGTCAATTCTTTTTCTTTTTTCTTCTTAATAGGGGGTCAGCTTTGGTGCACGACTACGAAGGCCATCTCTGAGGGTGAAGAGCTAATTGCCTTTGTGGTGGATTTTGACTCAAGGCTACAAGCTGCCAGTCAGATGACTCTTACAGAAGGGATGTACCCGGCGCGCCTGCTGGACTCAATTCAGCTGCTCCCTCAGCAAGCTGCCATGGCTTCTATTTTGCCTACAGCTATTGTCAATAGTAAGTGCTGAGTGCAACAGCCCAGTACAATAGCTTTGTAGTGGTGATGAGTATTTATGGGAGAGAAAAAAATAATGTCTACTGACAGGCAACCAGGGACAGACTTTTTTCTCCAGTGTTATGATTTTATTTTATATTCTCTCCAATTTTAAGTGTGTGTGTGTGTGTGTGTGTGTGTGTGTGTGTGTGTTCACTTCTCATGGGAGTATAAAAGGAATAACTTAAATTCATTCATTTCAGGTTGGATTCCTGAATGTCACACAGAAAAATCTGACATTCTAAACTAAACAACATTCAAGACGATTTAGCTATAAGAGGTCCAACAGCTTTCATTGTTGCTCCTATGGTAGAATAGTTTTGGTATTAAGAGCCATAGAGTTAAAACATAAAATAAGAAAAAGGACACAAAATCAAATTTGATTAGATACACCAATGAAGGGGAAATGTAGGCTGGATGAATCAAGACATCAGCTAATGTAAAAAAAAATAAAGAGAAGAGAAAGAAAAATATGTATAATCTTAGAATACTTTATATGGAGAATTTTTAAATGTGCCCTGGCAAATATACCTTTGTGATTATAGTCTGTTAAAAGGACTATTGAACTTAGTTTGTATTTCCTTGACATAAAATCAGTGATCTAGGAGTCCCAAGATCAGAATTCTAGACTCTGCTCTGCTTTTCTCTAGCTCTGTGAGAAAACGTGAGTACATCTTAAGAGGAGAGTAGATTCTCAAGCCAGTGGCAAGTGAAACATTGCATTGAGTCAAAAATGTCCTTGAAAATCCCTGAGACTTTGAATGATGCAGAAGTCTAGAGACTACAATCATGTCTTGGTATTATATATGTATACATATATACCTACATATATATTCAGCAGTAATTATGTTCTTGCTGTAACAGCATCCTTTAGAATGAAGAACTTCTCAGGTGTATCTGGAATTACTCCGCATCCAACCAGTGGATTCAGTGTACACAACCCAAGCTACTATTTCTGAATTTCCTTAATGTAAATGGAGTTGTTTTGTTTACTGAATCTTTAGTTTGATTTGAATAGTGAGGAACTTGAAATAACATGGACCCAACTTGAAACTGAGGCAAAGTGATTTTGTTACCACCTATTCTAGGAGTTTCTTATATTATTGTGACACTCCAGTGTGTGAATGTTAATTCTAATTATATTTGAAGGAATACTCTGTTTGCTTTCTATAGCAAGATAACTATTAATCCCAAATATATCACCATAGATGCATACAGGCTTTGTTCTCATTCTTAAATTAGTTAATCAATTAAAGTCATCCTGAAAAATAAACCCTTTTCTATACACTGGGCCTCTGAAAAGTATAAATGTAACTAAAACTTGGGTGGGAGGGGCTAAATAATAAACAGCAGTAGTATATAATTTTGTAATTAAATTGTATTTTAAAATTCTGTATTGTACCTGCTGTCCTTACTTCTCATTCGCTAGAATTTGGTCCTTACTTTTCTCCTTCTCTCCTTCAACAGGATCTCCTGAGCCAACTCCTTCACTATCATGTGTTCCAACTCACTATATATTAACAGTTTATAAATCACAAGTCCAGCTGTTTCTGGCGAGTTTCAGACCTCTCTTGCCATCTTTGCAATGTTCCTGTCTCTTTCTCACAGAAATATCCACTCCCACATATCTACTGTGACCATATGCCCCAGTGTGCCTGGATTAATCCCAGTTTACAGTGTTATCTGCCATCCCTCTGATCAGAGGCACTACAAAAGTGCCAAGTTTGCACAATACAGTGTCAGATTTAGTCACTCCATATGTGCCCCAGCCTGAATTCATCACCCATCTGTCTTCTATTCCCTGTAGAGATGAATGAAAACATCCCTTAACACAGAAATGCCAACAAGAAGTCTAGGCACCGAGGAGAAACCTTACCTTCTGCTCTAACATCTAATTGCAAAATAGTGGTCATCACTTCCAGTCAGTTCTGCTTCCTCAGTATAACTTTTCTTCTCTCTGTCCCCCTTTCATTGAGGCATTATGGAAGAGTGTTTACACCAGGGTTTTCCAATCCCAGTTCACCCAGTTGCATGATAATGGCAAGTTACTCAACCTCACATTCTTCACCTATTAATGAATGAGGGGAAAACACAGAGAGAGAAATTTTCCATGAATGAATACATGAGAAATACATATCATACATATAGCATGACTTAACAAATAGTACATGACTATTAGCTACAATTTCAATTCTGTCATATTTCACTTAGATTACTGCGGTTGTCTCCTACCAGTCGTAAGTCTTCCTTCCAAATTCACTACCTTCAAAACTCCACTGTTAGGATTATATCATAGCTGATTCTGTCAGTCTATTGCTTGAAATGATTCAGTCATTCTCCATAACCATTGAGATAGAAATCTAAACTTAAAAAAGCTGACAGGGCCTTTGGGAGTCTGTCCCTGACTTCTACAACCTCATCTCTCCCAGCCCCTTGCCTGAGATTACAGAATAGCCTCCCAGCCTCCACCCAGTCCCTCTCTCAGGCTCCCATAGCTGATCCCTTGATTAGGAGGACACAATCCTCTTCTCCACCTGACTAGCTTAATTTCATCCTTCACAAGGCAGCTAAGGCATGTCATCATCTTCCCTCTAAATCCTTCTCTGACTTCTTCAAGTACCTCCATCACTGTGTGTGGTCATCACGTTCTAATGTAACGAACAAACGAACCACTTGTTAACCAGCCCCAGGAGATCTAAGCTCCTTAACAACAGCTGTTTGGTCTCTCATTTTGTTTTACACCCAACTCAGCATAGATCTGGCACTAAGGAGGTACTCTGTGATTAATTTATTAAATGGACCAATGATGTCAGGAGTTGGCATCAAAGCTAACTTTAGTTCAGCCATTAGATCCCTTACCTTTTAACCAAGCAGATAAACCAATTCACATTGCTATTTATAAATGCCTATTTTTCTAAACTATAAATACAATATAAACAATTTAGGATTAATCTCTTTTGCTTTATGTTGGGATTCTCCTAGAGTACCACTTTCTAAAGAGTCTGTGGGAAGGTAAACTGCATTAAGTGGAACATTTCTTTAAAAATAGTCCTGTACTGTGGAACAACACCCAAGACTGCACTAGCCCCTGTCTGATTGCCTAATTCATAACCTGGGAGCAGACTCTGAGAAAAACTGAACCAAATGCTGCTTTACCCATGGTTGGCTCCAAGTGGGCAGCAGCTAACGTGTCCCTGTGTTTCTGCCTGCAGAGGATATATTCCCTTGCAAGTCCTGTGGCATCTGGTATCGGAGTGAGCGGAATCTGCAAGCCCATTTGATGTACTATTGCAGTGGGAGACAAAGAGAAACCGCTCCAGTGTCAGAGGAAAACGAAGACAGCACTCCTCAGATTTCCAGTATGTGCCCCTTCCCACAGTGCACCAAGAGCTTTTCAAATGCCCGAGCTCTAGAAATGCACATGAACTCACACAGTGGTGAGTGCCTCTCTTGTTTCTTCTTCTACTCCAGGAGACCCTCTTCTTTCTCTACATATATACGTACATTCATACATCTCTATCTATCTATAAAATCAAACTTAAACTTGCTGGACCAGCTGGTTATTATCTTTTGTCCCGAACAAGTATACTCTATTCAAAGGACTTGGGTCTGAATTATTTTCTAACGACTTACAGTGCTCAGTTTACAGGCTAAATCATTCTAGTTTGTTCTCAACTAAAGTAATTATGCTGAAAAACAAGTTTCTTTTTCTTTTTTTTTTTAAGCCTGTTCTTGAGAGCAAGGTGGCAACTATTCCCATTTATTTTGGAATTGTATGCCCAATTGTTGTCAGTATCATACATAGTATTCTAATTCCTGTATTTTAAAAACAACTGAAATGAATCAAATGTACAGAATTATATTAATTTTAGATATTTCTTTGAACATTCTTGGATAGGGCAAACCAAGGTTTGGGAATCATAGTTATTCAGAATATGAAACTTGTAAGTCACCTCCGGGTGACTTCCTTTGCTGTTTTTGCTTGGGTTGAATAATTAAAAATGGAAATAGGTGCTCAGTTTAAAAAAACTAACTCCAACCTCCAGTGCTCTAGTACAGTGCAAGCTTTTGTCTTTGCACCTATAAAAATAAGCTGTTTCCTTTCTACTTATTCTCTTCCCTCTCCCTACAAAGAGCTGTCTTTATGAGGTGATAAAGCAGGGGAAGCAGAAACAGGTTGGTTGTCTCACATGGTGAGTGTAAAGTCACGCGCAAAACAAAAATAGAGGGATCTTCCCAGCTCAACAGGAAAATGAGTATTGGATTAGCCAAGGAGAAAAGGAGACAAATAAAAGAAGTTCCCTTTTATCTCTATCTCTCTGCCATATTTTCATCTTATAAATATAAAAGACAATTCTCATTTAAGTCTAGAGGGCAGAGAGGAGGAACCAAGCCTGATGTAACCATATGCCAACAAATGGGAACAAGAGTTGACCTGAGTAAGTAAAAGTATCCAGATCCTGATTCCAATTCATAGGGGAAGGGGTCCCCCCGACCAAGTAATTCTTCAGACACCAACTGAGTGTCTTGCAATGCAACTCCACTCAATTCTGACACTGTGCAGGGAGAGCATTAAATTCCCCAGATTAAGGGGTCAGTCCTACAAGAGTGACTCCCCCACCGCCACCCCAATGCAGACTTTAGTCTTTTGTGCTTCTGACCAGTCGGCTATAAATCAGAGGTCGCCAAGACACCCCCTTGGTTTGACTGCTTTGCTAGAGTGTCTCCCGGAACTCAGAAAACCCATTTGTTCACCAGACACTGGTTTATTATAAAAGGATATAACTCAGGAACAGCCAGATGGCTGAGATGCATAGGGCTAGGTTTGGGGAACGGGCAAGGTGCTTCCAAGTGCTCTCAGAGCCTGCCACTCTCCCCAGATCTCCACATGTTTACCAACTGAGATGCTCTCTGAACTCTGTTTTTTGCGGGGTTTTATGGAGGCTTCATTACATAGGCAGGATTGATTAAGTTATTGGCCATTGGCAATTGAACTTAATCTCTAGCCCCTCTTCCCAGAAGTGGAGGAGGGGAAGAATGAAAGTTCCAACCCCTGTAATCACAAGATTGCTTCTCCTAACAACCACCCATCCTTAGGTTACCTAAGGGCTTTCCAAAAGTCACCTCAGTAACATAACAAAGCCACCTTTATCACTCTTATCACAGGAAACTCCAAGAGTTTTAGAAGCTGTGAGCTGGGAACCAAGGATAAAGACCAAATATATATGAGAAATAGATTTTACTCATCAGAATGACCAAATACATATTCCTTGTAAATCACAATATTGCATTGACGCTTACCCACCAGTCAGTGGTGATATTCAAAATATTTAATAACTGACTAAAAACAGGCCATGACCAATCAGCATGGATGTCGGTCCTAAATGACTACATTAATGTACTGGTACCAATATCAGCCCTGGATAGAGATAAACCATGTTCAGCAAAACCAATGAATAAAATTCTAAATTTGTACCAAAGATAAATTAGTAGGTTATTAATTACTTTAGAAAATGGTTTCTATTTGGATTCTTTTGAATAAAGACCTAATCTGGTACACTAAATGCACTAAGATTTATTTGATTTGCACATAGGTTATCACTATCAACTCTAACTAATGCCTGCTTCTTCCTAATGTAGAGCATAGTGCTGTGGTAAGAAGGTTATTGGATTAGAAATTATAAAATCTGAAGTTTAGTCATGGATCCATCACTGAATAGCTTTATTACCATAATCAATTCCTTTAGCCTCCTTGCATGTGTTTCCCGACCTGTAACATTGAAACAATGATGCCTATCCCACTACAATGCAATAATATTCATGAAAGTGCTTTGGAAACCATAAAGGGCTGTTATTATCATCATCTATGATGAAGGACGTCACAAGAAAAACGTTACTATCACAAATAAGATTCCGAAAGATTTCAGTTCGTTTCTGCTGTGTTGGACACATGAGGTCATTAGTAACGGTTCATATCATTAGAAAACCAATATGTGTGGTTCTCAGTATTCTGATTTTGTATGTTCCTCCAGGAGTGAAAATGGAAGAATTCCTCCCCCCTGGTGCTAGTCTAAAATGCACCGTCTGTAGCTACACTGCTGATTCTGTGATCAACTTTCACCAACACCTGTTCTCCCATCTCACTCAAGCTGCCTTCCGATGCAATCACTGCCACTTCGGCTTCCAGACTCAGAGGGAGTTATTGCAGCACCAGGAGCTCCATGTCCCTGGCAGCAAACTGCCCAGAGAAAGTGACATGGAACACTCTCCAAGTGGAACCGAAGACAGCTTACAGCCAGCCACAGACCTGCTGACCAGAAGTGAACTCCCCCAGAGCCAAAAGGCCATGCAGACTAAAGATGCGAGCTCTGACACGGAGCTGGACAAGTGTGAGAAAAAGACTCAGCTCTTTCTCACTAACCAGAGACCCGAAATTCAGTCTGCAACAAATAAACAAAGCTTTTCTTACACGAAAATAAAGTCTGAGCCCTCTAGTCCAAGACTTGCCTCATCTCCAGTTCAGCCTAATATTGGGCCTTCTTTCCCCGTGGGACCCTTTCTATCTCAGTTTGCTTTTCCCCAAGATATCACAATGGTCCCTCAAGCTTCAGAGATCTTAGCCAAGATGTCTGAACTGGTACATCGGCGACTGAGGCACGGAAGTAGTAGCTACCCTCCCGTCATTTACAGCCCCTTGATGCCCAAAGGGGCTACCTGTTTTGAGTGTAACATAACATTCAATAATTTGGATAATTACCTAGTGCACAAAAAACATTACTGCAGCAGCCGATGGCAGCAGATGGCCAAGTCCCCAGAGTTCCCTGGTGTTTCAGAAAAGATGCCTGAGGCCGTGAGTCCCAACACTGGCCAAACCTCTATAAACCTTCTCAATCCAGCCGCTCATTCTGCTGATCCTGAGAATCCACTTCTTCAAACACCCTGCATCAATTCTTCCACTGTTTTAGATTTAATTGGGCCAAATGGGAAGGGCCACGACAAGGACTTTTCCATTCAAGCTAAGAAGCTCTCCACCCCCAACAGCAATGATGATAAAATTAATGGAAAACCTGTTGATGTGAAAAATCCCAGTGTCCCCTTAGTGGATGGGGAAAGTGACCCAAATAAGACTACCTGTGAAGCTTGCAACATTACTTTCAGCCGGCACGAAACATACATGGTCCACAAACAGTATTACTGTGCTACGCGCCACGACCCTCCGCTCAAGAGGTCAGCTTCCAACAAAGTGCCTGCCGTGCAGAGAACCATGCGTACCCGCAAGCGCAGGAAGATGTATGAGATGTGTCTTCCTGAACAGGAGCAAAGGCCTCCGCTAGTCCAACAGCGATTTCTCGACGTAGCCAACCTCAGCAATCCTTGTACCTCCACTCAAGAACCCACGGAAGGGCTGGGAGAGTGCTACCATCCAAGATGTGATATCTTTCCAGGAATTGTCTCAAAGCACTTGGAAACGTCCCTCACGATTAACAAGTGTGTTCCGGTTTCCAAATGTGACACTACTCATTCCAGTGTTTCCTGCCTAGAGATGGACGTGCCCATAGATCTCAGCAAAAAGTGTTTATCCCAGTCTGAGCGGACGACTGCATCTCCCAAAAGGCTGCTGGACTACCACGAGTGCACTGTGTGTAAGATCAGTTTCAACAAGGTAGAAAACTACCTGGCCCACAAGCAGAATTTCTGCCCGGTCACTGCACACCAGCGTAATGACCTGGCTCCGCTCGACAGCAAAGTGTTTCCGAATCCAGAAAGCGAACGAAGCAGCCCCGATGTCAGCTATGAAAGAAGCATCATAAAATGTGAGAAAAATGGGAATCTGAAGCAGCCTTCCCCCAACGGAAACTTATTTTCATCCCACTTAGCAACCCTGCAGGGCCTGAAAGTCTTCAGTGAAGCCGCTCAGCTCATTGCGACAAAAGAAGAAAACAAACATTTGTTTCTTCCACAATGCCTGTACCCTGGAGCAATAAAGAAGGCAAAAGGAGCCGACCAGCTCTCTCCTTATTATGGAATAAAGCCAAGTGATTATATTTCTGGTTCTCTTGTCATCCATAATGCTGACGTGGACCAAAGCACAAACGCGGAAAATGAATCTCCCAAAAGCCAGGCTTCTTCCAATGGGTGCGCTGTGCCGAAGAAAGATTCCCTGCCGTTGTTGCCCAAAAATCGAGGCATGGTCATAGTGAATGGTGGACTGAAGCAAGACGAGCGCCCTGCCGCCAACCCACAGCAAGAGAACATTGCCCAGAATCCTCAGCATGAAGACAGCCGCAAATCTCCCTCCTGGATCTCGGAGAACCCATTAGCCACGAACGAGAACGTCTCCCCAGGAATTCCCTCCACAGAGGACCAGTTGTCTAGTATAGCTAAAGGTGTGAATGGCTCCACCCAGGCTCCAACCAGTGGGAAATATTGCCGGCTGTGTGACATCCAGTTCAACAACCTCTCAAACTTTATAACTCACAAGAAGTTTTATTGCTCATCACATGCAGCAGAACATGTCAAATGAAATCACAAAATAAATAAACATCACTCACCTTTGGTACCAGTGTTTAGTATGTTGTTCTACCCAGTACAGAAAAAAAAAAAAAAAGAAAAAAAAAAAAAAGAAAAAGAAAGCTGTTTGAATTACATCTGGGCAATCAGGAGACAATTCATTATGGCTGAGTTGAAGACTTAAGGTGTAATTTCATTACAGTCCATTAGTAAAGTGTATTATTGGTGCCATTTTAAAAGAAAATTAATTTATTTTACCAGCAGTATTCATAGCTGTGGTTATGTTATTTTTTATTTAAAAACTTTATATTAAAGTCATTTGTAATGTTATTGTATAGTTATTGTGTAGCATATATGGTTTGCACTGTATAGTAGCTTTTAAAGAAAATAGTCACAAACAATACAGAAAAGCATTTTAGAAATAGCTTCCAAAGCACTTGTGTATCTTGATTTCTTCTTATATGCTGTTGCAGATATATGTATATGCTAAAATATAACTTGCAAAGATGTTCTAAATACACGTGCTATAAGTTCGCCTTAAGATTTCAGTTCTTGGATAATCAGGCTCCGTTTGCACTTTATATTTTAGCAGATACAGTCTCTTAGTAACTAGGCTTTGCATTTGTATGTAGCCGTATGTTTCTGTCCATTTTCTTAATCTGAAACATGTATGTTAAATGAAGACGGCAATTTTTTTCTTGTATAGTACTTGTATTTTCTTTCGCTGATGCAGCTCTGTCTCAATTTTTAAACTTTGCTGTTAAATGCAATACTTTATAAGAATGAACAAAATTACTGGAAGCAGTATTGTAAGTAATGAGGTAGTATTAATCGGTTTTATCTTTTGAAAGGCACAGTCTAAATCGAAACCCTAAACTCAATGCTGCAAGTATGAATTTAATTCATATATAAGATCTATTTAAATATAAGAGTAGCAATACTGCACCTGGTGATCACAAAGATAATGTTCTACTTCTGATAGAAATAATTTCTCAACAAATGTTGTTACTATGCATGTATATGGATGGAATAAAATTCCAGATTGTTGGAGAAGTTTGGCATACTTTTTTTTTTTTTAAATACAAGGGAAACCCTATATACCCGTTCTTTGTAACAAGAATAGGTTCACAACAGTACTGGATAGCTGTAGTAACATGATGACAAAACAGTTAATATAACTTACTTTATTAAAATGAACCGGAAACTCCAGCCTCTGGAACTAGAAAAGTTCATTATTAATATGTAGAAGAAGCACTAGCTCTCTGTTCTCTACCCACCCCCAACTGTAGCACACAAAAAAGAACAATTTCATGAATGTCTGAAAGGCTTACAAAGTCTACCATGAGAATCGGCACCAAAGATGATCAAGTGCACCCAACTTTTATTTTTTATTTTATTTTCTTTAATTACTTATTTATTTTTGGTTGCATTGGGTCTTCGTTGCTGCGCACAGGCTTTCTCTAGTTGCATTGAACGGGTGCTACTCTTTGTTGTGGTGCACCGTCTTTTCACTGCGGTGGCTTCTCTTGTTGTGGAGCACAGGCTCCCGGCGAGCGGGCTCAGTAGTTGTGACTCGAGGGTTCTAGAGCTCAGGCTTAGTAGTTGTGGCACACGGGCCACAACTGTTGCTCTGCGGCATGTGGGAACTTCCCGGACCAGGGAATCGAACCCACGTCCCCTGCATTGGCAGGCAGACTCCCAAGCACTGCGCCATCGGGGAAGTGCCGCAGCCAGCTTTTAGATGGAGTTTACCAGAGAGAGGTTTGCATTTTGAGGAGCAGCGAAGCGGTAAAGTGACCCTGATGAGTAAAGATGCACAAACGTCATGCGGGCAATTTGTAAAAGACACTAGTTTTCACGCATCTCATTTGTTCTTTCTGAGGGTTTGCGCGTTGAGGGAGAGTGGAGAGCAGATAATGTGGGTTAGATCATAGAGGATCTAATGAGCCACCCAGAGATGTTGACGTGTGATTCAGTAGTCAAGATGGCGCCTGTTGCCCATCAAGAGAGATGCGGTCCACTGCAGTCTGAGAAACGCCCCGATCTGGAAAGGCAAGTACCTGTGGTTAAGACACACTGTTTGCAAGTAGGTTGTGATGCACTATTTTTTTTTTTAAAGAAGATGTTGGGGGTAGGAGTTTATTAATTAATTTATTTATTTTTGCTGTGTTGGGTCTTCGTTTCTTGTGCGAGGGCTGTCTCTAGTTGTGGCAAGCGGGGGCCACTCTTCATCGCGGTGCACGGGCCTCTCTCTTACTGTCGCGGCCTCTCTCGTTGCGGAGCACAGGCTCCAGACACTCAGGCTCAGTAGTTGTGGCTCACGGGCCTAGTTGCTCCGCGGCATGTGGGATCCTCCCAGACCAGGGCTCGAACCCGTGTCCCCTGCATTAGCAGGCAGATTCTCAACCACTGCGCCACCAGGGAAGCCCTGTGATGCACTATTATTCATCCTTATTAGATTTGGTAGCATAATGAACATAAGGTGCTAGTCCCAAACATAGCCTATAAATACTGTGTGGTCGAGAACTTTTCTCCAGTTGCTTGTTGAGAATAACAGTTTTTAAATGTAAAACCTTGACCTTAGTTGATGTTTTAAATCTTTTTAAATCTGTTCAGGTGCTTCTAATATGTGACAATGTTGGGAAACACTACAAGGTAAACTAGGACCAGGTGTGAAGGCTGAGTGAGACTAAGGAGAGTAGAAAGGCAAAATGAAAAAGGGAAACCGATATGGGATGAAAGAGTTGGGAAAGACTTTATGGGCAGGGTAGGGTACAAAAAGGTAGGTAGAATGATAAGGAAAACTACCTGTCCTTTGGAGAGCCCTGAAATACCTATGCACTATATCCAAAAAAATATTTCCAGTACCGTTTGTATAGTTGAAAATAAGTTCTAATAGCCCATTCACAGAAGGAAACAGATAGCATAGGCTGAAATAGTGACATTTGGACCAGAACCAGGCCCTGCAGAGTACAGAGGAAGATAAAGGTTTTTGTACATGTAGAGATCATTGTAAATGATGGCATTAGAGTAGCATGTGAGGGTGAAGAGTGAATAAAAAAATTTTTTTTAAGGAAGAGGGCTCAGGGACTTCCCTGGCAGTCCAGTTGTTAAGACTTCACCTTGCAGTGCAGTGGGTGCGGGTTGGATCCCTGGTTAGGGAGCTAAGATCCCACATACCTGGCGGCCAAAAAACCAAAACATGAAACAGAAGCAGTGATGTAACAAATTCAGTAAAGACTTTAAACATGGTCCACATCAAAAGAAATCTTTAAAAACTGTTTAAAAAGTAAAAGAAGGCGGCTCAGGTTGTAAAGTTAAAGAAAATAAGGGAATAAATAGGAATCTGGTGTCACAAGACCTTGAATGCCAGGCTGAGGTTTATGGACTTGCCTTGTACCTTGCTTTGTAGAGTCATGAAATGAAAATTGTGTTTAGGAATGGTGATAGAGTGAGTGTGAGGCCTAGATGCTAGAGAGAGGGAGATGAGTTAGAAGGCCATAGTGGTGGTCCAAATGGGGGTAGTGGGAGCCTATACCAAGAGAAGGACAGGTCTGGGTACGAGTTCCATAATAACAGATACTGAAGACGAAATCAAAGATCTTCAATCTTCACTGATAAAAATGTTCCATGTTGAACAAGATACCGTGTAGGACAGGATATTAGCGCCAATTGAATGGTTTGGGGGAAGGGTGATAAAAAGAGCGATGGTCTATGTTGGTTCTCCAGATTGTTCTGTAGTATTTAAGTCTTTTGCAGAATACTAAAACCTACTAAATCAGAATATCTTAGGATGGGCCTGGATTTCTGGAGTTTTTTGGCAAAGCAACCCTAGGGTATTCTGTTGTCGTCCCTCGATGAGAATCATTGAATTAAACATAGGCAGAATGAGAAGCGGTATTCTGTGGTCAACACCAAAATAAACTAAGCTGGAGGCAGAATTTATTACACAATTGGTCTTCAAAGTGTTGCTAATTAACACATAATATATTTGAGTGTTTAAAACTATTAAAATGTTCAAAGAATTCAACATATGTGTTTTAATATTGAGATTAAAACAAAAAGTTATAATGGAATCTGTAAACAACATTTGAAAATCTTTTAATCAAGTTGAACCTTCTCATTTTCAGGCAAAACTAAGGATCAGAGATTTTAAACACTCTAAGTCACAGAGCTAAAGGGTAAGAGCCAGAGACCTGAGTCCTGTTCTCAGATTCTCTCCCCTCATCCTGTTCCTTTTGCCACTAAAGCAGAAGGAACTACTAAGGCAAGCAGCTAAAATTCCAGCTACTTTTCCTCTCTCTGATGCACTTAAGTCTAGTTCAGATATTCTCTGGAGATAAGGAAAAGGGAGCATATTCGTTTCTCATGACTCCTGTACAATTACCACGAACTCGGTGACTTAAAACAACAGAAGTGTATTCTTTCACAGATCTGGAGGCCGGAAGTCTGTTATCAAGATGTCAGCAGGGTTGTTCTCCCTCCCGAGCCTTTGGAGGGTACTTTCCTTGCATCTTCCAGCTTCTAGTAACTCTGTATCACTCTAATCTCTGCTTCCCTGGTCTCATTGCCTCCTCTTCTCTGTGTGTAATCTCTCCCTGCCTCTCTCTTATAAAGACACTTGTGATGGCATTTAAGGCCCACTAGGATGAAATCCCCACGGCAAGATCCCTCATCACATCTGCAAGGGCCCTCTTTCTTTATAAGGTAATATTTTCAGATTCCAGGGATTAGGATCTGATCTTTTGGGGAACCATTATTCAGTCTCCTACGGGAGGTCAACATGGAGGTGGAGGGGTTATGGCTCCCAGTCAGGTTCTACAACTGTGCAGCAGCACAGCAGAAATTATTACGCCCAAACTGATGAATCTCTTGGCATTTGATTGAGACATGAACGTTATTAAAAAACATCAGTGGCGTCCATCAGAAATATAGCATCTAAACTAACAGGTCTCAGCTGGTCACTCAGGACCCAATCATGAGGTAGAATTGAGTCTGATGACATCTCTGCACCAGTCAGTATATCTGTTTGGAACTTAATAAACCTTATTAATTCAGAGAATCATGCAAAAACAGATACAGCCTGGGCAAAAGTTTACTTTGGCACTATCTAGAAAAAAGAGTTTGCTTAGTATATTAATAGAATAAACAGGATAGAAAATAAACTGTTTTCAAGAGCCTTGGCAGCCTCACTTTGCATACAAATAATATACTAATTTCAAACAATTTTTATCTTCATATTAGAGAAGGATGTCACAGCATTTTGCTTGGCGACACTTCTTTGGTCATTAAGTCCATTTCCCATATCTGACGTAACCTGGTTGCAGATGTTGTAAAGGTATCAAATTCACTAAGTCCAGAACTTTCTTTTTTTTCCCTATTGGGGTTCAGTGACCCTCAAGAAAAACAATCAAGTCAAATGCAATGCTCTTATATTTATGGAAAGTATGCAATGGTGAAATAGTCACTTTAAATTAATGATAGAGACATAGAAGTGGTAAGAAAAAAATCTTAAGAGGAAAAGAGAAAATGCAAGACAAAGGAATGAACAGGAAGGAGTTCACACCAAGACAATCACAGACACAGCAGGGTGGACACACAGATTCCTTCCTCCTGCTACAATGGATGAACTGTCCCTGATCCTACTCAAAACCCCTTACTCAAATCCTTCCACTTAAGCTTCACATACTCTCCAGCCAAGTTGATGATTTAGCTCCTTCAGTTATTCCCTCTCACGGCACAAAAGCAACAGGTGTGTCTTTTTCAACTTATGTAAGGACTTGGACAAGAAGCCTCAACATGTTCCCTGAATTGAAGTCTGAACCAAACATGAAGGGTCTTTCTCACATGTCATGGATTGTAAAATAAACCGTCAATTTCCTAATCTTGGAAGTTGGAGGGAGTTCTAATAATGCTCAGATTAAATTCCCTGCCTGTTTTGTGGGGGGAGACTTGGAGAAGATTCAGTTTAATTTAGGGATCAAAGGAATGTAATATCACACATACAATAGTATTGAGCAGTAAGTGTTATACCTACTATATCGGTACCATGATGACTGTTTTACCAATGAGCAAACTGAGGCTTAGAGCAGTTGAGTGAGTTCCCCGAATGACAGAGCCAGTAGAGCCAAGTATTGAACCCAGTTGTCTTTCTATAAGCCTTTGTCACCCTTTTCCATAAGGCCCTGGATCTCACTGTCTACCTCAAGCCAAATCCCTTATAATCATGTTGCAGGTCCGCCCGACACCATTTTATTGCCTGCTGGTTCTGGGGTTGCCTGTGTTAGGATAATCATATGTCTTATTCTGCCTAGGACTGTCCTGGCCTGGTTCAGAATTTTTTTTTTTAATTGGAATAAAATTGCTTTACAATGTTGTGTTAGTTTCTGCCGTACAATGAAGTGAATCAGCTGTATGTACACCTATATCCCCTCCCTCTTGGACAATCATTTTAACACCGCTTTTTCACGCTCACAAATGTCCCAGTCTGGATAATAAATTCTAAAGTAAGCCTAAAGTGAGTTAATCTGAGCTCAGTAGACACTTTGAACGCTATGATTTAGGGGAAAGCCTCTCAAGCTTTAAGGTCCACGTGAGCCAGCTGAGGACCTTGTTAAACTGCAGACTCTGATTCAGTAGGACTGGGGAGGGGCCTGGGAGTCGGCGTTCTAACACGCTCCCAGGGGATGCCAATGTTGCAGGTATGCAGACCACTTTGAGTGACAAGGCTGAAGATGGCATGGTTGTCACTGAATGAGCTTCCTACGCAGTTGCCCGGTGTTCCCAGTCCTATGCAGTGTTGCTTCCTTCCTTTACTCCAGGTCCCAGAATGCCTCACTCCTCATGAGCTCAGTAACCACTAATATTCCACTCAAATCTGTAGCTCCTTTCTTCATTTCTTCGCCTATTTCAGTTTGGAGGTGAGTGGTGAGGCCACCCGAGCGGCTGTTCTGCTCTCTGTATATCCCCTGCTTGAGCAATGCTGCTCCACCTACACCTACTCACGACGGACCTGCCCTCTTAATCATGGAGGCTAATCAGTAAAAGTTTACATCCTTGCCCCCAGCCCCAGCTAGTGATTGTTCGATCGAAACATCTCTACTATGATAGCTTATCAAAGGGAATGGGAGGGGGCGTGCTCCTCTGCTGGTTTCCCTGGTAACTGATGAGCCAACCTGAAGTCAATTCCCCTTATAACTGGTAACCTCCCTCTCTCCTGGTAGCAAAGACTGTTGCTGTGTCCTGCAGGCCCTCAGATGCACACGGTGGGATGTCGCTCCAGGACCGCGCTTCAGATGTGTAAGATCCTCCATTTCTTAAACCACTGATGTCTCTGTTGCTTACTCCAGGCTCTTTCTTCAGTCTTGACGCTGGGCAAGTACAGAGCTTGCAGGCCTGTGGGGAGTAGCCCAACAGGAGGATTTGTCCGTCATACAAACAAGGCAAATTTATATCAATTTGTAAATTAAATTGGCCTTATGTGATAGGTGGGAGTAGGAAAGTGGCCCTTTCACCCTCTTTTCTTGCTTTACACAAAGTTCAGAGAATAGAGAGCTTATTATTTTCCAGACTGCATTCATGTTTCACTTACACACGACAGCTAGCTCACTGTGAACTTTCCCTTTTCAATTTAGTATTAATTTTGATGAATTTTTTAACCCAAGGAAAACACTTCTGGAGTCTATTACAAGATTGGCGGACTCACACTGTGATCAGAGGCAGATGCTTAAGGGAATAGTGGAGTTATTTGTGATTCATGACCATTCCTGGTGGGGGGTAGGGTGGGCGTGGGGAGAGAGCGAGAACAAGTGGGAACAGAGTAAATATGTAAAGAGAATTGCAATCTCAGGGCCATCTGTGCTAGCTGCAGGACGCAAATCTCAAACAGAAACTGTAGGAAAGCAAATGTTATTCGTTGGTTTCAATCCTGTGCCCTTCAAAATTTCTCTTGTTTCACTCATTCATTCACTCCTTCATAAGCACATTCACTTTTGAGTTCCTACTCTGACACAGGCTTTATGATGGGCACTGGGGACCAGATGTTAGGAGAGACTCTGTGTTCAATTAGCTTTGGGTAGAGAAATGTAGAAATCCTTCCACTCGCTCATTCTACTGCCCCCCACCCCTAATGCTGAAACTCGGCCTCTGTGCACTGGTGCCAAATGGAATCTCAGAGACAGAGTTTTGGGTGAAGTAGAAAAGAACAGCTTTATTGCTTTGCCAGGCAAAGGGGGAGTCAGCAGGCTAATGCCCTGAAAATTTTGTGTCCCAACCCCGGGGGTGGGGGGGGGATTTGGAGTTTTGTAGCAGTGGTTCAAGGGTGGGGTTGCCGATAAGGATCAGGGTGTGTGTAGGACCTGCATTCCTTTCATCTGGCCTCAGGTGGCCTCTTGATGAGTGACTGTGGTTCTCAAGGTTATCAAACTGACCTTCTCTCTGGAATGAAGAACGCTTCATCAAGTAGTTAACATCTTCCATCTGCTGGGGGTTTTAGTTCTGCAGAAGAGCTCAAAGATATTGTTATATGTATTACTCAAAGCAGAACCAGGATCCTGTCCCAAGGCTACACTATTGTTTCGTGGCTTCTCCTCCCTTGTCTCTGCATCCCCTCCCTTCCCTGATTAGCAACTGTTTGAACTTGCTCTTTGGAACTCAGGGAAGGTCATAGAGGCTACAGTCTGTTCCCTACAAGAAATGGGGGACAGAAGGGCTTCCATGCCCAGGAGCCCCACATGGTCCTGCTCAGTTTCATCCCCCCACACAATTTTAGGCAGTCATCTAATTCTGTCAAGTCTTCCTTCTAGATATATCTCAAATGGATTTCCATTCACAGGGCCACTGATATATAGCACAGTCATCCTTACCAAAATTATAAGAGCCTCCAAACTGATCTTCCTAATTTCAGTTTTCAACTTTTTCAGGTGGAAAATCTTTTTGACTACAATGATCTTTCCAAAGGTAAAATCTGATTACTATCTCTCCTTTCTTAAATCCTTCAGTGGCTTCCTATTGCCCCAGGGTCGAGTCCAAGTTCTCTTACAACTTAAGATCTTTATTGGTTGGGCTTCTGCTTACATCTCCACTTCGCTGATCCAGTACTTGATTCATTTTATAAATATGTGTTAATCACCTATATATGACAGCCACTATGCCAGACACTCTAAATAAAATAAGAAACAGCCTTGCACACCTAAGGTTTATATCCTACCAAAGGAGACACTTAAACAAATAATTAGGTCGTTAGCACCAGTTACAAGGACGCTTCTTCACAACCATCTTTATGATGTGAATATCCTAGACATTCTAACTATAGTATTTAGGATTATCTTGGGTATGGTCTATTCTGGAGTAGAAGTTTTTCCAGACCTTAATTTTAAAAGAGGATCATTACTAAAAAAAATAAGTAAATAAAAAGACATAGTCACTCTATTAGTTATAGTAATGCTAGGTACTATCACAGACAAATTATGAAATTTCCGTAGTTTAAGACAATGACAATTTATTTCTAGCCCCTATAGGTAGGAGGGACCAAGCAATCATTCAGGTATTCAGGCTGTTACAGATTTTTTTTCATTATTAACCCAAGGTTTCTAAGTTTTCTGAGCACTGACATCCTGCTGACAGCCAGGGGAAGAGAGGACTCGAAGGTAGGTTTTAATGGGCCAGACCTGGAAGCAGTACGTATCCCTTCTAGGCACATTCTACTGGCTAGAATTTTTCACATAGTGAAGTGAAAGGAGGCTAGGAGATTCAGAACAGTCCTGTGCCCAGGACCAGAAGGAAATGGGTTTGATAAACAGAGACCTCGATTAGATAGAGTTGGGGAGACTAGAAGGAGCTCTCAGTCCCTGCTACAGCCACAGACCCCAACAGGAGGAAGAAAGACTCCTCTTCTTTCCTGGCAAGGACTCAGCCAATGAAAAGCCATGGACTCTCCCAACTTCCTTTCTCCCCTACAAAAGTGTTCTCCTTCCCTTGCTCTGCAGGGACTTGCACATGACTCTCCGTGGTTGCAGACCCTGAATTTCAGTTCTCTGCTGATCTCAAGCAAACCCATCTTTGCTGGAGAAATACCTGGCAGTTTGCTTCCTGTCAACCACCCATAGCCCTGCAAATCACACCATCACCGTGTGCCTCGCACTCTAGTGAGGCGTTCTTCAATTATCACACATTTTAAAACAGATGATCAAGTTAAAATTCTTTAAAACGTAATTCTGCTTTTAGATGCTTTTGGGCTTAAGACTCAAAGAAAGAGTCATCTAATACCTTTGTTTTCTCTCATCCATGAGCCTCTGTGGAAACAGTCTCCCCTGTCCCCATGCCTATCTTCCCCCATCCCTGCCTGTGTCCCTATCAATTTGTCATTTGCTAAATTCTTAGCTGCCTTTTAGATCTTACTTCAAAATTAGCTTTTATGTCATGCTCTTGTGATCTCCCCTCCATGGATTCTAGGAGCACTTTGTAATCTCTATCTATGCATGCTATGAAAATGTGTGAATTAATTAATGCCTACTTAATTCTTGTATCCCTGGAACTCAGCACAATACCTAACACAAAGTGTAATACCTTACTGACTGAAGTGATTGATGTTTTTCAACAAGGCTGGGATGTAGGGCATAAGTGGGAAAAATGTAAAAAGATTCACTATCCTGGATATAATCTAAGGCAGTGATTCTCAGAGTGTGGCCCCTGGACCAGCAATATCATCACCTGGGAATGTATTAGAAATGCATATTCTCAGGGAATGTATTAGAAATGCATATTCTCAGACCCTACCCTACACATACTGAATTAGAAACCGGGGGTGGAGCCCAGCAATCTATGGTTTAATAAGCCCCCCCAGGTGATTCTGAGCCCATGCTAGAGTTTCAGAACCACTGACCTACATGTTACCAAGAGAAGCCTAGATTAATCAAACTAATTCCAAGAAAAAAGAAAATGGCAATATTGATGATCTAATAAGAACAGCTATCATTCCTTGAGTATTTCTTGTGCCTTTTATAAAGTTGTGACCCCAGAGCAGTCTTGTGACTCACGTAATCCAATTAGATGTGGCTTAAATGTAAAGCCTAGTACGACAGATGAAAAGAATGTGATAAGGATTCATAAGAGAATGAGCAATAAATAGATTGATGTAATCCACTCAAGTAGTATCACCACCTGAGTAGGGATTACTGACTCAAGTAATTTGAAAATTAGGTAATGTGTAACTTGAATCCAATGGGCAAAGGCTGTGAAGTACCTCTTTGGAAGGCTGTAACACAGCATCTATATGAAAAGGCTGAGCCTGTCAAGCAGAGTTGCATCCTAATTATTGAGATCTTACTTAACAGGCTGAAGCGTTGGTTCTAAACAATACTTGAAAAAGTGACCGCTGATATTGTTTGGGATGACATAACTTGTGTTGAATTAATATGTCAAATATGTGATTGTAGTTTAAAATATATATTTGGCCCTGGTTTAAATTTCTGATTCTAAGTTGAATTTTTACTATGCTTGTAAACAGTGTCAAAACATGTTTGGGAATTTAGTGTTTACTATATTGATAGGTTTAGTTTATTAGATTTACCGGACTTGTATAAATATTTAGGAATATTTATTTGTTAATGTGGAATTGAAAGGCTTTAAAAGTCATTAAATATACTGTGTTTGTTAATGAAATTTCAAAGTTTCTGAATGTTTGACTGAGTTGTGAGATCAAGATTTAAATGAAAAGTGCTGATTAAATTTGTTTGATTTATAAATAGATTATGAGACTCATAAATTAGACTTAAAAGTTTAAGGAAAACTAAATTTTTAAATTTATAACTTTAAACCCAGCGTAACTTCGTAATAATCTTTTCTGTGTATAGAAACTGCCATTGAGCATCTTTAAAAGGTAGCAAACTCCCAGTTAACACCAAGGGCTTTACCTGATTCGAATCATTTAATCCTTCCAGAAACTTGTGAGGTAGGCAATATTTTTATCCTTCTTTTATTATGAACAATAGATTAAATAACATGTCCAAACACACAGCTAGTAGGTGGGAGATCTAGGATTCAAACCCTTTAGGTCAGATTCCACAGCCAATCTTCAGACTAATCCATTTTTTTCCCCTTCCACTTGCAGGCCCATTTGGAGCCAGAGGGACAGAAAATGAGGCTGAGGGGATGACTCTCAGGGTTTATCTGGAGCATATCCTAGTAGTAGTGCTCAGAAGGACACTATATAGATACTGGATATAGAGCTGAATTTTGCTTCTTTTCTCATCTCCCACTGGCACTCACTCCCACTCATGTTCCCCTCTCCTTCCAGTTTTCTAAGGAGGGAACTTACAGGCCTCTGGGATAAGATGGTAGAAAAATTCCCAACTAGGGATTTCTGCTGGGGAGACTGAGGGTTGGAATCCTTGCTTGACTCCTTTTTGGCCCTAACCCTCTTTCTATATCTGAGTCCCTGCTTTCAGGCCATCACCAGTCAAATCTGTCCTCTTGCCACTGGCCTGTTATTTGGGGCCTCTTTGTTTGTTTGTTTGTTGGTGATACATTTTTTTTCAACGAATTTTGAAGTACATGCTTTATTTCAGGACTTGAACTGGGGACATAGATTCCAAAGATTAAGATATAATATAAATAGTTAATAATTTGCAACTATGATGTAAGAGGTCTTTCTCCTGGAAGAAAGTATGAGTAGCTCTTTGATGACAAAGAAGGTGGGTAAGAGGGTTTCAAGGAGAGAAAACACATAT
Organism: Aethalodelphis obliquidens; assembly: GCF_003676395.1. Lineage (NCBI taxonomy): Eukaryota > Metazoa > Chordata > Mammalia > Artiodactyla > Delphinidae > Aethalodelphis > Aethalodelphis obliquidens. The sequence goes on from NW_020837983.1 coordinate 15,213,263, forward strand.
TAAAAAGCCTGGAACAGGGAGAGTTTGGCCCATTAAAGAGTTAAAAGAAGTAAGAAAGGTTGTTGTTTTTCTTTTTTTTTTTTTAACATCTTTATTGGAGTATAATGGCTTTACAATGGTGTGTTAGTTTCTGCTTTATAACAGTGAATCAGTTATACATACACATATGTCCCCATATCCCCTCCCTCTTGCATCTCCCTCCCACCCTCCCTATCCCACCCCTCTAGGTGGTCACAAACCACCAAGCTGATCTCCCTGTGCTATATGGCTGCTTCCCACTAACTATCTATTTTACTTTTGGTAGTGTAGATATGTCCATGCCACTGTCTCACTTTGTCTCAGCTTACCCTTCCCCCCTCCCCATATCCTCAAGAGCATGGACATGAGGATATAGGTTGTTGTTTTTCAGAGCAAGAAAGGGAACCACCTCCAAATGAGGCTGCAGGGTTCAGAGTCACTGTGCGAAGGTCCTGCGTTATCACACAATTGGTTTGATACCCAAGCGCTGTCCATGGGATCAGGTGAGTCAAGAAAGTTGACCAAAGAACACCAATGTCTTCCATCAGGAGACCCAATCCATCACACAGGAAAAAAGTGTTCTAAGACACTTAGATACATATAAGTAAAAATCTGCTAGTGGAAATGAGAGGTGACGGTGCATACTTTAGCTCTGTTCAGTTCATCAGGTGTTTACCGATCTTATTGATTGACTTCACTTATATGTCATTCACAGTGTTAGATACTGGGACACTAGGATGAACAAGAAGTCCTAGCCTTTGAAGATCTCTAGACTCACACACACACGTATGTATATATTCATATGTATATATATTCTGTACATGACAGATATATGTATATTTAATATATAGCATATATGACAAATACATATGACATATGTTATGTATGCATATATACGTGTGTATATATAAGAAGAAAAATATAAAGACATCCTAGCCCTTAAGGACCACTGGTTTAGTTTAGTCTTGTGTGTACATGTATTTAGTAATACCTGACATAAACTATATATATGTATATTTATATGCACATAATAGCTTAGGTGATGGGCCACTAATTAATGGAGAGAAAGAATGAGAAGCCAGCAATTCATTTCATAGGAAAAGGAACCTGTCTCCCTATGGTCCAGAAAAGGAGGGAAATGGCCTCTGTACTATCAGCAAAACATCTTCAGGAGCCTCAGGAGGTCTGACCTGGGAACATGTTTTGGTTACAGGATAAAGCTTTTGTCCTTAAGTAAATGAGGAAGGTCAGGAGGATGAACCCAAGAAGAACACTCAAGTTCTAAAGAGTGAAGGCATCAAGCCAGCTTGGCCAGCATCTTTAACAGGACAGCTACCAGGTACAGCCAGGTGAGAGAAGTGCTGGAAATAAGACAGCTGATGACACACCTTCATTACAAGAAAGGTCTTTTATCCCACACAAATTACATGATGATATTGAAAGAAAAGAAAGGCTTGTTTGGAAACATTACCCTCTACTCAGTTCTTCACTGAAAACTATTGCCAGGGAGTAATGACAGAGTTGCTGCCACTTGAAAGCTGATTTGGAAATGGAAGGGCTTACTTTATCTCAGACCCCCTGACTCATGAGGGAATCACTGAAATCTATTTCTCTTAATGTTTTCCAAAGAGACTTAGTGATCAAAGTTGTTTCCTTCCCAGAGGTGTGTTCCTTCAAGCACAGGGAGGAGGCGTATCTCTGGGACACCCAGAGGACGTTTATAGTCACTTCCCAAGTGGCTCTTGTTCTCAGGATTAAAAATGGAAATTATCTCTCAGCTGTCAATGTAACATCATCCAGCAGCATGAAATTCTGTCAAAATTGAAATTGAAGATGAATAAAACTTAGATACACACTCAGGATTATTCCTATTGGGATAGCAGCAGTGCTCTGCACTGACGATTCTACACCCTAATAGTAGATTAGGAAATAGAGACGTACTGGTTTTCTAAATGCCCCTGTACACTTTGCCATGGGAAGTAGCGGTGATTGAATAGACTGACAACTACTGTGAGCATATGCAATGAGCCAACTCCACAGCGCCCCAGGGCAGGATTATAGATGATTTGTGTGCATTTGGGGGGGTAATCAGTTATTATAATTCCATTTGTAATTTATGTTTGCATGAAAATGCAGTTTTTAACCACTGCTAGGATTTGAGGCGCCAGTGCAACCTGTTTTCATTTGGTCAAACTCCAGGGAATTTCAGCGTGTCCGTTCAGTAATAATGCATATCTACATTATTGGATGGCTGGTTTCAAAGAATAAATAACTACTCTTTATAGCAACAATATTTACAGAACGTGTCTGGTGCATGCAAAGCTTCATTACCCGTCGGGCTTCATTCTAAATAGATACATGCCAAAATTCAGGCTAAAGGGAAGAAAGGCAATTAAACAGGAAGGCCAGAAATGAATGCCCTTCTCTTTAGGTATGTCAGCAACACCTTACTCACAGGTTTCTAAAGAGAATTAGAGAGGGAAATTTTCCCGAGGTCCAGTCAGATGACTTGAGTCTGAAAATGTCTTATGCTTGGAGAAGCAAGCATGTGTTTAAGAAGATGAGAGGGAGGCCTTCCCTGGTGGCGCAGTGGTTGAGAGTCCGCCTGCCGATGCAGGGGACACGGGTTCGTGCCCCGGTCCGGGAAGATCCCACACGCCGCAGAGCGGCTGGACCCACGAGCCATGGCCTCTGGGCCTGCGCGTCCGGAGCCTGTGCTCCACAACAGGAAAGGCCACAACAGTGAGAGGCCTGCCTACTGCAAAAAAAAAAAAAGAAAGAAAAAAAGTTAATAGAGGCAACTATAGGTCAAGACTAGCTTGAAGGGAGGCACAGTCATTCATGCTGAAAATCCTGCTGCGGGTGGCAACAGGTGCCTTGGAACAATTCAATTAGCTAATCACAGATGGTTGCCAGATATGCAGTCTAAACTTTCTTTTCACTAACAAATGTCACAGCTAAGAAAATCTGAACTTTGGCAAATTGGGAGCGATTCCCTGCGAAGGATAACTTCTGTTCTCAGCACAATTTCATAGGAAACAGATAAGGAAGTGCATTGTCACATGAGGGAAACTTCATAGCAATTCAAGTTGCCCAACAATGAGTAATCGGCACTTTGGAAAAATGAGATGTCCATGGCTGATCTCTCTGGGGATTCCTGTGTAGGGGGGCCCCTGGACTTGATCTCCATACTGGCAAGACTCAGAGTACCAAGATCCAAAGAAGTGAATATTTATAAATTGATAATAATTCAAATGCATTAACTGAAGTTTATCATCAAGTGAATACATTCTATAAATAGAGTCTATAGGTCTAGTTCCCCAGCCCTTTTATAAGAGTCTCTTCATCCTCTGGGGAATTGGCACAGTGATTGATATGAATGTTTGCTAGTGTGTCAATGGTTATAACTATTTCTGAATAACAGAAACTTTGATAAACTGATAAAAGTTTCTTCATAAAAGTGGTTTGGATAGACAATCACACAATCTTTCTCAGGCAGTCTGAAGTTTCAGAAATCCTGCAATCCATCCACAGACAGTTAGGCTGTAAACTTAGGTTGTGAGACACCTTGATATATTTGATCTAGTATGAAAACCCAGCTTTTCTACTGTTTTGACTACTTAAGAACTAAAAATACACCTAAAGCTCTCAGTTGGAGGTAGGGTGGGAAGAAAGAGGAATCATATTTATAAATGTAGTTGTCATTACATCCCTCTGGCCCATATCCTTTACCTTACACAGTTAAAAGCATACATGTCAGATTTGGTCTAACTTCTAAAAAGAAAACCCTTCCATGTATATTTCTGGGTTTTCTTAAACAAAAGTTCAAATTGACGTTTTTTCTCACAGAATATATTTCTTTAACTCACCCAAATGCTTTTTTTTTAATCAGCCCAAGTTAGTGTTTCATAGGAGAATTAATGAATAGATGGGCTAATATATGATTTAGAGATCTCTGTAATGAGGGGTAAATGAAATGACTGTTAATTATCTAGTGAATCATGCCCAAGAATCCCCATTAGGTTTGGTTGATGTTTCCAAATTTTTTTCCCCAAAAGGAAGCAGGAGGCAAATTCAAACTCCTTGGAGAACTCTAGGCTTGGTGTTTCCAAGACAAAAACAGCCATCACATATGAACATACATAACTACCCTCCTTTCTTAATGTCAAGTAAGAGCAGAAAACCCATTCAGTGCATCACCAGATCCCATATTATAGAGGCGGTGTTTGGTTTGATTAATATCTGATAAAGGATGACAGCTCTATCCTGAGGGCCAGGGTCACTGGGTTTCCTTCCCCACTCCAACACTGGAATGGTTCTTATACTGCAGATACACGGTAGCATCATGGGATGTGATACCCATTGCTCTGTATTACAAGCACCCACAATACAAACTGTGCATGGACCTTAGAAGCTAAATCAGCAGATTCAGTTAGACCCAATAAATACTAAAATGTCATCTAGGCTTTGGATACAGTTTTATAGTAGTTACTCCTCCTACAGAGAAGCAGTAGAAAAGAAAAAGAATTGTGTTGACTCCCTTCTGCACTGTCTGGACCTGTTAATATTCAGGAAGGATGAGGTCCTCATATATATCACTATCTATCATCTATCTCTCAAATATATATATATTTACATATATAAAGGTATATATAATTACAATATGTACATATATAAAAGTATATATAATTTAAAATGTTAAATAACTTGGTTTTTTCCATAATGCACACCCTATAACATCAGGAGAGGTTGACCCCCCGTACTCATTTACATTTTATAAATATTTGACCTTTAAAGTATATGTTATATCTATCATGCTAGAAATTAAAAGAGGCTAAAATATTTTCTTATTGGAAAATGATTTCAGTGGAAGAGTGAGAAACAAGTAACTTTATAAATAACTACTTGTTATTCAATTATGACTACTTTTGCTAACACACGAGTCAGTATCATGAAACAAGACAGCCTTGCAACAGTAAACTCGGGTCTCTGTTTTCAAAGTGAGATGCAGAGCTGAGTTAGAAGCACCTCCATTACACTGAATCAAGTTCAGTTAAAGGAAAGTAAATATCTCGGTTTTTAACCAGGCAAAAGGACACAAAAATATTTTCTTCTTTTCAGTGTTTTAGGAAGGTAGGAAAACAAAAACGTTGTCTGGGTACATCTTGAAGCACAGTTTGTCTCCTTCAAAAGACAAACTGCTGAGCTTCGAGGTGATGGGGCACCACAGATGTGCAGCCCATTTTGAAGACACTCCCAATTGTCAGCCTCAGGAGAGATGTGATGTAGCCTTTGATAAGAAAAACGAATTTGGCTCATTACCTGCTGAAAACATCTTTTGTAAGGTGGAGCGTCCTCAAAGCAACAGGGAAATTTCAACTCCCTTCAAAATCAGCAAGGGTGGGATGGTACTGGTGAAGCTAACACTTTGTACTCACAGGTACTAAGAAACAATCTAATATAAAAGCCTTCTTCTAGGGGATTACTGAATTTTTAAATCAATTGTAAAAATTCATGTCAGGCCTCTGAGAGATGAAACTGAAACTAATATTAACAAACACCTTTTTTTTTAAACTAAAAAAAATTTTATTGAAGTATAGTTAGTTTACAATGCTGTGTTAATTTCCGGTGTACAGCCAAGTGATTCAGTTATACCTATATATGTTTTTTTCATATTCTTTTCCATTATAGTTTGCTACAAGATATTGAATATAGTTCCCTGTGATATACAGTAGGACCTTGTTGTTTATCTATTTTATATATAGTAGTTTATATCTGCTAATCCCAAACTCCTAATTTATCTTTCCCCCCCCTCCCCACTTTGGTAACCATAAGTCTGTTCTCTATGTCTGTGAGTCTGTTTCTGTTTTGTAAATAAGTTCATTTGTATCACATTTTAGATTCCACATGTAAGTGATATCATATGGTATTTGTCTCTCTCTCTCAGACTTACCTCACTTATATGTGATCATCTCTAGGTCACTCCATGTTGCTGCAAATGGCATTTTGTTCTTTTTTGTGACTGAGTAGTATTCATTCTATTCATATACCACTTCTTTATCCATTCATCTGTCAATGGACATTTAGGTTGCTTCCATGTCTTGGCTATTGTAAATAGTGCTGCTATGAACACCAGGGACATGTATCTTTTCAAATAGAGTTTTCTCTGGATATATGCCCAGGAGTGGGATTGCTGGATCATATGGTAATTCTATTTTTAGTTTTTTAAGGAACCTCCATACTGTTCTCCATAGTGGCCACCCCAATTTACATTCCCACCAACAGTGCAAGAGGGTTCCTTTTTTTCCACACCCTCTCCGGCATTTGTAGACTTTTTGATGATGGCCATCCTGACCAGTGTAGTTTTGATTTGCATTTCTCTACTAATTAGTGATGTTGAGCATCTTTTCATGTGCCTGTTGTCCATTTATATGTTTTCTTTGGAGAAATATTTATTTAGGTCTTCTGCCCATTTTTTGGTTGGGTTGTTTGTTTTTTTGATACTGAGTTGTATAAGCTGTTTGTATATTTTGGAAATTAATCTCTTGTCGGTCGCATCGTTTGCAAATATTTTCTTCCATTCCTTAGGTTGTCTTTTCATTTTGTTTATGGTTTCCTTTGGGCATAGCTCTCTTTAGAAATGTATCGAATCAGGTTGTAGCCTAAAAAAATTCTTTTTTATTTAATGCCACATCATACATTTTTTTTGTTCCAATCCATTAAGTGTTAATTTTATAGTTTGGCTGTATGAATGTAAACTTATTTTATTATGTTCAAGCATATAAATGCGTGTGTGGGTACGTGTAGGGTGGGGACTTCAATATTCTGTTTACACAGGGTTGATTCAGCTATTTATTAACTATATCTGAGATAATTACATGCGTTCAGTTACTTTTTTTTCCCCAAAATAAGGGCATCTGGCAATTCTCTTACCCCATTCTAAAATTCTATCCAAAACTATTTGGTTGTTGAAAATCAAAGCAAATAGTAAAACGTTAAAGTAAAACAAAAGCTATATTTTATGGTGCATTCCATTGTACTCTCCTTTTTGGGAGGAACAGAAAAATCAAGACTTTTAATAGATACCTAATAAATGATTTGTTCCTATATAAGACATATAGCTCTGGTAAGTAAAATATAGAAAGGGGAAATGATCGAATTATATCTCGCTGAGTAAAAATTGATCTTAAAAAATTTTCCATATGCTCATTAAGGGAATTAACAATAATAATTCCTGTATCCCAGGGAATCAATGCAGATTTAGACTTTGGTCAGGCAGGTGGTCTACAGAGAAAGGCTTGAACGTGTTTGATGGGAGTTGCAGTGATGTAGAGAAATAGAGCTTGTCATAAAAATTTCCCGTTCGTTGTGAGATCATAAATCATTAGGTCTAAAGCAAGCAAAATTATGAAGACACAAGATAGGGAAAATTTGGTTTTGAAATTTTTTTTCTGATAATAAAAAGTCTGGGACTTAGACTTCTTCCAGATTTTGTTGTGAGACTTGATTCTTTCCTAGATATTGGTAAGATTGTCACCAATACTTATTCCCCATTTTCATGTGTTGTTTCTGAGCCTTTTAACATTTTCTACTCCAAACTCTAAAATTTCTTCTCCTCTATTTCAGTTCCAGACACACCTCTCTATGCCTCACTTACCTATAATTCTGTAATATTGAGGACATTTACAATATCTTTGTAAAGGAGTTTTGTAAGATACTCAGTATAAACCACATTGTCTGGTATATGGTTAACAATTCATTCAGTCTTTTAAAAAAATTTTTTTATTGAAGTATAGTTGGTTTACAATGCGTTAATTATTGCTGTACAGAAAAGTGATTCAGTTTTATGTATATATATATATTCTTTTTAAAATATTCTTTTCCATTACAGTTTATCATGATATTGAATATAGTTTCCTGTGCTATACAGTGGGACCTTGTTGTTTATCCATTCTGTTTATAAAAGCTTACATCAGCTAACACCAGCCTCCCACTCCATCCCTTGTTCAACCCCCTCCCTCCATTAAATCTTAACTCTTACTACTACTGTTACTACTACTATTACTATTATGATTAAGTTCATATATAATATGCCTAGAACCTATAGTATATAGAATAAAAATAGGTTTGGTCTTAGTTCTTTCTTACAGCAGAGTGCTTTAGGTTTGACTCCTAGGACACTTATAATTAGGCACTGTGACAGAGATATTTAGTATTCATCACTTCTCCATGTGCTCCTTGACATTTTATTGAAATGTTCTCCATGGAAATAAACTTTAACTATGGTACTATATAGCCTATGGCTTTTTCAGATCTAGACAGTGGGAAAGGGTGTGGAGAGCCGAATCCAAGCTCCAACCAAGATCAATATAGAGAATCCTAAATAGCTTGGAGAAGCCAGGCTGCATTCCACAGCTCAAATATAGGCCATGATGTGCTAGATGAAGTAAGGTAATCTCTTTATTCTTACCTTCAGAATAGCTAACATTCACCTTTTCATAAATGTTAGCAGTTTACAAACAATTTCTCACCATGTCTTCATAGCCATGAGGAGTAGATATCTCATTTTCCTCATTTTGTGGAGAAGTAGACTGAGTTTTCAAAAGATTAAATGACAATCCCAAGTTTGGTGTAGCTAAGGGGTTGGGGTCTGGCATCCAGCTGACAGGTGAGACACATGGGATTTGGGCCAAACTTTTGTCTCTTGGAGGCTCAGTTTCTACATCTCAAGGGATTGTTTCATAGTTTGAATGAGACAGTTTATCTTAAACATAAATATTAGCTATTGTTGTCACAAAACTGGTAACTGGTAGACTAGAATAGGATTCAAATCTAGGCTTCTCAGACTCCCAAACCTATTCTGAACCACTGAATACAACATCCTCCCCATATTAGTCTCTAATACGGTGCTCCATCACATAATTTATCATTTAACCAGAAGTCTGGGACTGCATGCCCAATAAATCTTAGAAAACATGACACTGTCTTTCCTACTTGTCAGGTTCTTCACATCAATTATCTTCTTCTCTATTCAGTAAGAAAGAGTATGGTGGTAATTATTTATTCACTTGATGAACATGTATTGAGAATCTATTATGTAGTAGGCAATAGACTAAATGCTGGAGCTACCAAGAGGGGCTCACAAGCTAGGAGCCAAAATAGACATAACACCCAGCAAATGTCAGTCACCATGATTAACATGATTTTAAAAAATTACTATAAACAGTTTGAGGAAACTCTGTAGAGCCTGTAGAACAGCTAAACCGAACCTCAAAAGACTAGAGATAAAAACAAAGAAAATTGTCAAAATAAAGAAACATAAGTATATATTGGAAGGTGGGGTAGACTGTACTTTTATTTACTCATATCTTATCCTTCTATGAGAAGGATTATATTTTCCCAACCCCTATGTCAGGTTGGGCCACATGGTTTGCTTTAGCCAATGAAGTGTTTACTTCTAGATAAAAGCTTTAAGAGCCTGCCCAAGCTTTGTCATACTCTCTCCCTTTGTCTATAAATGACCAAATAGTAAATATTTTAGAGTTTGCAGGCAACACACAGGCTCTGCTGCATATTCTTTTTTTTTTTTTTAACTCTAGCCATTAAAAATTTTTAAGGCATTCTTAGATCATTGGCCACAAAAAAATAAATAAAAAAGAAAACACAGGTGATAGGTCAGATTTGCCCCACTAGTTTGCCAACTCTGTTACAGATAATCGGTGTGGAGTGAGAAGAGCGCTAGCAGGGAGCAGAGAACCCAGGTGACCCATGGTGGATGCATGTTGTGATGATAAATAAAAGTTTCTTGTGAGGAACTGTTGAGATTTCAGCATCATTTGTTACTCTAGCATAACCTAATGTATCCTGAGAGATAGCAAATCTTGAAACATTCCACCAGGAGAAATTTAGAGAGTTTTTTGGTAAAATGTTATATTTAAGATAAATCTTAAAGGATGCATAAAATCTTGCCAAGGAAAGAAAAGAGCTAGGATTTTAAACGGAGAACACAAGTTGGGCAAAGTTTTGGATTCTTGAATGTGTGTGTGTGGGAGTTGGCGGTAGGGAGGCTCTGGCAGAAAAAGCCCGATGGGAATGTTACCTGAGAGGGCAGCAGTACTGCGTTATTGTCCAGGATGGTAGGGGGGGATGTGGTTTACAGAAACCTGCCTGCTTAGAATACTACTTACATTTATTTGCAGAAATTTTGTCCGACCACTGAGGAAAAGTCATAACAGAGAATAAGAAATGTTGCAAACTAGAGGGCTAAAGTTAACCAAGTCCATTGTACCGAAGCTCAATCTTCTGTGGAGTTCTTCAACACTATTTTGATGATTTGAGCAGTGCTTCCTAAAAGAACTAAAGATTTTAAGGGGGTTTTGAGGACAACCGAATCTCTTCAATATCTCAATCCTCAATAACCAAGGCTGAGGCTGGGATCACTTTAGTAGTGATTCAAATGAGCTTTGGACTTAATAGGTCTGAAGATACACTCAATTTCTTGGGGTTGATAGAGCCAAAGACTCAGGTGAAACATTATAGAGACACACATATATAACCTTAAAAGTATGATTTGACACAGGAAGTTTAGTCCTTTGGCTTAATTAGTAGCGAAAATATTCTTCCTAATATATATTTATTAAAGTGTGATTTTCTAAGCTACATACTAGAGTGCGGGGGTGATGGTGATGGGGACAGAACTAACATTGAACTTGAGTACCTTCCTAGCAATCAAAAAACTGATAGTTTATAGAACCTTATAGGTTATAGATAAACTAATGTGAGTACTTTGCATTTTTAATTCTCCCACTCCATCCAACTTGTACTTTTTAAAATTATCTTAGGTACGTACTTATTCCGAATGAATATTTTCATTATATGCGTGGATTTTTTGATTACTCAAATTAATCACTTTTAACCTTGTAACTGATTTATAAACCTATAAATATAAATGTCAGCATTCATTTGTCATCTTGAAATGAACTGTCAGTAGTTGTTTTTCAACAAAAATAGAATATCTCTACAGAGATTGACATTAATATTGGCAATATAAATATATATACACACCAGGTACTCTGGATACTAATGATGCATTTTTATTAACACATTTGTGAGAATTTGGGGGTAAATCTTTAGGAATTTTGACAAACTGAGAGGTTGACCCAGTAAACAGAAACGTATGATCACTCCATTCTGTATAATGTGTCATTTCAAATTGTTCAACCCATACAAAAGATGGGAGATGGAGTAAAGAGTAGACCTTTCTCCTAAAGAAGAGAGAGAGCTAGGAACCTTAGAATTATGATATGAAGACCTCTCCAGTGATTCATGTTTTCTCCTAATTTCAACAGGAAACTCATGATAATTTTCAATAAAATTTTAGCTGACAGGCTGTAAAATCTAGCTACTAGGTGTCTGAAATGAGCTTAGCACAGAGCTGAGTAAGACAAATCCCAAAGCTCAGAAAATTTTGTCTGGAAGGATGAAGTGTGGAAACAGTCATATAAAAGGAAACATGAATTTCAATGGGGTGAGTGCGAAGATAAAGTACATACAGTGGCACACATGGCAACATAGAAGGGATCCTGGAAGGGCAGGGATTCAAGAAAGGTTCTTGACACAGGAATAAGATGCCTAAATTGAGTATTAAGGGATGTATGAGAGGCAGGCAGATGAAGGGAGAAGCAAGCAGCTTGAGCATCCCAAACAAAGGAATATCCTGCTACCAAGTCCTTTTCTAGAGCCACCCTTTTCTCATATACAAAACGGTTTGGAATCCCTGCGTTCATACTGCAGTAAATGTATACTGTAAATATGTACTACAGTGTGGTATACACTGCACTGCATGTACCACACTGTAGTATAGTGTCTAGGCACTCCTTGGGGAAGAAGGAGAAGAACAGGGGGAACCAACTTGTTGATGGAGAGGAGCTTGGACTTCTGCCCAGCATCAACCTGAGAAATGAGTTCCAGAGAAAGTTTCAGCCAAAGATTTAGTCCTTATAGTATGTTGACATCAACCTGGCATACTTATCTTACACAACACATTGCTAGGTTTTTGTGATGTTTTGTTATTTTTTTTCATGCATCCTTCTATAACCAAGAGAAAACCGTGTTTAAAGAGTTAGAAGATTGTCACATCTTTCCCAAAGCTCCAACCAGATAGTATAACCTTTCCCCTGGGAGTAGGCAGAAAGGAATTCCTTTCTCAGGCTTACTTTTGGTTCATAAAGATGTGAGTAGATGCTTTCCGCAGAGCTCAGAAGCCAAACTGGGAGACTCATTCAGCAGGACGACTCCTCTGTATGCTTGGGAAATAAAATACGTTCACAAGATGAAATGGTTTCCTTTGCTCCTAAACTGCTTGATTTGCAAGTTGGAAGGCTCAAAATTTCCTAAAAGATTTTAATATACAAAAATCCCAGTTTTCTCCTCAGGGTCATTAGTCTTATGCACTAGCCATTCTATTACTGAGAGTCTAAGGCCCTTGGCCAGGAGAAATATTTTTCAAGACAGAAACCCCATGCACTGAGTAATATAGTTCCCTTTCTTATTTTCGTTTAGTGGAACAATGACATGGGGCTTTCATTCTAAGGATGTATAATATAGAGCTCTGAGAGTAAGGGAGACTAAAGGAATAAAATCTCGACTGGAATGTATCTGAAAGTAATTAAACATTTCTGTGTCATGTGGACCCTAATAGATGGCAATCTGTCTCATTCTGAGAATTAAATATGTACATTCCTTATCTACTTTACTGAGAATTTGAGGTCACTTTTATAAAGACTTACAATAAATAGAAATCATTTGGATCATAATATACCATAAACATTTAAAATACAAAAATAAAGGGCAGTAAAGCTCACAAACTTTGATACAACTATTACAGGTGAATAAAAAAATGAGACATTCAATGAAGACAGAAGAGGGGAGACACAGTCAATTATGTATTTAACCTTCTCCATATCTTCTCCATATAGAAAAGCCTTTTAAAATTTTTTTAGGGAGGGCAATGTTTTCAGGTACGAGGTCCTGAAAACAATTTCTCATATAGGGTTTCAAATCCTGCTCTGTCACTTACTGGCTGTGTAACTTCAACTACTTGTTTAACATCCCATGCTTTTGTTTCTTCATCTGAAAATGGAGGTAATAATTGTAACAAACTCATAGGGTTATTAAGAAGGTTAATGAGTTAATATGGGTGAAATAGGTAGCACAGTGCCTGACACAGAATAATTGCTTATATAAATATTTCCTAAATAAAATACAATAGAGGAAACACCTAAAGATGCCATGGACATCTTCAATAATGTTCCTACAAAAAATGCAACAGTAGATTTCCTATGGGAATCATGTATAGAGGCCCTCCATAAATTCTGAGACCACACTAATGAATCTTAGAAAGTATTAACTGCAAGGGACTAAAAAAAAATGCACTCCAAGTATATAGCTTTTTGCTGCTCTGGCAAAACTCAGGGATAAAATATAGCCTTTCTATCACATTAGGTTTTAAAACGTGCTACATGGCATCCCATCAAGATGGAAAGTCTGCCCTTGAATCAGACAAGTTTCCTATCTGTTGATCTGTTTTAGAAATAAATCTTTCAAAATAAATAAATTAATATGTTTTACAAATCCATTTTCATCTTGCAGGAAGGAAGAAAGGAATGAATGAGTGAAGAAATGAAGGAAAAAGAAAAGTGAAAATCAAAATGTGAGAGTATGTTGTTGATAGCTTATGTAATATGAACCTTCTCCTTCTCACTTAGTAACCAAACCTGGGAAGATTATCAAATCCAAATTCGATTGTAAACTCTGATTAGTCAATCATAGTAATCCCAGTTCACCTCACCTTTTATTGGTTAAAGATTGAACATGAGGGGCTTCCCTGGTGGCACAGTGGTTGAGAGTCCACCTGCCGATGCAGGGGACACGGGTTCGTGCCCCAGTCCGGGAGGATCCCACATGCCGCGGAGCGGCTGGGCCCGTGAGCCATGGCCACTGAGCCTGCGCGTCCGGAGCCTGGGCTCCGCAACGGGAGAGGCCACAACAGTGAGAGGCCCGCGTACTGCAAAAAAAAAAAAAGATTGAACATGAACATGGCTCTGGCTTAAGAACTGTGAGGAAAAGTCTGTGGTGGGATTTTTGGGAAAAGTTTCCTCTTAAGGAGTTATCAGAAAAATTCTCTCTCTTTACCCTCTTGGATCTTGTGTCTGCATTTGAGAGACACATATAGAACTTCTACATCCATTCTTCAGTAACGAGGGAAGCAAGCTTGAGGACAGAGCTAGGAGACCAGGTATATTCTAATAAAAAGGTGGAAAGAACCTGGGTTTCTGGGGACATTGTTAAGTCACTAAATTAACCACCCTGGAGTCACCCTAACTCTGAATTTGTTATATGGAATGAATCACCTCACTGTATAATCCTGGTGAGTTGAATTTTCTGTTACTTGCAGACCAGAGTTTCCTACGTTTAATGAAAGGAATTCAGACCTTTTAAAAAATAATAAATTGGTGATTCCTTGACAATGTGTTCATCAGTTAATCCTCTACAAGTATCAACTTTTTGAGAGAAGTGTTGAAAGACACCCAGAACAGCAGAATTAGTAAGAACTTGAGATCCTAGAATTATTTCTAGAAAGTCTAAAATGAGATTGTTCCAACTGATTACAGAGATAAGAAGAAGGTAAATTAAAAAAAAAAAAAAACTGGAAGGCATTCTGAGAAAGAAACAAAAACCCTCATGTAAAAGAGAAGTTGAAATATAGACATTTTTAGGTGCTGAGAGTTCAGACCTCTCACAGATTCTCAGAGAAAGAATTAATAAACGATGTACTTCAGTAAGATGAGATTTAAACCAGAAAGGAAGAAGTAGGATGCAAAAAGCAAAGGTAAGTGGAGAAACTGGTAAATGTGTGGTGAATCTAATAACATTTACACAGAGTCCATGGAAGAAATTGACATTTATGCTTTGTCTGGCCCAGACCTGTCATGGATGACTTGTTAGAGATTAGCCAAAATCTCTAATAAGGTGACTTAATTTTGTACGAAGGAGCTAGTCACGTGCTCTCTATCTTAAACTTAGTATATATAAAGATATACGTTTCTTTACACAGAGCTGAAGATATTATTTGCAGGTTGAATACATGATTTTCCTCCAATACCTATATTTTGTGACTTACAGGACAGTAGTTAACATTTATACAGCCTGTCATAAACATTTTTAAAAATTGTGTGAGCTTCACAAACATGGTTAAAGTTACATTCCTGAATGACAAAAGGAAATTTCATATTTAAACTTCAAAATACCATGGAAAGCCTTTCGTTCCTTCTTCTCAAACATACCCAATAACTGTGATAAAACTAATCGTATCACGTAGTTTTAAACTTAAACACAACTCATGCTCCAACTGGCTAATCTCTAATGGCGTTCTTTGTATATAGAACTCATATGGTCACTGGAGTGAAAATGTTAACCTTCTCTTTCTTATCTTCCTAATTCCAACATGCACTTGAGTACTGTCAACAAGATAATTCATGTGTCAAGGTTTCTCATAAAATTCTAAGTGACATTTCTAAATTTACATAACTTGCATTTAAAGTTGTAATTTCTGATTTTCACAAGGCTCAGGGACTTTCTGAGAGCGAACCCAAACTGTGTCCACATTTCAAGTTTCATATACTTCGAAGCTCATAAAGTGAAGGGAGACTTCAACAGAAGCTTATGTCTGTGTTTTTAAGTTTACTCCTATGAATTTTATGCTTTTGTTGATGCAGTAAAGTCCTTTTTCTTGTCGCCGTATATTTTCTGTTAGTTTCTATATGGAAGAAACATTTTGATTTGTTTTGCATATTTAATTCATAGTTGGTCTTATTAAGTGCTTTTATTCCTAATAGCATTTCAAGGAATCCTTTTGGATTTTCAAAATAGTCTATTTTCAGAAATCAACAATTTTGGTATTCTTGCTTATTCTTTTATAATATGTACCGCTCTGATTCCATATTCTTATCTTTGGAGACATAGTGTACAGGTCACTGGTTATCAGCATCAACCATGGATTCAAAAGGATATGGATTTGCATTCCAGCTCTATAGTTCCCTAGCTGTGTCATTCCCTAGATTGGGAAAATTACTTAATTCTTCAAGCCTTAGTTTCCTTATGTGTAAATTGGGGATGATAATACCTACCTCAGGGTTATCAGGAGCAAATTAAATTACATTTAAATAAAAATTTGAGATGGTGCCTGATACATAATAGGTACTCAAAACATAGCTAGTATTATTTTTACATAGGTATAACATTCCTAATAATGTTATATATTAATTTTGATAGAAGGAATTCTTGTCTTACTGCTGATTCTAATGAGGAGTGTTTTGCTATTATGATATTGACTAATTGTTTTAGTAAGAACTGAAGCGCAAGGGCATTTGTGGAGAGCCCTTGCTCTGATTAAGCAACCTCAAACTTACATGGGATAATATCCTCCTAACTTGTGTGAAATTGTATAATAGTTTCCTTGGTAGGTGAACATGTTTCAAACCTGGGAAAATTTAGAATTAAATGTATAAATGTTTAAAAGAATAAAATTCATAGCATTGTATATCTTTGTTAAACAGTTTGTATATACTTATGATTTTACATGGAAGGAATATTTCAGAGATTTTGGCATATTAGAAAAATGGGTCAGCCATATATTAATTCATACTTGTGATTTATGTAGAGTTCAGAATCACTTAAGGAATTCAAGATTCATCATATATGTGTGTTCAAATTATCAGATGAACAAGTTATTTTAGTACTTGGAAATAGTTTGTTTATTAATTCAGACAACCCGAGTACTTAGAAGGAAAGTAAAAATTTAATGAAACTGTAAATGAAACCAAATATTTTCCAAAGGCAATTAGGTGGTAGGTAAAATTTGCTAGAATTTTAAATAGAATTATATGAAATGTAACTCAAACAAAAGCTTCTTAAAAGGGAAGATAGGTTCTTGCATTTGTAACTTTAACGGAATAAGAACTTTTTTTTTTTTGCGGTACGTGGGCCTCTCACTGTTGTGGCCTCTCCGGTTGCGGAGCACAGGCTCCGGACGCGCAGGCTCAGCGGCCATGGCTCACGGGCCCAGCTGCTCCACGGTATGTGGGATCTTCCCAGACCGGGGCATGAACCCGTGTCCCCTGAATCGGCAGGCAGATTCTCAACCACTGCGCCACCAGGGAAGCCCCAAAATTCTTTATGTAATGTGTAAGTAACAAAAGTAAGCCATTTAAAAAAAAAAAATCTTGTTTTACCTTGTACAATCCCTATTTAATATTTACCTATGTTACACCTTAAGGCATGTGGTCTTTTAAATTCCCCTGTGCATGGGCAGCGCTTGGTCTTTGCTTAGGAGGTTTCAGGTGGTGGTTATAAGCCTCCAGTACAAAAAGCAGAGAAAAAGACACCAGTTGATTGGCATGACTGATGGTAGAATGCCTCTACTTACCCACAGCCTATAGTACAGGTTCAGCATAAAGGCTATGCACTTTTCTCCCCTAAAACAGATACACAGCCTCAAATGTAGATTACTGAATATGGTTCTGAAGTGCTACCAAACTGTTGGACCCAAAGCAAGAGAACTCAATAAGTAACTTATCAAAAAGTGCTCTCAACGAACCACAGCTGCACTAAGAACATGCTGCAGGCTTCAGGGGTATTCATTCAACAGACATTCACTGGATACACTTATGTGACAAGCACTGGAAATGCAGAGATGAGGAGGACATGAATTTCCCCCCACCACCAACCTTTTAGTCTAGATATAATGTAAACAATCAGAGACACGATTTACAGTACAGTGTTATAGAAGCATCTGTAGAGTGAAGGAGCACATTACAAGGATCCCTAATCTAGTCTGGCAGGATGTAGAAAAATGTCAACAGACCTGAAACTTGAACAATAAGTAAAAGTTGTATTTCTTTATATAAAGGAAAAAAATTATAAATAGGACTTTTCAGTGAATTTCAAGGTTGCTTTGGATACTAAAGAGCAAAAGGAAAGCAAACCAGAAATAAATTCCTCCTTTGGCATCCTGGTAAAAATGGAAATAAATGTATTTGTATTATTGGAATAACAAAGCTCAAATTTTAGATGTCAAGGGGAAGATAAGTACATTGTAACTTCCCTTGCAGGATAACTGACTAGTACTAATGTTGGGGGAGGATCTGGCATGGATGGAGAGAGCCAGAGCGTCTAACCAGTGTCCCAGTTCTCCAGAAACTTGGAGGCTTGTTGTTAGGTGATGATCCAAATTAGAAAATTGGCACAATGTGAAACTTCTCCCTGATGATACAATATGCTCTGGCTACAAAGCACCAGAGCCATGTCAGAGCCTGATAAAACTGATCAGTTTTTTTGGCACAGAAACTATGACACATCAAGGCATACCAATCAAAGGGCTAAATTTAACATTTCCTATGCTCCTTGGATCTAAAAACATGAACGAATAGACAACATCCCAAAGACAGGAAAACCACCAAGAGCTAGACCATGCGTACTTGGAATTTTCCATCTGGGCTTCAGTCAACTTGTTGTTTAACTTTAATTATCTTTTAAACTTGAAATTAAAATTTTTTAATTTCCCTGTATATGTTGAATAATCAACATTTAAAGGCCTTTTATAAAAAGAGGTGTTTCTATGTCAATGTTGGGGCCAGCATTTCTTTCTGCTTAGAGAAACGTGAGATGAGTTTTATGAATGTCAACATTCATAAAAGTTAACAAGATTTATGATGCCTTAGTCAATGTTTCATTAAAGAGGCATATTTTTCAAATTGTTTTGTAAAATTCTTATGAGTTATTTAATGTTTACTTGCTTATCCCAGCCCTTGGTACATATGAGATGCTCAATTAAAGGTTGTTTAATTGCATGTAATTATATTGTGTTGAACTGCCTTGCATTGCTTTGCATTTAATTGTGTTGGACTATGTTGAGTTGAATTTGTAACGTGTTTGGTTGACTTGAATTGCAGGGAATTGAGTTAAACTGATTTGAGTTGTATTGAAATGAAGTGAATGGAATTGGCTCGGCTGAGAAAGATAATCCCTGTTCCATCTGCTGAGGGACCTTATATTTTTGTTTCATCCCTTTATCCCCAGGAATTAGCTCATTTATCAGTACAAAACACATACTCAGCTAAATTTTGAGGAATTTAAAAAAGTAAAATGACAGAAAGACTATTACTAATAGCACTTAAACATTCAATAATATTTTTAATCATAATACTCTGTAGGCACCGTGCTATGTACTAGAGATACAGTGATGAATAAGAAAGAGCCTGTCCTCAAAGATTACAGTTTCCTGATGGGTACCAAATAAGTAAATAAGCAGTTGAAAAATAGTATAAAACAGTATCAATTGTTTAGTTACTACCGGCGGGCCATTCACATAGTGTGCTATGAGATCAGTACATCACTGCAGTGGCCACTGTAAGTGATAGAAATATATACCAAATCCTATACATGGCTGTGTCCTATATAAAAGTCACTGACCTGTAAGGAAGTAATTAGTAATCCTCTCTGTGTTCCACTAACCCTGCTGTCTGCCTTCTCTGATCTATCTCCTGAAATTCCCAGAAAAAATTTTCTAACTCAGTTATATTGTAACAAAGGTCAGGGGATCAAACCATGAAGAGTATTGAATGAAATATTATTGCCAGTGAGGGAACAACCTGATCATATTTTCTTTTTGAAATCCAGATGAAGAGTAGTTGGGAGGCTGGGAGACCACCCAAGAGGATGCTTCAGTAATCTTTTCTAATCTAAAGGCATGATACCGGGTGTTTGAATCAGGGCATTTCCCCCTCCGCGATCTCTCTAGTTGCTAATTTCCATTTTTATTTGCTGGATCTTCCTCTCACAGCCCACCTTCCAAACGCTGGAATTCCTCAAGGATCCATCTGAAATCGCCTTATATTTTATCTGTACACTTACTCCTAAATACCCTCCTTCATTCCTCTGGTTTTATAATAGGTGATATATATAATAGGTGATATATATCACCATCTGGTGATATTCATGTCTCTGATCCTAAACTCGTCCCTATGCTCCACTCCCATTTTTCCAACCACCAACTTATTTTCACTTCATGTCTCCCAAGGAGCTAAAAATAAAAAGTCCCAAATTAAAATCTTGATTTATTTTCTCCTTGCAAAGTCTTCCTTCCTGTGTGTATGGTTGTGAGCATAACTTACACCATCTTGGGGCCATTCAGTTCGTCCTGTTCTTCCACTGACCCTACCCAGGGCTGTACTGTGTAGTAAATCTCTTCTCTGTCATCAAGGGCTTTGCAGTGTACAGATATTGTTTGGTGATCGTTAGGTCCACGTGGCCTCTATGCTCTGGTAGTCTCCAAACAATGACAAAGACCTTTGGTGAAATATTCCTGACACTCATGAGACTAGTTACTCATAAATTTTGACTAAGGAATGCACTTTCTGTTTCCAAGCATGTACCCCCATGCTTAGGGTAACTTAGTTACCCTAAATTAACTATAAAATTGTCCCCTTGGTTTTTTCAGAGTGCAGCTGTGAAGGCTTCCAGCTCTCATCTGCTCAATCCTACCCTATGAGTGAGTTACCCTATAGTAAACTGATCCATTGATTGTACGTAGCTGCCTGCCTCATTTTTCAGTCTCAAAATACCTTCTCAATTGGGTGGGCACTTTTTGTTCCCTCTGTCGTCCAAAATTGTGTCTTCCCAGCTTCACTAAATGCCATTACCATGTTTCTCAAGTCCTCAAGCCTCAAACCTGTGACGTCACTCTCTATCCTTCTCTCAACCCTTGCTCCCCATTTCCAACCCCTATCTGCACAGCTGGCTTTCAAAATGGGATCTGAGAACTCTTGTGCCAGGGAGCTGGTTAGAGATGCAAACGCCAGGATCTTCCTCCCCAACGCTGCCCTCCCCCAAACTACTTCATCAAATCTCTACTTGTGGTGGCCAAGCACCTAACTTTCTAGCACATTCCCTGCGAATTCTTACACTTAAGTGGAAGAACCACTGATAAAGATTATACCGTCAAAACATATTTTATAGTATTCCTCTCTTCATTTCCACAACCATCCCCTATCATCTCCTTACTGGAAGAATAAAATAGCCTCTTAAATGGCCTCCCCAACTTCATTCTCTAATCCAAGGGTTAGCAAACTTTTACTATAAAGGACCAGGTAGCCAGTATTTTACATTTTCTAGGCCATAAGTCTTTGCTGCAGATACTCACCTGAGTCGTTACAGCATGAAAGCAGCCATTGATAACATGGAAACAAATGGATGTGGCTATGTTTCTGTAAAAGTTGATTTACAAAAAACAAAAAAAGCAGCCGGTCCTTTTTCCACACAACTGCAGGAGCAATGTTTTAGAATCGATCATTGGCTGCCCCCTATTGTTTTGGGAACAGCATCCAAATTCCTTAACCAGACTCTTTAGTGCCTTGAGTTACTTGCCCCCTGCTTCCTTTCCAGCTTCACCTGCCTATGCATTTTCTACTTGCTTACCTCACTCTAACCACATGGTCCTCCACTTAGCTCCTAGAACACACCAGCTTTTCTCCCAGATGAGGATTTTTGCACCTGCTATTCCCGTCCTGGAATGCCTTCTCCCTCCTTTTGCATGTACTTAAGAGCATGAACAAAGGAATTAGTCTTAATTCCACTTCTACATTCTATGTCTCTGTTTTTTCATCTTAAAAATGAGAATAATAATAGTTCCTATCTCATCGGGTTGCTGTGAGCAGTACATGGAAAGCCCTTAAAGCATAGTAAAAGTTTAACAATATTAGATATTATGATCACATCTGTAGTTATATCTGCAGGAAGAAGGTATTTCAAAGATGGGTCGTTATTGCAAAATCAAAAATTCTTTCATGGTCTATGCAGAAATCCATGTTATCCTTCCATATCCTAACAATTGAAACTCTAAAGAAAGCATATATTAAGAATGTGAGAAAAAAAAAGAATGTGAACATCTGCCTATTTTAGACAAATGACACGATCTGCACAATTTATCATTGTGCAAATTTCTTGGAAAGCCTCCTCTTCCGTATGCATTTTTTCATCATTTGACCCTCTTATGTTGTGATATATAATATGAAATATATATTTGGTCTTTGCCCTGTTTCTGTCACAGAGCTCCTAAAACCCTTGGTATTTCCTAAGTGTTGAGAGCAACAAAGGTGTCTTTTGTTATGTTAATGAGACGTTTGGACCTTACCTAAGGATGGGGCTGGTTGCCAGGAGAACCAACCAGGTGATTAGAGGCTTGGAACTTTCAGTTCCACCCTCCAACATCCAGGGAGGGGAGAGAGGCTGGAGTTTCCTGGCTACCTAAGGAAGCCTCCTTAAAAATCTAAAAGGATGGGGTTTGGAGAGCTTCTGGGTTTGTGAACACGTGGAGATTTGGGGAGAGTGGTGCACTCTGGGGGAGCTGAGAGGCTCTGCCCTTTCCTCATACCTTGCCCTATGCATCTCTTCCATCTGGCTGTTCCTGAATTATATCCTTTGTAACAAACCAGTAATCCAGTAAGTAAAGTGTTTCTCTGAGTTCTGCAGGCTGCTCTAGCAACTTAAACTAGAGGAGGGCGTCCTGGAAACTTCTGCCTTATAGCCAGTCAGTCAGAAGCACAGGTAACAACCTGGAATTCCAGCAGGCGTCTAAAGTTGAGGTGGGGTTGAAGTTATAGCACTGAATGCTTAACCTGTGGGATCTGATCCTATCCCTGGGCAGATAATGTCAGAATTGAGTTGAATTCTCTGACACCCTGCTGGTGTCTGAGAATTGCTAGTTGGACGTGTGAGAGGAACCGTCCCCATCTACATGTTGGAATTGGGTCCAGGAACCTAAAAGAGACCCAAAGAGGATAATGACAAATTTCTGACAGAGCATTAAGCTACAGCCCAATAACCACCACGTAGAGACCATGGTTAACTGCACAGTTCTCAAGCTTTACCAGGATACTGTTGTGTTTTTATGACTCTCCCTGTTTATTGCTACCAAGAAAAATGCTGGTTTATTACAACCTTCCCCAGAGAGTAGATTCTCATTCCTTCAGCCCAGCATGTGGTCAATATAAAGTAAATGTTAAATTCAGTGACTACCAATCCAATTAACTAGTGGGCCCTGAAATGCAGTAATTAACATTTAACATAAAAGTCCTGAAAACAATTTACTGGTATCTAAACTGTCAGCCCTGTTAATTATTCAAAGACTAGTTAACAGTGACTTTGGTCTCCCGCCTTTATCGAGGTACAGCATATTCTTGGTCAGAAAGTGGGTCACAGAGTGTGTTTTAGGAGGAAGAGGAGGCCACTAATTTCCTCTGGACTATTTTCTTGTAATATTACTGTGTGTAAAATGGTTGTGTCTCTACATGTCATGTGATAGTCATTGACTTGCAGACAAAAACTCCACCATTCTGGATAGGATGCTGCAATCACTATTCTGTTCTCTGGTCAATATGTCTATTCTTAGTCCACAGTGACACTGTTCTTATTCTTAGAACTTTATGACCTATTATTATAGCAGTAAGACTTATTGTGTCTTAGTATCTGGTAGGACGCCCCCTCTTTCTTTATACTGCTTTCTTCTCCCACATTTCGTTAAGCGATAGGTCTAATTTTCTTGCTTATTCTCATGTCTCATAATTTTTGATTGACTGCTAGGTAGTGTGTGTAAAAGAACAGTAGAGAATGAAGTAAATAATATTTACGCCTGAAAAAGGCAAGATTCCTCTTCTGTCAGGCCACTAGGGCGTGTGTGTGTGTGTGTGTGTGTGTGTGTGTGTGTGTGTGTGTGTG